>NW_015539929.1:337519-424402 GCF_001515605.1 Sinocyclocheilus anshuiensis
ATGTACAGTATGTGGAAAATAATGTGTTTTTTGAACCTTAAACCGCATAAACACATTTAATTACACCAAATACACAAAATAATGTTATTTTTAGCAACATCATATGACCCCTTTAAGAATTATAGTCTGACCAACTAGCAATAAGTCAATTTGGCTCGATATTCTGTTAAAGCTTCAGTCCGTAACTTTTTTGTGTTCAAAATTTACAAAATGTATATAATAATCGAGTACACCATGAATCCATTTTCCAAACCGTGTCTTTGGCTTGTCCTGAATCACTACGGTACACCTATAATAAGTGTTTATATTCGGACTATTTAGACTGGTTCGGGTAGGTGCCGCTGCGGAGTAGCCCAGTACCTGCGTGATTCGCCATAGACATAAACAGAGAGAAGTAGCTCCGGCTACAATGTTCTTCCGCAAGACGCACGCAGCTCTGTTTATTAACCGCTAGAGCACCAAAAGTTACGGACTGCAGCTTTAACCTCTGAAAGACACGGAGCTCTACACTTTTCCTCTCAACACAATATGGTATCATACATCATAATGATGTAGCGATGTTTGTGCTGTGAGCATACAGGTCTTTCAATAACAGCAAATCATAATCATTTTCAGTTTCATTCAAAAAAAAAATAAAAAAAATAATGTATTGTAGCATTTAGCCTTCTTAATTTAGTCCAAGGTTTCTGCAGCTATGAAAAATGAAAAAATTGAAGAGAACACAATGTCAATGTTTTTCGAAGTATAAAAATAAAAATTTCAACAGATGTTCATTACTTTTTTAATTCATTTTGAAAAAAAAAAAAATCTTAATTTTACTTTAAGCATAAACTTCAAAATCTAAAAACTATTTTGAGCAGTTTCTCAGAAAACACGACTTTTTGTATCTCAAGTAAATGTATCGTTTGTAAATATATTCGTAATGTTTTTTTTTTAAGTGCATTTAATGCACTGCAACATTTAATGCCATGCACGACTTTGAATTAAATCTCTTCTGCTCAGATTTTAGACCTTTTTAAGGCCTTCATTTGTGGAAAGGTGAATCAAGACTTAAGGCAGAAACACGGTAGTCATAATATTAGCAATATTACAAAAATACAATGGTTTAGATTCAGTCTGACACAACAAATTTCCATTGAGCACAATAGTTCTCTCTGGCTGCCACTGTTGCAATCTAAATATAAAATATTAGAATTTTATATGAGCATTCCAGCTAGACAACATTTACTACTTTTTATGCTCAATCCTTTAGCAAGTTTTACGTGTAATCTTTGAATGATTCACTGTGGTTTTGAGTCTATTGTGTCAAAAGCATCGAGTATAAAGTTAGTGGCTGTCATTATAATTTTTGCCTTTTTTTTTAACAACAGAAGCATTAGGGGCCTGTTCAACTGCAAGAATATTAATTTAAATATAAATAACATTTACCAATACTCCACAATAATAAGCCACAAATGAATTGGCACACCATGATTACTGCATCAAAAATGACAACACCACATACATAATTACTATTCTGATTTTCAAGACTCTTTACTGAATTTCCAAATTTGTGTAATATTCATCTCAACAGATGACAGTAAAAAACATAAGGAAAAAATAATGAGTGCTTGTTGAAGCCCTGAATGGGTAAATATGAAGCATGGCATCTAAAACAGCACTTTAGATTAAGAGACATGTATCCATTGCTGTGATAAAAAAAATATGATTTAAAAAAAAAAGGTTCAGTCAAATCTAATTCCTCCTAATGAAAACTCTCCAGATCGGCATGCCTCTGTAACCACTTAAAGCAACTTTACAGCAACGTATAAAAAGAAACAAGAATAACACACACTTATTGTCTTATGTTACGTTTGTGCAAGTGACAAAAGCAATGGAATAATCTAGCAGGTGGAAAACAGGTTTTCGTTAATGGAAAAAAACAACAATATTGACCAATGCTTATTACTAAAAATTCTGACATTTTCAAAACCTTAATTAAGTTCACTTGTAGGCCTCAAACAGTTCTATGATAATACAGTACTGCGTTTAACAAATGCTGTCAGAACCGATAATCAACTCTTTGATTACGCTCAAAACACAATCGGTGTAGATTCTGCAGACTGTCAGCGCTCAAGGAATGAAAATATGCAATTGAAGATGTCAACACTTATATAAGCGCTTCCAGCTAACTGCTTAAGCTGAATAGATTTTAAAAATGACATTTATAGAGCTGCAGATGAGATCTTAAATCATACCAGCAATCATAAGTGTGTGTATGGCAAATAAATAAACAACATCCAGGCACGCAGTATGTTTGCTCAAAGAAAAAAAAAAGTGCCTTTTTCATGGTGAGTTCAGGGGAAAAGTGTGGCATAAAGCTTTTGTGCATCTTTTGACACAAGAAGTAGTCTGAGAATGCATTTTCCAGGTTTCTCGATTTTAGAGAAAATCGTACAAAAACAAGGCCACAGTTCTTTGCCCTTAAGAACCGTTCTCGCTTTTTGCTTGCTTGGAAGCCGGCTCTTCGTTATCTTGACCGTTAGACTCCAGAGGTCTCTTCTTTGGACTGGCTTGTTCTGTTGAAGGAACAAAATACATTTCTGATTTCATATGACTAAATAATTCATTTTGAAAAAAAAAAAATCTTAATTTTACTTTAAGCATAAACTTCAAAATCTAAAAACTATTTTGACCAGTTTCTCAGAAAACACGACTTTTTGTATCTCAAGTAAATGTATCGTTTGTAAATATATTCGTAATGTTTTTTTTTTAAGTGCATTTAATGCACTGCAACATTTAATGCCATGCACGACTTTGAATTAAATCTCTTCTGCTCAGATTTTAGACCTTTTTAAGGCCTTCATTTGTGGAAAGGTGAATCAAGACTTAAGGCAGAAACACGGTAGTCATAATATTAGCAATATTACAAAAATACAATGGTTTAGATTCAGTCTGACACAACAAATTTCCATTGAGCACAATAGTTCTCTCTGGCTGCCACTGTTGCAATCTAAATATAAAATATTAGAATTTTATATGAGCATTCCAGCTAGACAACATTTACTACTTTTTATGCTCAATCCTTTAGCAAGTTTTACGTGTAATCTTTGAATGATTCACTGTGGTTTTGAGTCTATTGTGTCAAAAGCATCGAGTATAAAGTTAGTGGCTGTCATTATAATTTTTGCCTTTTTTTTTAACAACAGAAGCATTAGGGGCCTGTTCAACTGCAAGAATATTAATTTAAATATAAATAACATTTACCAATACTCCACAATAATAAGCCACAAATGAATTGGCACACCATGATTACTGCATCAAAAATGACACCACCACATACATAATTACTATTCTGATTTTCAAGACTCTTTACTGAATTTCTAAATTTGTGTAATATTCATCTCAACAGATGACAGTAAAAAACATAAGGAAAAAATAATGAGTGCTTGTTGAAGCCCTGAATGGGTAAATATGAAGCATGGCATCTAAAACAGCACTTTAGATTAAGAGACATGTATCCATTGCTGTGATAAAAAAAATATGATTTAAAAAAAAAAGGTTCAGTCAAATCTAATTCCTCCTAATGAAAACTCTCCAGATCGGCATGCCTCTGTAACCACTTAAAGCAACTTTACAGCAACGTATAAAAAGAAACAAGAATAACACACACTTATTGTCTTATGTTACGTTTGTGCAAGTGACAAAAGCAATGGAATAATCTAGCAGGTGGAAAACAGGTTTTCGTTAATGGAAAAAAACAACAATATTGACCAATGCTTATTACTAAAAATTCTGACATTTTCAAAACCTTAATTAAGTTCACTTGTAGGCCTCAAACAGTTCTATGATAATACAGTACTGCGTTTAACAAATGCTGTCAGAACCGATAATCAACTCTTTGATTACGCTCAAAACACAATCGGTGTAGATTCTGCAGACTGTCAGCGCTCAAGGAATGAAAATATGCAATTGAAGATGTCAACACTTATATAAGCGCTTCCAGCTAACTGCTTAAGCTGAATAGATTTTAAAAATGACACATTTATAGAGCTGCAGATGAGATCTTAAATCATACCAGCAATCATAAGTGTGTGTATGGCAAATAAATAAACAACATCCAGGCACGCAGTATGTTTGCTCAAAGAAAAAAAAAAGTGCCTTTTTCATGGTGAGTTCAGGGGAAAAGTGTGGCATAAAGCTTTTGTGCATCTTTTGACACAAGAAGTAGTCTGAGAATGCATTTTCCAGGTTTCTCGATTTTAGAGAAAATCGTACAAAAACAAGGCCACAGTTCTTTGCCCTTAAGAACCGTTCTCGCTTTTTGCTTGCTTGGAAGCCGGCTCTTCGTTATCTTGACCGTTAGACTCCAGAGGTCTCTTCTTTGGACTGGCTTGTTCTGTTGAAGGAACAAAATACATTTCTGATTTCATATGACTAAAGTCAAAAACTCAACGCAAACTTTATTTACTCAGGCATTTGAATACACTACATGTCTGTGGGTGATGAAACTAATGAAAAGCCTGACTAACCTCCAGTCTCAGCCTCAACAAAATATCAGAAATCTTCAATTAGAAATGCATGTACAAAGGCAGTTTTATGTCACGGACATAGTAAGAACAAGAAAGTACATTTGCTTTGCTGCAATTACAATTTTAAAATAATAAAAACAAATAGAAAAGGCTATGCAACAAATTCGTAGCTCATTATATTCTGTTTGGTTTTGATTTGTAGTAGTTTTGTATTGAGGAAAACTACGACCACAACGTCTGACTATGTCTTAAGTATATTATTTAATTATACTTCTAAATGTTTTAAATGACAAGTATTACCAGGCATAAGAAGTTCAATAAATAAATAAATACAAATATATATTTAAAACAAAATCATACCTATTATATTATTGTTTTACATTTATATTATTAAAATTACATTAAAAATGACTTTTCAAAGTTGTAAATAAAACAGATTATTGGAGTACGTTTTATAAGAAAATACTACTTTGGTCTTTCAACTTCAACATTTCATATTTAATTCAACATGATACTTACTGTTTTTTTTGTAACTATATGTGAGATTTATAAGTACCAATTCTCACTATTAACTAGTTAGCATAGCACTAGCATATTGGCTGTTTATTAGTACTTATAAAGAACATATTAATGCCTTATTCTGCATGACCATATTTTAGATCTCTTAATCTTAAGCTAACTACTAATAAGCAGCAAACTAGGATTTCTAGGCAAAAGTTGTAGTTAATAGTGAGAATTGGTCCCCAAACTAAAGTGTGACAATTTACTAGCAATTTCAGAGTGAAAATTGTTTCTACGCCATTTCTTTCAGTGTATGTGACATCAATCGAGGAGAAATGTCCCTTTTACCTTCATCTCCCTCTTCATCGCTATCAAACTTGGTCTTCTTTCCCTTGAACTGGGTCTGTTCTCTTCCTCCTCGGTCTCTGCGTCCTCCCCTGCCTCTTCCACGACCCCTGTGACCTCCTGCAGTCACAGGATACGGCGTAGCATCAGAGCAATGTGTTAAACTGTGAGTTCAGACACCTGCATGTGTGTTTACGGTGTCCTCTGAATTACCTCTGCCTCCTTTACGTTTGTTCATGGACTCCTGCTGATCCTCGATGATTTTCTTCAGAGTCTCCATTTCTACGTCTCCCTCAAGTACCTCCCACTGAACAACCTGCTCTTTAACCTTAGGATCTTCTCCTCCTTTAGCCTCTCGGACCTTCTGCAGGGCCTCCTGGGCGTTTGAGTGGAACAGGATGGTGCCCTGAGGAAGATATCAACGACAGAAATTAATGGAGGAAGACATCTTTAAAGGTATAACTCATATTGCTAATAAAGACTGGATTGTTTTTTTTTTAAAGACAGACAGTAGACACATTCATAATGGTTAAATGTTGTTCTTTTGAACTTTCTATTCATCAAAGAATCCTGAAAAATGCGTCACAGTTTCCATAAAAATACTGAGCAGCACAACATTTTATAAAATTAATCAGAAATGTTTCTTGAGCAGCAAATCAGCAAATTAGAATGATTTCTGAAGGATCATGTGACACTGAAGACTGGAGTAATGATGCTGAAAATTCAGCTTTGATCACAGGAATAAATTACATTTTGAAATACAATCAAACAGAAAACAATTATTTGAAATTGTAGTAACATTTCACAATATTACTGTTTTTTTTGTGCAACAAATGCAGCTTTGGTGAGGCTTTTCAAAAACAAAAAAATTATACTTTCATCTTTAAAACCGTGCTTTTAAAAAAATGTGAGCATAAGTATTGGGACAGTTGAACTTAAGGCAGATGTAAAAGATTAAAAGCTGTTATTTAGTTCCAGATCCCTTGCATGCAATCAGAGCAGTGAGTCTGCGACCCACAGACATCAACAGACTCTTGGTCTCATCCTTTGAAATGCGTTTCCCAGCCTTTAATGCAGCCAATGTTGCTTGTTTTGGGGAGTTTCTGCCTTTAGTCTCCTCTTCAGCTGGTGAATTTTATGTTCAATCAGATTTAAATCTGGAGTTTGATTTGGGCAATCTAAGACTTTCCATTTCTTTTCCCTGATAAAAGTCCTTTACTGAACTGGCAGGGTGTTTTGAGTCATTGTCCTGATGCACTATGAAGTGCTTTCTGATGTCTCTTCCTCCTCGGTCTCTGCCTCCTCCCCTGCCTCTTCCACGACCCCTGTGACCTCCTGCAGTCACAGGATACGGCGTAGCATCAGAGCAATGTGTTAAACTGTGAGTTCAGACACCTGCATGTGTGTTTACGGTGTCCTCTGAATTACCTCTGCCTCCTTTACGTTTGTTCATGGACTCCTGCTGATCCTCGATGATTTTCTTCAGAGTCTCCATTTCTACGTCTCCCTCAAGTACCTCCCACTGAACAACCTGCTCTTTAACCTTAGGATCTTCTCCTCCTTTAGCCTCTCGGACCTTCTGCAGGGCCTCCTGGGCGTTTGAGTGGAACAGGATGGTGCCCTGAGGAAGATATCAACGACAGAAATTAATGGAGGAAGACATCTTTAAAGGTATAACTCATATTGCTAATAAAGACTGGATTGTTTTTTTTTTAAAGACAGACAGTAGACACATTCATAATGGTTAAATGTTGTTCTTTTGAACTTTCTATTCATCAAAGAATCCTGAAAAATGCGTCACAGTTTCCATAAAAATACTGAGCAGCACAACATTTTATAAAATTAATCAGAAATGTTTCTTGAGCAGCAAATCAGCAAATTAGAATGATTTCTGAAGGATCATGTGACACTGAAGACTGGAGTAATGATGCTGAAAATTCAGCTTTGATCACAGGAATAAATTACATTTTGAAATACAATCAAACAGAAAACAATTATTTGAAATTGTAGTAACATTTCACAATATTACTGTTTTTTTTGTGCAACAAATGCAGCTTTGGTGAGGCTTTTCAAAAACAAAAAAATTATACTTTCATCTTTAAAACCGTGCTTTTAAAAAAATGTGAGCATAAGTATTGGGACAGTTGAACTTAAGGCAGATGTAAAAGATTAAAAGCTGTTATTTAGTTCCAGATCCCTTGCATGCAATCAGAGCAGTGAGTCTGCGACCCACAGACATCAACAGACTCTTGGTCTCATCCTTTGAAATGCGTTTCCCAGCCTTTAATGCAGCCAATGTTGCTTGTTTTGGGGAGTTTCTGCCTTTAGTCTCCTCTTCAGCTGGTGAATTTTATGTTCAATCAGATTTAAATCTGGAGTTTGATTTGGGCAATCTAAGACTTTCCATTTCTTTTCCCTGATAAAAGTCCTTTACTGAACTGGCAGGGTGTTTTGAGTCATTGTCCTGATGCACTATGAAGTGCTTTCTGATGAGTCTGGTGGCATTTTCTTGAATATTGGTAACCAAGATGGTTTTGTACCCTTCCAAATTCATTCTGCTACTGTCATCATACATTAAGTCATCATTAAAGCTGAGAGGGCCTGTTCCAGACAGCCATGCATGCCCATTGCCCATGCCATGACACAGCCTCCTCCATGCTTTACAGATGAGGCTGTATGCTTAGGGTTATTTGCAGTTCCCTTTTTTCTCCACACTTTTGCTTTCACATCCCTTAGATAAAGGTTCATCTTTGTCTCATCGGTCCATAAACTCTACTGGCTCTAATCAAGAGCCAGAGTTTGAGCCTCTACTGGCTCAAACTCTAATCTTGCCTTTCTTTTTTTGGTGCTGGTCAGAGGTTTGCATCTTGCTGTAGCTTCTGTAACTATGTCAAAGTCTCCTGCGGAGAGTAGACTGTCAGAGCATCACCCCAGCTTTCAGGAGGCTGTTGGTGATTTTACAGACATGCATTTTAGGGTTCATTTTCACAGCTTTTATGATATGACTGTCATCAACTGCTGTTGTTTTTCTCAGCCGATCAGGTCATTGTTGATTGCTGATGTCTCCAGTGGTTTCCAAACTCTTGATTTGTCCATGCCCTTTGTTTTTGCTATAGCTCTAATTGCCTTCCTCTTTTCTTTTAGCATCCAAATTGCTTGCTTTTCTCTCTCAAAGTCAGCTCCCTTGTCTTCATCCTGGTTTGTGTGTATCGTCATCGAATGAAAGACTCAGAATGCAGAAGCAATTGATATATCTGATACGACACATTCCCTGCTTTTAATATCTGAACAATGAATGCAACAGGACACAGCTGATCACTCAGAAAGACCTGTTAGGCAACTGTCCCAATACTTATGCTCAAATCAGATAGTGGGATGAAACTCTAGAAGCTGGTAAAACATCTATGTGTTGAATCACCCAATAATAAAATATGACATTCTGTAGTTTTGTCTCGTATTCATCTTTTAATCATATTTACAGATTTCTTGACTCCACAGCAAACAGAACAATTTTGTCTTTACTGTCCCAATACTAATGGAGGACACGGTTTCTTCAAAAATGTTAGCAAAATAATACAATTTGTGGAAATTACAACATTAGAAACATACAACACCAGCTAAAACGAGATTTTAAAAACTGATGTTAAATAATTAAAAATAATGTTGTCTAGACTTGAATTCGACAGAAGTATTTGTGAAGCATGTTCATTTCTCACCTCTTTAGCTCCTCTGGTGAAATCAATCCATTTGATCCGAGCATGATCTGAGAAGACCGTGTGGAAATCCTCTCTCGAGATCTGACCCAATTCACCGGAGAACTTCAGCAGGCAGCCTCTCTGATCATTCAGGGATTTCTGGGTAAACAGAAGAGCCATATATTATTAACACAGTCACATCTGAGAACTTGTTTTATTTGCATTTCCGCATGAAAACTCACCAGCTCTTCATCTTCAGCTTGCTTCTGCTTGTCCTCCTTTTCACTGAAATGCACATTTACCAATTATAACTTTCAACTCATCTCACTTTTTTGTAGAAAACAGGTGTTGTGCATTACCTTTTTGCTTTAGCTTTTGCTTCCACGCGATTCTGCTTCCTCTCAGCCACCTTTTTAGAAAAATAGTCATCTCTACAGACAGAGGTCAAAAAGGTTAACAACTCTCACACCAGAACATTCAAAGCCATTCAGGTACTAAGAAAACAACATGCAATGCTCAGAGACAAATGCAGAAGCACCTACTTCATCATGACGATCATCTCGTTCCCTTTGTACTCTTTGACATCAGTGCGCTCCACTAAAGCCTTGGCGGCTTCTTCAGACTCTAAAACCGCAAAGATCGATCCCTGCAGACAATAACAGCAACGGAAACTGAAAAACTGAGGTAGATACAAAATTTCTTGATTTACTCACAGTAAAATAGTTTTACGATGCGAAGTACAGTTTTCAAGTATTGTAGTCTTGTCTGTCCCATTGTTAACAAAAAAAAATTAACATTTGTTTTGACTGACTGAAATAAAGCTGAAAAAATACAATATAAGTATTATATGAAATGCCAACTTAAAATGTTGCCTTGGCAACTAACTAAAATAAAATAAGTTTGACGTACACTGAAAAAACTGGACGCACAAGTAATTTTTACTCAGAAACTGTGTAATTAATTGTGAAATTTACTAGCAAAGCAACAGCAACACGTTAAACTAAATGTGAAATTTTGAAGACTGAAATTCAAGCATTTTCTTGTAAAATGTATTCAAAATACGTTTTATTGAAAAATTTTTTACAGTGTACTAAAATGACTAAAACTAAAAAATAAAGCTAAATAGAAATCTTTAAAGAATAAAAATTAAAATCGAAAATTAAAATAATTAATTAAAACAGTGGTCGCCAACCCGTCGATCGCAAAACAAAAACTGTAAAATAAGTACAAAAATGCATTACATTTATGGGGTTATATTAATGCATCACTGAAGGGCACTGTCTTGAGAAAAGTTTAGATGGCAATGGCATTTTCTTCTCCGTATAAAGTGCAACTCTGCTTTGTTTACAGCGGTAACCAAGGAAACGCTATAGGTTCACAAGCAGTGTTGCCAAGTCCGCGGTTTTCCCGCGGAATTGGGCTACTTTAACACTGTTGCCGCAGGTTGTTGTTCATGTCCGCGGGTTGAAGCGACCCCAATAACGTGATATTTAGTCGCTGGAATGTG
Organism: Sinocyclocheilus anshuiensis; assembly: GCF_001515605.1. NCBI lineage: Eukaryota > Metazoa > Chordata > Actinopteri > Cypriniformes > Cyprinidae > Sinocyclocheilus > Sinocyclocheilus anshuiensis. The sequence continues at coordinate 348,079 of NW_015539929.1, forward strand.
AATTTTACTGGAAGATCCCCGCCGAAAAACATGTATTTTACCCCGGAATGCGAATTTTACAGGAGACCCCCCTAAAATACTAAGTAAAAGGCCTCAAATTTGAAGTACAATCTGGGATGTCTTTTTCTATCAATTCTTCAATAGGTAGATCTTGTCTTTCATAAAGGCCGAGGTCAGGGATCTTGGGCCAAAAAAGGTTGGTGACCACTGCGTATAAACCATAACACTAGTCTGACCACTGAAGTCATAAAAAAATTCTTCCTGAGATACTTGTCCAAATGGTTTCTTACTTTGAAAGTCTTCTGGGCTCCTTTCCTCAAGTAGATGTTCTCAACTGTGCCTTTATCTGCAAACCACTCTTTAATTTCATCCAGTGTGGTTTCAAGAGCAAAACCTTTCTGTTGAATTTAAACATTAATATCCGTCAACCAACAGAAACACGTGGCTTGACAAAAGAGAAAAACAATAGTATCCAGTAATACAAACAGGACCTGTTAAAACCCTATTATACACTGTTTGTTTTAAAGCAAAGGTAACGCAGGGGCAGAAAGAGGAACTTGATGTCATTGTTCCCATTCGCTCACCATGTAGATGGTTTTGTGTTTGAGCGCGTCCCTGTACTCCTCATTGTTCTCTGGAAGAGGTTTGTTCGGATTTCGTCTTATTTTGGTTTTGTCCTCGCTGATCTCCAGCAAACCCGTTTTAGATTTTTGCAGCGACTCAACAATAACAGCTGGGTCTGATGTGAGACTCTTTAGTCTGAGGACGAACACAAAATGAGACAAACACAACAGCAGCAAAAACCCTGAGCCGTTAGATTTACAAGCTACATAGACTGACTCTGAGTGTTATTTTTAAAAAGGAATATTTCTTAGTAGTAGCTCTCTTTTCATGCAACAACAGTTCATGGTGACCACAGCAAAAAAAGCATTATTCAGGGTTTCTGCAAGTTTTGTGAAAGCTAATTTCATACTTTTAGAGACCAGAGTAAAGAAAATTTAAGAAATAAACTGAAGGGTACACACTATTTTTGTGTGTTCTCTAAACGCACGCAATTAATTGTATTAGCAACGCTTCAAAGTTTGAAAATACTTCCAATGGAAATGTCCAACAGATCTTCATTGCTTTTTACTCGCGTTTTCCACTTTTTCACACGATACAAAAAAAGTGTTGTTCTTCCTCAGTATTTTGTTTTCCAGTACAAATATCTTAAGATACATTTACTTGAGAAGCAAAACGACAAAATTGACCAAATGAAGTGAGTTTATAATTAAAACAACAAATATCTGACAATGGGCTCAGAAAAACCAAATTAACTCAGAGCAAACATGTTTTTGTACCTATTGACATTTCTTTCTTTAGTTCTTGTTTGAAGCACTTAATTTCTTAAAGGGGTCATATGATGCTATTTTAAAGATCATTATTTTGTGTATTTGGATTTATTTATTTTTTTTTTAGAAATAGCCTTTGTGCACAGCCAGCCTTGTACTCTTCTAGGTTCAAAAAACTGTTGTCCATAAAATGCGTTGCACAAATTCGAACATCTGGGTTGTGCTGTTCTGTTGTAAATAAATCTTAACCAATGATTCCTAATTGCATCTACTTCCGGAAGGCCAAATAAAGTGCTTTTGCTTTCGCACTGAAACACAGCATCTCCCTGACATGCTGCATCAACACTACTGCTGTTCCTGAAACCACGCCTTCTTTCTTTGCGTGCACATTTGGGCGGCATTATGCTAATATTTCCACATCGTGATGTAGATATGTGGGGGCGTGTTAGAACGAGCCGGTTTAGGTAGGCGTGGCTGACTCTTAACTTTTATAAAGAATATCTCTTTGGATTTGAGACTTTAGTCTTTGCAACTTTACAGATCTTCTTTATGCACCAAGAGCTTGTAACACTCCAAAGAGAAAGGAAAAATTGAAATCGCATCATATGACCCCTTTAACTTTATATCTTCAAAATGCATCTGCAACTAAACGTATCTTGATTTAAGGATGTTTTATGTATTTGTATTGTAGAACAAGACAAAAATACTGAGGATTTCTTGCAGTGAATGCAACATTTAATGCCGTTACTTTATGAAATTATGACTTTCTGCTCAAATATACAACCTTTTTATGGAATTCATTTGTGTAAGCGTGAGTTAAGACATTTTAGAACCCAAAGAAACCCAGCTTCTATTTTCCAATTTCCAAAAACATGATGCATTTCTCTTGTATTTACCTGTTAAATTTCAGCATTGTCTCCAGAGTGACCCAGCCATCATCTAACTGCAGCTGCTCCTTCAGAAACTTGTCTCGAGGGAGATTGTGGTCACCAAAATAGTACTGAACACACACAGAAACACATTCATGTCACTCATTTGAATGAAGGCTTTGAAGGAGAAAATAAACCTAATTATGATGCTCATCTCACCTCAATCTGCTCTGCCACCTTCTTCTCCAGAAGAGACATTTCCTGATTGTCTACCATCTCTGCTGGGACGAGAAATAACAAAAACAGATTTTATTTTCTATTTTGAAAAAGTCTGTAAACTTTTACACTGTTTCTATTCTGCATTTTCTATAAAAGTGACATCACAAGACTGTATTATCAGCATAATTTAAGTAAAAGATTGTGATGAAAAATGTAGGTGTGACTAGACAAGTGTGTGATTCTCAAACCACGTGCTTTTTTTTTATTGAACAATATCAATTTATTCTCAAACCACGTGTGAGTAACGTTACAGCAAAACTCCTGCGTGCAGCTTCTGAGTGCTGACTGTTGAAGTGAACATATCCAGTTTTAAATAGGATTAAAATAACCTGACTGTAGGCTATAAATTCAGTCAATATCTGTTATAGATATTTATAAATCATGTAACGTTACGCCACGCGCGCCACGTTACACAATGACACTGAACAAACATCGGGCGCCCAATCAGTCAATGCTGTTTTTCTCTCCGTTCTGAAGCATTGCGACACTGTAAACATTAGAAAAACAATCAACGCTGCAAAAACCCCATACTCACTTTGCTTGCGTTCTGATCTGTCTGAGCTCAATCAAACGCCACCCGAACGTGCATCAGGGGATGGCGTCGCGTTGTTATGACGTCACTCAGAGACCGGGTGAAGAATCATGGGAAAGTGAGTTCAACACGGAATCCGCTCATTTCCTGACTGCTTTATTTTTTTTTTACATAAACATCGAGCCGCTCTTTTTAAATTATTTTATTTTCAATCATTTTAAATGATTCCATTAGTTTGAATGTGCATTACCATTTTTTTTTACCATGCTCCTATGCACCACTTTGCTAAAACACAGGCAGTTTATTAATAGCCTAAATATTTCAGGCGTTTTCAGTCAGAGAACACTGGAATTTCTCTTATAGAAATTATCTTCTCTTGTTTTATTGAATATTATTTTTTAATCCCTAACAAAAGCAAGAAGCCGGCTGTACAAGAAAACACATCATATAACCTATAATTATTACTAATGGTTTTAGAGGTTTGTGCAGCTGGACTCTGTGTGCTGGACTAATTAAAGGGGTCATATGATGCTGCTAAAAAGAACATTATTTTGTGTATTTGGTGTAATGAGATGTGTTTATGCGGTCTAAGGTTCAAAAAACACATTATTTTCCACATACTGTACATTATTGTTTCTCCTCTATGAGCCTTTCTGAAACACGTCGATTTTGACAAAGCTCATCAGTCTGAAAAAGCGAGGTGTGCTGTGATTGGCCAGCTATCCAGTGCGTTGTGATTGGCCGAATTCCTCAAGCGTATGACGGAAATGTTACGCCCCTTACCATATTGTGATACCTGCGGCAACCACATGTGACGACCCCGGGCTGGACTCCGCTTCGTCCACGGTGAAAGCCGATCCGGCGATCCACAGCGCAAAGTTGAAGTATTTCCTCAGCGACCAGCACAGATCAGCTCCAGGCATGACGAAGCGGATATCGTCCTCTTTTGGAAGACCAAACAAAGTAGTTTCGCTTTCACAACGAAACACACAGCGTCTTCACGACATGGCGGCAGCAACAATACTACAGCGAGAATAAAAGTTATGCCTTCTTTCTTTGCGTGAACATTTGGGCGGCGTTATGCAAATCTTCCCACATCGTGATGTAGACATGTGGGGCGTGTTAGAACGAGGCGTTTTAGGTAGGCGTGGCTGACTCTTAACTTTTATAAAGAATATCTCTTTGGATTTGAGACTTTAGTCTTTGCAACTTTACAGATCTTCTTTATGCACCAAGAGCTTGTAACACTCCAAAGAGAAAGGAAAAATTGAAATCGCATCATATGACCCCTTTAAGTCATGGCTGCTATCTAGGCTTAGTTTAACCTCCATTCCGATACAATCATTTATTCAAAGAAGCAAAAGGCAAGCCATAACTTAGACTGGGTAATTTATTCCTTTATAATCAGACACTAAACATGTGCATGGCCTGTGTGTAACAAGTACAAAGGACACAAGATTAGTTGTAAATGCTAACAGGAACAAGGTCTCCGCTCCGGTCATATTAACGAACTTTTCTGACATGCAAACTTTGTTTATTTATAAGCCAATATAGAGTCCCTGTTCTCCATTCATCTCTGCTTTGAATACAACACTCTGAATCAAGAATCAGGCTGCATTTATAATACACATGTAAAATTCAAGCTCATTCAGGAACAAACATTCACAACACTGCTTATCTAAAGTCAAGAGCGACACGTCTGACCCCAAAATGCTGTTATCAGGACTCGAGCACGAGTTACTATGACCCGGCTGGCTTTCGAAACATGACTGAAATATAGTGGGGTCCAAAAGTCTGACACCACAATGAAAATCCGAAAATAAATAAAACATTTAAGTGTTTCGTTAATAATAACAACAACATTTTTTAAATGATATTATTTAATTAATTTATTATATTTATTTGTAATATATAAACTTAAAAATAGAAATAAAATATAGTAAAATAACCCTAAAATAAAACCCGTCCACTGTATTTATGCAAATATGGTACTAACATGCAGATTAGGGTTTCTAATAATAATAATATGGTTTGTTTTATATCTTCTGCATTGAAATGTTAAACTATTTTCATTTCCAAACTGCAGTGTTAAAGATTAGGGTCACAGTCATGCTGCTTTACTTCTTACAACATGACAATAATGGTATTCATCGGCATAGAATTATAGATAGGATTTTCATCATGCAGATTTTAGAATAAATATTTCGCCAGCATTTACATTTGTTCATTTTAATGTTCTGCAGCAAACCTCGGTGGATTAAATATTAAGCACCTCAAACTGTTAAATTATTGTTAAATAAATTCAGACGGTGAGCTTATTTTATTATTTAAATCTCAAAAGGATTAAAATCACTGTCAAAACAATGATATGTAAAACTGTTAAAAACATTACATTTTAAAATGTGCAATGAAACCAAAACATAAACTTAATTCTGACAGACATTACACCATGCCCAAATTAGTTTATCAAGTAGATTAAGGGGGAAATGAGCTATAATAGGATGCACATGATGCATTTAGTGCAGAATAAACATGTGATATTCTATTAGTTCAGTGAGTCTGTAGTTTGTCACAATATTGTCTATAATAATATATTACTCAATCAGAGCTGTTAATTCCCTGAGGATTTCATTGCCACTAGTCCATGGCATGATTTTCGCATGCAGTGCGTCTGAATCCTCTGAAATGGCTTTGCGCAACCGTTTCTCTAGGGTGAATCCTTTCCTAGGCATTGCAATATCCCCTTCTTTCAATTCTCGAACGGGGCAAAAGTCATTTCCTCCATCTCCTATATAGCAAATCCTCTCATAATGCACATCAGCCTTAGCTTGCTTCTCTCTGAAATCACGCAGCACCCTCCTCTTGCACATGTTTACGGGACATTGCTGACAGTCATGCGCTTGAAAGCAGCGCACGCTCATATAGCCGCGCGCATCGATGCTGGCAGGGTTGGTGAAGACGTCATCTACAGCAGCCTTCACCCCTGATGCATGCAAAACCCAGTCTATGAAGATACTGTTGGAATCGGAGATTATGATGCAGTCGATGTCTTTCTTGTTCTCAGATATGAAGGTCAGGAGCTCGATCATGCCGTCGGTGAACGGGATGCTCTCCATGACCGCGCGCATGTGCTCCGGCTGGACAGACTGCTCTCCGATGTAGGTCAAGACTCGACCCATATACTCGGTCCAGAGGCCTTTCTGGTACGACTTCTTCAGCCAATCCGGTAACGTCTGCTCGGGAGTGGAGCGGATCACCCATGTGTCGCTGTTGTCATCCACTATAGTGTGATCGAAGTCGAACACTACTAAGGTCTTCATTCTGCGCTGGAAATGACACAAAAACAAAGTATTGACATAATGAGCGACAAAAAGATGTTCAGTATTCGACACATCTGTCTCGGAAAGTCAAATAACGAGATGCATGTAAGCAAATCAAATATATACTGACCTGAAGCGGCAGCCTGAGTGAATTACTCGATTTCGTTAGCGATTCTGAGACCGACACTTGCCTACATCACAAAGCATGATTAGTCACTGCCCCGCAAGCCACGGCTCGTCTCTGATTGGCTGCCACTCACGTCACTCAAACGAATTGGTAGGCTCTGATTGGTCACTACAATCGTAAGAGCTTGGGTCGTTCGTTCTTGCTTGCTTTCTGTTTCATTCAAAGAAGTGAATCAATGTATTCTGAATGAGAACGGAGTTGTCTTACTTAAAATATAGTGTTAGTAAATATTTTAGAATAGTAGTCATAAAGGTATGAAATAACGCACAATTTATGACTGAAACACTAATTTCAAACTTGAATATATAAAAAAAAAAAAAAAAATCACGTGGTAACTTAGCTGATTAATCAGTAGATTAAGACATTAATGTATTACGTTTTCTGAAAAATGTTTAAATGTGGAAATGAGGCGTTATTTCATTAAACATGCGCTAATTTTCATACATTTCCAGAAGAGAAATCTGAACATTGGATAAAGCCAGGTTCCAATGTGTTGTTTCCTTTTGACATATTAAAGGTTTGCAGTCAGGATTTTGAAGATCTCTTTCTAAAACATTTATGATAAAATAAAGAAATGCTAATATGAATGCACAATGGTAGACCTAAAATTAGTTATAAAAAATTAGATACAAAACAAAAATCAAATTCAGATTTTCAGATCAACTAAATACAGATAAATGAAAGGAAAATAGAATGAAAAAAATCTCTACCAATAAATTCTGCATCCTTAATTCCTAATTGCACTTGAAGAAAGTTGGGAAGAGTCTTCAATAAACAGGACCACTGAAAGTGAAGTTCACAGGTTCAGTATCAATTTTTATTTGTCAAATTCAACAGAAGCTAACATTGTCATCTCGTTACAAACATAAAGCCCTTACAAAACTCCAATGTATGCGAACATGTCCCCAACAAACCCATTTTAAAAAACAGCTCAGATTGGACAGAAAAACAATTAAGCAACCATTTTCACTAAACGCTTATGTCAGGATATGGGCAAGAAAATGAAAACAAATGTCAGATAAAAGCAGGACAAATATAACCGATTCAACTGAAACAAATTAGGACATTGTGATCCGTATCAGTCATAGAGGGGCATGTCTGTTTCACACAATGACTAAAATATGTCTCTTTGTATCCAACGTTGTACAGCAAGTCATTGATGGGGAAAATGAAAACAAAAAATGGAGTGGTACATGCAGTCTCTCAGTCGCCGTCACTGGAAGAGGAGTCCTTTTTCTTCGCATCTTTGCTTGGACTTTTAGATTTGTCCTTCGCTCTCTCTTTAGATTTCGGACTCTCGCTCCTTTTTCTTTTCTTCTGTTTATCAGCATCGCTCTCAGAATCGCTGCTTCCACTCTCACTCTTTTCTTTCCTCTTCCTGCCGCTCTGTCGATCATCTCGCTCTCGGCTTCTCGGTCTCTGGGAGGATCGCTCTTTGGAGTTCCTGTCTCGTCCTCTGCTCTTTGACTCTGCACTCTTCCTCTTGTTTCGGTCTTCTGCGTCTCTCCTGCGGTCTCGTCTGTCTCGCTCTCTGCTTCTCGACCGGCGAGATGATCTTCTGTCCCGGCTGCTGCTGTGGCGTCTGTCACAGCCTCGGTCGCGTGATTGGCCACACTTGTCGCGGCCTCTGGACCGGGACCTCCGTGACCCGTCACGACCCTTTTCTCTGCTTCTAGATCGGTCACGTCGCTGCTCTCCATTCTTCTTCTTTTCCACCTCTTTTGACTTTTCCTTGTCATTCCCTTCTGAATGTTGTTTGCTCCTTTCTTTGCTTCTGTCCTTTTGCTCGCCCTCCTTGTCACGCTCTTTGGCATCTTTCTCTTTCCTGTCTTTGCTGCTTGAGCGTCCCCGTTTGTCATCCGCTTTACTGTGCTTTTCCTTTTCTCTCTTCTTTTCTTTGCTCTTGCTCCGGCTGCGAGCTTTTTTCTTTTCTGCATCAGCATCGGCCTTTTTCCATGCATCCCTATCTCTGCTTTTGGAGCGATGTTTGTCCCTCTTCCTGTCTCTTCCTCTGGAGGGACTGCGTGATTTGTCCCGCTTTGCATCTCTCTTTTCTCGTTCAGAGTTCTTTTTTGCTTCTTCTTGTCCTGCAGCTGTGTTCTCGCTGGCTGGCTCAGTGGCTTGGGTCTTTTCCTCTGACAGATCACCTCTGGAAAAAAAACAAAAAAAAACACACACACACATAAAAGATTTATTTTCCAAGTAAGAATAATAAATATATATTTTTATAAATTATATAATATAGATAACTCTTTGAGTGCAAGTAACGTTTTGGAATAGCACAAGGGCAAGAAAACAAAATTTTACTTTTGAGTGAACAAGTTTATGAACTCATTGCATGAATCCTGGATGCAATATCTGTGTGCACTGTAAAAATTGCACATACTTGTCCCCTTTGATCCATCGATCCTGGGTGGCGGCTATGTTTGCTTTAGCTTTCTGTGTCCTTTGCATTTCCTGCCTCCAGTGTGGAGGTGTCTCACTGCGGCGAAACCGATCCCATGACCGCGAGCGAGATCTAGATGGTGTCCGGTAACGCTACAGGAAAAAATAAAATAATAATAATAATAAAAATGAGCTTTAATTTTATTCACTAAAATGAATAAAAAAAAGATATATGTAAAACAAAACATGGATTGTTCAAAAGTTTGGGATCAGTTCTTTTTTCTTTTTATCCAGAAAGGATGCGTGAAATTGACCAGAGTTAACAGTAAAGACGTTTATAATATACATTTTTTTTTTTAATTCTATTTTTAAATTAATGCTATTCTTTTGAACTTCATGGTGCATCATGGTTTCCACAAAAAATTATACTAAATTTAATTTATATAAACTGGTTGACATGAAATAGTTTATTATATAAACTGTTTTTAACGTTGATAATATTCAGAAATGTTTCTTGAGCAGCAAATCAGCATATTAAGATGTGTGAAGGATCATGTGACACTGAAGACTGGAGTACTTTATTCACAGGAATAAATACATGTATTAAAATATAATTTTTTTTTTTTTTTAAATGTTAAAATATTTCACAATATTACGGTTTTAACTGCATTTTTGATCAAATAAATGCAGCCTTGCTAAGCATAAGAGACGTCTTTCCGAAATCTTACCGAGCCCAAAGTTTTTGAGTGAATTCACATTTAACTCTCATGATCTGCCTTTCAAAGCAAGTCATATTTATTCTCTCACCCTCGGTCCTCTTCCTTTAATTCTGCGCCCTGACCTGGTCATCACCAGTCTCGTGCGGTTCGGACGCGAGTTCACCATGGGTCTGGAATATAATTTACAAGTTACGAGCAAAATATAAAAATCTCACAACATAAGCATTTCATCCATGTCTGTACAACAAATGATCCTCCACATCATTACTGAATGAAGTATCAACATATCACATTCTACCTGTCCCTTTCCCTCTCTCTCTCCCTGTCTCTTTCTCTGTCTTTCCCAGAGTCCTCCTTTTGCTTTTCTTTGCCCTGCTCCTCTTCGTTGGCCTTCTGGGGGCTTCGCCTCATTAGGAAGCGGTTTTCTGGAATAGCCGGGACTTCCTCTGGGCGGATGGTCGACACGGGTTGGGGATCAGCCTCTTCCTCATCAGACCTACAGAAAAAGACATGTTAAAATTCTTACTACATTAAAAACCACTTTCAGCAAGAATGAACATGGTTTGTACAAAAAAAAAAAATGTAAAAACGATTGGCTGGCAAAATTATTTCAGATATTGTTATGAATAAATTTTAATTGTTTAAATTTAAAGAATGCTTATTATGTCTGTGATCATTTTGGTACTGTGTGGAGCTTTTAGTAATGATGTGCTCAACACATGGAAAGTAAATACTTCAAATTTTGAAGCATTTTATATAAGCGTTGCTGTAGGGTGAAAGACTCCCATCATAAAAGGGCAACTGCACCCTTTCTTGTCTTTCTTCTTGTGTTTCTGTTCTTTCTTTTTCTTGTGTTCCTTCTTATGTTTCTTCCGTCGTTTCTTCTCCTTCTCTGATTCCTCTGACTCTGACGAGCTGTCTGAGGAAGAGTCGTTGTCACTCTCGCTGGATGACTGATGCTTCTTTTCTTTCTTTGCTGGATGACAGAAGTTGAAGCAATACTTTAGAACACAGTATCACAATTTGACTGAAAAAAATGCGTCAGTAAGATTAAACCAAGATTAAATTTAAGTGTGATCTCTTTGAGATGCTATTTTTGCACTGCCAATCGTAATTTATTATTAATAAAAGTTTACAGGAACATTCTGCATGAATGATTAACATCCAGTCTTTTCTCAAGATAGTAACAAGTAATCATATGGCTCATTTCCACTGAGCGGTACGGTTCAGTAAAGTACGGTACGCAATTATGTCCGTTTTCATTGTCAGAAGTTGGGAATGGTACCAAAATAGTGAACCGTACCACGTTTTTCCACCAAAAGGGTGGAGCCAAACTCACTTCATAACGTTGATTGGTTGACTAGAATCGTCACTTTTGCGTGCTACAAGTGGATAAAGCTTCTCCTTCACTCGTTCCGCTCTGCTGTCCATAAGTGTTGGGCTTATTTACATCAGAGTGTGCAAACAAAAAAATAAAACAGTGTATTTTATAATTTTGCATTTTCACTCAGACAATAGCCGTTTCAAAATATGCGTTTTTGTGGACTTGTGAAACGTCATTGCCCAAAAACCCACATAATTTTCAAAATATTACTGTTATTGTGTCATGAAATGTAGTTTTAAGAGTTTTTCAGGCGAGAATGTAGTTGTTTAAAACTAAAATCTGCTGTTTGTTTATAAAGAAAGTGCCTATTTGAAAATTTGCCATGCCGATTTCGGAGCTCCAGGCGATCAGCGGGCGCTCAGTGCTCATGTATCCGCATAGAGCAGCCTTAGCTCGGCTAGTCCTTCCGACATTTGCCGCTGGCTCTGATGTCTCTGTAGTGATTAAACATGAGATACAATTCGTTTTGGGTAAATTTAACAAGACATTCGTGGTCTCATGAATCTATTATTTGTTCCTGGTCATATTGTTTTGGCTGAGCACAAAGTTATGTTTAACTTTATATATTTATTTTGAACTTCACCGTAGTACAGCGCTGACTTTGTAGCATACGTTTGACTGAATTGTTTGCTTTTGTCTTATACTTTCATAATGGCTGTTATTGTTCATTAAAACTGAGTCTTAGAGATGTGCTTTATGTCATATTGAGAAACGGCTATTGTCGCGCTTTATCGTCGACTGCTACTTTCCGGCATACACCACGCCTATCAAGTAAGGGTACTGTTGGCGGTGGAAACGCAAGCTGGATCAGGGTGTTCGGTCCCGAATCGAATTGTACTGTACTGTACTGACCCGTACCGCTCAGTGGAAATGAGCCAATAGTGACCATTAAATACTGACATCCATAACACTGGACAGTTTGATCACAATTGATGTGCATTGATTGTACTCACTTATTAAATAATAAGTTATTCTGTCAATTCTTAATGAACTGACAGTGACTCTGAATGCTTTTGTGTAGAAGTCACCACAAAATGAATGAGATGGAAGAACCGTGACTAGATCTAAAACTTTTGGATGGCACAATGCTTTATGCCTTCATTTGATTACCACTTTTTTTGATAATAAATTTGCATCAAATATAAAAATTGCATGTGTATACATATTCATTATTTAAATTTTCATATAATTTTTGTTAAATTGTCTAAGCTTAATTAGTTTAATTATGCTTTTTGATTAATACAATTTTACTTGACCATTAAAACAGAATATTTAAAATTATAACAGGAAAAACATACAGAATCTAGAAAATGTTTTTGTTTTTAAATGAATTAGGAAAAAAATAAAACTGATTTCATAGGGACAGCCTACTTAGACCAGAAGCATTTTTATACACAAGTACACAAAAATATAATGTAAAGCTAATAACAAAACATCTAAACATTTCTAGCCTTAAACATGAGAAAAGAAAATATGCAATATCACCTTTAGATTTTGGAACAAGTTCCCCACAGTTGAGCACTTTGACCTCGGCGTAGGGTCGGCTGTTGGCATCTGTCTTCTGACTCTCGATCATCCGGATCACCTCCTGGCCGGAGATCACCTGACCAAACACCACATGAATTCTGTGGAAAAAAGCAACAAAACCTGTTAAACACTGCATAAGATATATGTTACCTAGCAGTTTGTTTATCAAATATTGATAAACACATTGTGCTGCACACTTACCCGTCCAAGTGAGCAGTTGGTTTTGTAGTTCTATGGTCAGGGACACAAAACAGTGAGGCAGAATGTAAATATAAATCTAACGAACACAAAAACAGTGATTAATGCACACCATAAATCGATCTGAGACATTATCATTTGCAGTTCATATCTAGTTCAAGACCAAACCAATGCACTGAGGACATAGTAGGGCTGGACGATATGGCCAAAATTTATATCACGATATATTTCTTAATTTCGGTCGATACGATATAATTCCGATATCGATTGGGACACGCATCCGAGAAAAGCTCCATGACCACTCGGCCCGCTGCAGCAAGGAAAACCAGCGGGAGAAAAATATTATACAGGGAAATACATCCCACATTTTCAAAAAGGAAAACGTATCCCATTCAGGTACTGAGGAGTAGCTGTGCATAGTCTCACCTGGCACATTACTGATGCCAATGTCAAAGAAACAGCGAGGACGCTGCGCCTTCACCCCCATCGCACTGCAGGCACAAAACACAACAAACACTATTACAGCAACACATCTGAGCTTACAGACTGAGCACACCATCAAAACCTGTTTCACTAATGTAACAACACTATTACACAAACTAACAGACTCCATGACGGGCAACACATTTTGGTTTTGTTGAGAATTATAACTTGGACATGTTTGACATATTTTGAAAAATTCACCACATAGAGCATTAGTATTTCATATTGCTCATGCAGCAAGTCCTCTTCCTTCATGTCAATAGCTGTTAATGCCATTTTTTTTTTAGCATACTCTAATTAAGCGTCAATGTCAGTGTCGGCACTTTCCCTATCAGCAGAATAACACATTACGGCCATGAACATGTCTCATAAGTCTATGTTTTTTGTGTGACCTTCGAGATTATAAATAACTTCAGAATAAAACGACATTCAAATGTTTATTTTTCATGCTGCTGCATGTGTTTCTGAGTCTCACTGCACTCAGCTTGTGCTAAAACACACGTGAAATCACCAACAGCAGCACACCTTGTGTATCCCAATTTGTTTAAACTGTATATTTATCTACTTAGCTTTAGAAAACCGGGTAATTAGATTTGCTCATACCCGCACAAAAAGCGCAGCGTTTTGCCTTTTAATGATTGAATGACTAGCATGCTAACGTGCTACATGTGTCCATTACAGAGTATATTGAGAGTTCCATCTCGATCTTTCCTTTGTACAAATCATACTGAAAGGTTTTATTTATATATTTGACAGGAAGTATAACTTACATGTTTGATCCAAGTTAAACAAATGCTACCAAAATTAACCAGAACATTAACAACATTGACTGTCGTTCTCGTGTCCTCAGCGCGCAGGTCTATGAAGATGGCGCCGTGACGATCAGCGGTGCATTCTGGGTAAAAACATAACCCGCCTGAACTTCTTCTTCTTCTTCTTCTTCTTCTTCTTCTTCTTGTTTTATGGCGGGGGGGGTCCCACGTTAATTGCGGTTTCTCCAGTAACGGCTGTAATCAAAGCAGCTCCGCTCATGAACGCTACTTTATCAGATAAAATGAAAATGTCATCGAAACTTTTCTGAAGACAGTCGGTTCCTTCAGAGATACATTCATATAAAACACCCGCGCCATGTTATGATTTTGAAATGTGCAGTGCTAATGTTTATTCAACGAAGTCAAACGCCACAAATAAATCAATGCATGGGAAACTGGTAATGTATATCGAAATATCGGAAATGTGTTTAAAAATCATATCACCGTTATTGAAAAGAATTACATCGCGATACATATTGATATTGAATTACTGTCCAGCCCTAGGACACAGACATCTATTCTACATCAAGGCTGCAAAAAAGAAAATGATAGTCGCAGATCATCGTCCATTTTCAAAGAGGGCGGTACAATCCATTAGAAGCACGTATGCTGGACTCACATAAAGAACTGTGAGCCATTGGTGTCTTTCCCTCTGTTTGCCATCGACAGAAGGAAATCCTTGGTATGTTTCATTGAGAAGCTCTCATCTAGACAAAGAAAATGTTAGAATATTGAAATCACTGTTGTTATTGATAACTAAAACTACTAAAAAGTGCTTGAATACACCTAAATAAAATATAAATATTTAGATGAACCTACACTGAAAGAGATTAAATTAGAAATGTTGCCATGGAACTAGCTCTAAAATTACCTAAACAAAAATTAAAGCTAAATAGAAATAAAAATCCAAAAATAATACAAATAAAAGTAAATAAAAAAAACTTAAAGCAAAAACAAATTATACAGAAATACAAGCCAAGTCAAAACTTTAATGAATACAATGAATACCTATAAATAATACTAAAATAACACTGACTGAAATGTAGAAACTGTTTCACGTTGACCCTTGAAGTCATTTTTGATATATTACTAGATATAAGCATTTTAATTTAGTCTGATTTATGAACCTGGTCAATCAAGTGAATAAAGATTCATCTCAAGAAAATGACTTGAAACAATTACTCTGGAACTTTTAATCTAAAAAAAAAAAACCGGCAATATTTTATTAATTTGCACACGCTTATATGGGGAAAAAAGCACACTCACCTTCAAAGAAACCTCCATATATAGATTCACCACCTCTACCATTTCCTGTTAAGGCAAACATTTCTGTCAAATATCATCACACATATGATATAGATCAGGGGTGGCGAACTCCAGTCCTGGAGAGCCGCAGCCCTGCAGAGTTCAGCTCCAACCCTAATTAAAACTCACCTGCCTGCAGCTTCCGAGTAACCCATCAGACCTTGATTAGCGTGTTCAGGTATGTTTGATTAGGGTTGAAGCAAAACTCTCCAGGACCGACGTTTGCCACCCCTGAAATAGATGATTAAAAAAAGACAGCAGTACCTTCACTGAAGTCTCCTCCTTGTATCATAAAGTCCTTCACTATCCTGTGGAACAGACTTCCTTTGTAGGACCAGAGTGACTAACAGAACTTTATATAAAAAAAAAACAAACAAAAAAAAAACATTATTTATAATAAAATAACAATTATACGTTATATTCTATTTATTAACCCAGTCTCCCTCAAGAAACCCGCCTGAACTAGAGACTACGGATGCTTAAAACGGACAAAAATCAAATAGGATTTGGAGTTTCGTTTCGCTTGAGTGTCATTATATGTAAACACATTATTTTAATTTTTTTAATTATTTTAAACGTAATCTTGTGTCATTTGTTGGAAGTTTGTTTACCCTCACTCTTTTTTCTCAGCAAAATAGACGTTAATTCGTCGCCACCTACAGGCGTAAACATACAGAGAATGAGGAGTTACGTCACGATCTTTTCACTCCGCATTGCATTTCGGGAAGGCGCCGCCATATTAGCAGGATACGCTATCCGTTCCCATGGTTACTTCTCATTCTCTATAAGGATAAATGCTTATCTTTTGTTTTGTTTTTGCCTTTAAGTTAAACAATTGAATAGAGGTTGGTGATTCTTCACCAGTTTCACTGGATCTGCTTCTGAAGGTATTGAAAACAATGAGAAATGCACTCTGCTGCACTGTAATGAACTTCAGTGTTTGCATATGAAGTGTCGTAATGAAGACAATAAGTGCTGAATATCATGTACTGTGAAGCCACAGCGACACACAAGCAGCTTCTTCCAGGAGGTTTGAGTCTCAGTGCTAAACATTAAAACATGCAAATGCCTGTGAAACAGACTGAGAATCTGGCTGAGGCAAATGCATCAGAGGAGGACAAACTCAAAGCTGTGATGTACCAGTCCAGTCTGTGCTATTATTCCAGCAGCTGAGTGTTCAGACATTGAGAGTGACTGAATCTGTGGAGTAACCCATCAGACCTTGATTAGCGTGTTCAGGTATGTTTGATTAGGGTTGAAGCAAAACTCTCCAGGACCGACGTTTGCCACCCCTGAAATAGATGATTAAAAAAAGACAGCAGTACCTTCACTGAAGTCTCCTCCTTGTATCATAAAGTCCTTCACTATCCTGTGGAACAGACTTCCTTTGTAGTGCAAGGGTTTCTGGGTAGTCTTACCAATTCCTTTCTCACCTGGAGACAGAGATGGAAAAAACCCACAAAGCAATGCATAAACACAGACCTGGAAGACTTGATGTAAAACATCTCTCACAGAGACTTACTGCATTAAGCATCTCCCTCTCCCTCTCCTGAGAATCTGGCTGAGGCAAATGCATCAGAGGAGGACAAACTCAAAGCTGTGATGTACCAGTCCAGTCTGTGCTATTATTCCAGCAGCTGAGTGTTCAGACATTGAGAGTGACTGAATCTGTGATATACTGTATGAGAGATGCTCATGATTCTGACGTTCATCAGTGATGCGATGAAGCTGGTCGGACTGCTTCCACCAAACTACATCTGCTTCCGCTGTAGGATTCCTGGACATCACATTAAAAACTGCCCGAGCACTTGGGTAACTGGGCTTTGAGAGATCACAGCTGCTGTGAACTTGAGCTCTTTTCCCCGTCAGTCTGTCAGAGTTTGAATGTCATTCATGAATTCACAGGACAAAAGTTGTGCTCCTCATAAACACATACGGAAATGCGCAGGGATTCCTCGTAGTTTCCTGGTGGAGGTGAATGATCCTGACAGAAAGGGAGTCATGATGGACAGCAGTGGGAAATACGTCATTCCCGTTATGGATGCGTGAGTTTACTGTACTTGCCCTTGCTGCAGGTTCTAGTGTTTGTTAAAGTCTTTTGTTTGAATCATGTTGTGTTTGATCTGTTTAGCGATGCCTATGCGATTGGGAAGAAAGAGAAGCCGCCCTTCTCACCCCAGAATGAGCCTTCATCCCCATCCTCATCCTCATCCGATCCGGTTCCTGCCGCGCTGCTGTGTCTGATCTGTAAGGATCTGCTGACCGATGCTGTGATGATTCCCTGCTGCAGGAGCAGCTACTGTGATGAATGTGAGTGTCTGATCAAGCAAAGATCAGTTAGAAGCAAACAGGCTGTTTCTGACAATCTTTTGGTGTCAGGTATCAGAACGTGTCTGCTGGAGTCTGACGGACACCTTTGTCCAACCTGCAGACAGTCAGATGTTTCTCCTGACAGTTTGACCGCAAACACTGTATGAATATATATTTTGGTAATTTAATAAAGGTTATAGAAACAATATCAAATAGTGATATATTTATTAAAGAAGTGTTACCATTGGGACGCATGGAGACACTGTGATAGGTAAACTTGAAAATAAAAAATAAAAAAATAATAATACAAAAATGTTGCAGTTAAAATAATGTAACTAGCCAGTCAGAGAAATATATCTGCTAAAAACACACACACACAAGTTGATATGGTTTAAAAATGTTTATTTTACAAAAAAATGCACATACACAAAGTAACCTAGTATTTTTGAAGTAGAGAACTAGAGTTTATTTTTATTACAGTATAATAACAATACAGAAATGCGCCTGTTCTTGCTTACATGGTTCTGTCATAGCATGAAATGATAAATGGCTCATGTTCACACACGTACAAACACATTTCACATTAACTGTGTTTGTCTAAAATGTAAAAGAAAAACACTTTAGGGAACCCAAAAGCTTTTTTTCACACTTATGAAAAGGGGTTAGTTCCCTTGGCTTGTCGTTTTAGACTAGATATAATTAACCACAGACAGCTGTGTGCCGAGGTCAAAGGTCACATGACCACAGGGGGTCACATAAAAAAAAAAAAAAAGGGTTTGATTTAAAGTTTGGGCATCCTGGCAGCATTCAGACGCATACCAACGCAGGAAGATCCGGAAGCGTAGCGCATCTCTCTCAGCATGCCGCTCCATGTCTTTTTGTCTTCTTCATACCTGTGAAAGAAAACAGGTCAATACATAAATTGACATTCAGTTCTATGCTGGCTATTCCTGGGCACTTTCTTGGAACTTGACTAATTAATTTAAATCTTTTTTCTTTTCAGAACCAGCTGGACACAGAATCGGGATGACTTACTGCCACACATCAGTGATCTCAGAAGGTCCGATGTTTTTGTCCTCCAGCTCTACAATAGCAAAGCCCCCAATGGCAAAGAGGTTTCCTCCGGTGCTCACGAGATTCACCGAGCTGCGCTCCTGAGGGAACTCTGTGAATGTGTCCCACCTGACAGCAAATAATATTAATGTAATACAATATACATATTTCATTTTTACATGCAGAAGCAGTGAAGAGATGACAGAAAAGACGGATAAGTGCAGGAAGACGACATCTAGAATGGTGCATCTCTGTACAGATACAATATTATTGTTTCATATCACAAGCAAACCTGTAAATTACATAGTATCTATTTTGTTTGTTAGTTGTTATTGTTAACTAAAATTAAAACTTAAAAAAATTCATTAATTGAAATAAAGCTGAAATAAAATAAAATATTAAAATATTAGATGAAAAACTTGAGAAAACTAAATTAGAGATTGGCATCTAACTGAAATAAAATAAGTTACTAAAACTAAAAGTGAAATAAAAATAAATAAAACCTAAAGCTAAAATTAATAAAATTGAAATAAAAATAAATGGAAACTAAATAGAAATATTTAAAATAGTAATGAAAAAAGCACATAAAATTTTTTTTTAAACGAAAATAAAAACCAAAACTATAAAAATAAATGCCAGTTCAAAATATTTAAAAAAATACTTTAATAATATATAAATAACACTGGTGAGAAATCATACTTGTTTGTTCCAAAATCGTAGGTTTCAGATAAAGCTGTGAGTCCATCTTCATTCACTCCCCCAGTTACAATGATTTTTCCCTTATGAACTAAGGCACCAAACATCGCTCTGGGCGTCTTCATAGCAGCCAGTTCTCGCCATTCTGACTGCTTGTGGTTGTACACGAACATTTTATTGAGAGCTTTGCTGTGAGAGAGAGAAAAGAGATTTATTTACTTTAAGATTTGTTTAATCAAATAATTTATAGTGCACCAAATGTTGTCGACTATGTTGTTGAATATGAAATAAAAACTGACATTTTAGTACATTCTTGCTGTTATTGTGAAAAATCCATTGGCTCATGTTATTTTAAATAAAAATGTTTTGTAATCTTTCTTTAAAATGTAGTAGCTTGTGCTTCACCTCAATCTGACTTCCAGACTTAAAAGGGGCTGTTCTTCATTTTTAACTACGTATACAATGTATAATTATATAATTTTCTATTATGTATTTATATCAATATAAACTTAAGCCACTCGTTTCAAACATGCAGAGCTGTAGGTGCTACACAGACAAGAACAGTGCACAGTTTGGCAAGTTTTCTTTACTTTTTACTAGTTCTTCTGGTGTTTAGTAATAGCTGCCAATAAATGCTTAGGACTGAAGAGGAAGTTTCATCAAGCTGTTTTATCTGAAAAGATGAATACATCATTGTTCCTCATGATAAGAGCCCTTTAAGTGTCACATTGTACAGAAGATTTTTGAGGAACTTTGATGGATCACAGACAGCTGCAAACTACACCATATGTTCCTGAGCACCTCTGATCTGAGTTGCACACACACACACACACACACACACACACACACACACAAGCATACTCTTACTTGTCATCTGTCTTTCCTCCGATGCAGTACACCAGGTTGTTATGTGAGACAACTGAATGGCCGTGAATACGCAGAGGAAGTTTCTTGGTCTCGTGCCATTTCATCTTTCTGCAATGACATGAAATACTATTGAAGCCACACATCCGAGCCAGCAGTCAAGTGTGAAGAGCAGAATCAGCAGCTGAATAGACAAAGCTTTTGAATTCATACTCAGTGTCATAACACATGACGGAGTCGAGGGACTCGTTGGTCTGCAGGTCTTTGCCAGCGATGGCGAACAGCATGTTTTCACATTCCCCCAGACTGAACAGGCATCGAGGGCTGGGCATAGGAGGCATTGCCTTCCAATCAGCAGCAATACTGTCCAGCTGGATATGATAGAATAGTTTTAAAATGACAAATAATTTCCCATAATACCTTACAGTATGGTTTAAGTTCAGTTCAAAGACCCATGAAAAGACCATAAAGATTCCATGCTGGTCCTGGTCTAGCTAGTGGACCAGCATGATCCTCTTGGTGAAGACCATGGAGATCCCTTCTGGTAAAGCTAGTTTAAGAAACCTAGTGTGGTTACCATCACACCAGCACCTAGTTTTAAAGTCATTTTGTACCTGGTAGAAGTAGCACTGCAGAGGAGACTCTTTGCTGTCTTCATCGACAAACAGGCCACCGACGATAAAGAGCTGGTTCTTCTTGGTGCAGAGACTCACATGGTTCTTCGGCAGCTGCTCTGCCATGGCAGCCAGAAAACACTCATTCTCGGCCACGTCGTACGCCACAGCGGCCGTGTCATTGATCATGAGGATCAGGTCTCGTCTGTACATCCCCAGTCTACGATTATCGTTCAAGTAACCCGGCAGCAGCTCCTCTTCCTCCTCTGCTCCAGCCTCTCCTTCCTTCTTCTCTTTGGGTTTCTTCTCGGGGAGTTTTCCTCCGAAGGCTTCTTTGATGACTTGCAGCTTCTTCAAGAGTTCTGGATCAGCCTTGATGATGTCATCGGTCTCAACTTTCTCCCGGAAGTACCTCTCGGGAAGGAGGCGGAAGCGGATGCACTCGAACGCTTCACCCAGACTCTTGGCGCGCTTGGCCTTGTCGCTGTGCACCCACTTCATCACCGACTCAAACACAACCTCCTCCTTCTCCACGTTAAGCGTGTCTCCACCAATCAGAGCCATAAGCTCGTGAGGTGCCAGCTGAAGGAACTCGTCCTCAGCCGCCACGGTTTCGAATCGGTCAGCGATGAAATCGCGTGCCGCTATGGCGAGCCTGGGAACGCCGAGGACCAGGCCAAGCCTGAAGACGGCGAGACAATTAAACAGCGACAGCTCCTTCTGGAGATAGTTCACACATACTGTAAACACCGAGGGAATTTGGAATCGGTTCGCCACTGCAAAGATCTCCTGAACATTGTCGTCTGTCAAATCGATCTCAGCGGAATACAGATACTGGATGATCATATCCATGATATTTGGATCAACGTCATCCAGAATCACTTCCTTGCCGCTTTCCTTCTCCTTGCCGTCTTCAGAGAAGAAGAGCTCTCTGAAGTAAGGACTACAGGCGGCCATGATCAGGCGGTGGCAGGGAAAGCAGCGGTCGCCGATTTTCAAAGTGCAGTCAACAAACTTGTTCTCGTTCAGAAGTTCCTTCAGTCCATCCTGAAGCAAGGTGCTCTGGAACAGCCGTAGCTCCTCCTTCATGGCTTTAGGATCCATGCTGTTACGTTTCAAGATGGGAATTTACGGATAAGAGAAGAAAAGGCGGAGAAGGTGGCTCCAGGTCTGCTCGCCACACCGGCCAGGCTGGAAAAGGACAGAGTGCTGAAAAGATTCCCAGAGTGAAGGGACTGTTATTTAATCCTGCCGTTCTAAATATAACCCTCCCGCTCTTGTCCACCCCCACTGCCTCTGTCATCCCTCAATCCTAGTTGTGAAGAAAGGGATCCCAGTGTGATGGCCATTCTAGACAGCAGCTGTCACGACGGGACAGGACACATAAAGCTCTGAGGAGACTCATGAGTCGGCAAGTTTTACCAATCCCAGACTATTCTTCTATACTTTGTCTGCAAGTTTTTATGCAAGTGTCTTTGACTTCAATTCCCCACATAAATGAAGGGTTCACTAGCAGTGTTTGGAGACAGCTGCGACTACAACAGGTGATGAGCCATTTTCAGCTGCCAATGCCCCGATCAAGCACTCGGGGCATTGAGTCAAACTTTATTATTCATGCGTCAGATCCTGGGAGGAGACGAAACTCTTAGTGTAGCTGGTCATACTTGTGCACTCTCAAAAAATAGTGCAAAAGTTTGCCTTTAGGGATACAGCAGCTTCAAAGTCACCCTCGAAGGGACATCTTTGTACCTATTTTACCCATACTAAGGTACTAATATGCACCTTTTAGGGGTAGATAAGGTGCAAAGTTGACCTTTTAAAGATACTACACCAGATGTACCTCTAAAGGTACAATTTTTGCACATTCGTCTGACTGTGTGGAAAACGGCTAAAAAACAAAAACCTCAAATGTACAAATTATATCAAAGATTATTACTTCCTGGTTAAACAGCATTCGGGGTCATTATAAATACAATTCAGACCAATAATTTGAGCATCAGTAGTGCTATTCAGAAGAGTGTATTGACCATCACGAATATGCAGGATTTAATGTTCTCCCTAGCAAATGGTTCTAGAATGATCTCAGGGCTCAGAGGAGAGCGTCAGTCACACTAGACAGTGATACTAAAATTAAAGCAGGCAGGAAGGTGTTGGTGGAAGGAGACATGTGCAATTTAAGTCAAAGCATAAGGGATAGATGTGTGAGACTGTTAAAGAGGAAGCATGAGGAGATATTAATGACAAGCACGAGTGAAAAACATACCAGTTTAATTGATAGAGGTTAGCTGAGGTTTATTCAGCATTTAGGTTTTTATTTTGGATGCTGTTTTCTCAGAAGTTTGGGGTTGATTAAATTGAAGCCCTACTATATTTAAACAAATCAAGGTATTTCATGCAGTAATTACATTTTTTTTTATATTTTTTGCCCCCCATAATGGTGTAAAACTTGACCTTTTACCTATAAGTAATAAGTAATTGGTAACATTAATAAAATGGCACGATGCAGGTCATGCACTTCCTGGACTGCCATTGAGATGAATGGGAATGCGACCTCATTATAACTCTACTATAACCAGCACAAATCCATCTTGAGCTGAACATATGATGATTTAGTGAACATGAGATTACAGAACATCTGGATTTGTTGACGGCGTAACAGCCAGGCCATTTATCCAAGTACAAAATATTTTATTACAAAAAGTACAAGATACAAAATGACAAGCTTTATTACACTGATACTGACAACATTAGTTCTCAAAATCAAGATTACATTTCATTTATTACATTAATGCCAATTCAAGAATGTTGTGTAACTATGAGTGTACAATATTACAGTATTGCTTCTTCACAGTTCTGCAGGTTGTGATATGAAAAGTACTGTGCTTCATCAACTAGCTACTCTCATTGAAATCTCCTGTCCAACCCATTTTTCATATACTTTGTGTATTTCAGTGCAGGTCCATCGTATTGGAGTGTGAGGAATTACAGACAAAAGGAAAAGTATCCATAATGGATATCAGCCTCCTAAATGCAAAGAAAGGAATGAAGAATGTGACTATATGGAAGGAACTGGTGTCCATTTTCATTTACTAAAGAAAAGTATAATTCAAGTGTGTATGTTACCTGCTCTCACAGCAACACAAGTCTTTTTGCACTCTTCTTCTGTGTCAAAGCGGTTACGGTTCCCGTCACAGCCTCCGTACCAGAACTGAGCGCAGGCTTTGGCCTGCCGGTCGTAGTACCAGCGGATGTTATAGTCCCGACAAGGGCCCTGATCCAGGATCAGCTCACAACGGGGGTCCAGAGATACAACTTCTGAACATAGATTTAAAAAAAAAAAATAGGTTTACAAGATTACATATATTTCATATCTTGTCTGGTGAACAAAATCTTCAGATATTTCTCTAGGTTACTTGAGTTTTCTTAATTATGTGAATCTTCAACTATAGATTTTTTTTGTTTTGTTCATCAGATATTTCAATAAAAGACTGCTGATAATATAGGCAATTTGATGACAAGATGATCTGGAATGCATGTGATATCACACATCCTGTGCATGCAGCAGACTTTGCACTCTTAAGAAAAAAAGATGCAAGTAAATGTCATAAAATGACTAAAATGCTTTATTTGTAGTCCTTTGTAATAATTTTCTAGTGATGCCCCCCCACAGGTTATATACAGTATAACCAATAAAAAAATCTAATAATAAAAATATACAAAATATTACGGAAAAAGATGATCAGTTAATGGACTTACAAGACTGTGGGATGGATAAAAATGTTTTCTTGTAGGCCTATTTTTTCTTTTATGTACTGTATGTAACACTTATTCATGATAAACTTAATTCAAATGCTGACTATATCGCGTGTAATGCAGTCCGGTAGCCTAGGCCTCTTAATATAATTAATATAATAATTTAATAATGTTTTAATTTCTATAATATAATAATTTCTTAATTCAAAATAAAATATTAATAAATCCATCTCTGATAATATCAGGTTGCTATGGTCACGCAGGTTTGTTTACGCATTAAATTCATGGCAACAATAAAAATATGTAGTTCCCTGAACATAGGATCTCGAGGCCACGACATAAGAATGTCATTGCCTTGACAACATTATCTCATCGCCACGTCATTTTATCACGTTCCCACGAGTTAATATGACGTTCCCACGAGTTAGTGTCGTGGCCACAACAAAACTAAGTGAACCGAAAATGTCCCCTCTCGGTCGCTGTAGTTCCCTTTCAGTCTGTCACTCTTGATGTCACGTCGGTATTGACCGAAGAATTGGGATCTCGCTTAGAGAGACCAATCTACTTCGAGTGTAACTAAACGAGCCAATGCACATTGGCATGCGATGATTGCATCCAGCTACCGCTGACCGCATCGCGAGTATAATTAGGCAGCAGGTGCAACGCATAGTCAGCTTTTCGCTTCGGAGCCGAGCGATCAAATCGTTCTGCTCCTGACTACTCTACTGAGAGAAGAAGACTGAACGAGCTCAGCGAGCTTTTTGGAGCTCTTGGTGTTAGCGGTACGGCGCTTCAGCGGTGGTGGTTTCCCGTGTCGAGTAGGTTGCACACATCAGGCTGCACTACCCCCTGTTTGTGTTACAGGCGGCCATCTCCCCTGTGCGCTTCAGCACATTAAAAGAGCAAATCCTAAAAGAGCATTCACGGGTGGAAGTCTTTTTAAAGACGCTTCTTTTTAAAGATGCCTTTCCACCCGTGCATTTCTGGATGCGGTTGTTACCTGGTGCTGGGTGATGGTCACGATCGCTGCCTCACGTGTCTGGCCGTTAAGCACGCTGAGGCAGCTTTTGTGGACGAGTCGTGCTCTCATTGCGGGAGAATGACCGTCCCGGAGTTGCCTGCAAAGGGGCAGGGTTCCAGTGCCTCTGCCTAGATCTAGTGTTCCTCCTGGCAGAAGCCAAAGGGGCGCTACTTCTGGCAGTCGCCTGGCTGGTCTTATGTTGACGGTGAGGAATTGGGCCCTCCCGAGGGGTACCACTCATATCCTTCGGTGCTCCCCCCGACAATCGGATATCCAATGCTGCATCGGAGGGTGAGCCAGACCTTTCTGGAGAGGATGATTCGGCTGCGCTGCCGCCTTCTGGGTGGCCAGCAATGCTGGATCCAGAAATGGTGGCTATGCTTGCCTGGGCCGCCAAGAGGGTTGGGCTCGACTGGAAGCCTCCACCGTGTCCCGAACCCTCAAGGCTGAATTCTTGGGGTGGCTCGTGCTGGTTCTCAGGGCCCCACCCTGATGCCTTTCTTCCCAGAGGTGCATGATGAGCGTACCAGGTCGTGGATGGCACCTTTCACTGCCAGAATCCGGCTAGGTGGCTCATCCTCCCTCACCACCCTTGATGGCGGGGGTATAAGGAAGTCCCTCCGGTGGAGCGGTCAGTTGCGATGCAATTGTGTCCAAACACCGATGCCACCTGGCGAGGCAAGCCATCCCTCTGCTTCCGGGCCTGTAGGTACTCGTTGGCCCTGACCAGCAGTGCTTATGCGGTCTGTGGAGAAGCTGCCTCTGCCCTACATGCCATGGCGTTACTGCAGGTTCATCAGGCCAAGGCACTGAAGGACCTGCATGAGGGTGGTCATGACCCAGAGGTTCTCAAGGAACTTTGGACTGCTACTGACCTCGTGCTCCATGTGACGTAGGTCACTGTGTGGTCTCTGGGTCGTGCAATGTCCACGATGGTTGTCCAGGAGCGACATCTCTGGCTGTGTCTGGCTGACATGAGGGAGACTGACAAGCTTTGCTTCCTGAACGCCCCCGTGTCCAAGTCATACATTTAGACCACTTAACTTAATGATTGCTATCGAGATGTGAAGAGACTTTCAACCAGCATAACAAAAAATGTTTTTGAACCAAATCGCCTATTGCACCTTTAATATCCCAATGCATCCTATATTAGATTAATCAGATATGTATGTAGCTAACCCAGACATCACTACGTGATTTCAAAGCCATGCTTCTCTCTTCTCATGTCTATACTTTGGACAGCATGCTGCTGCAAGCTAAACAATCAGAGCTCAGGGTGCCGCCCAAAGTGCTTCTATAACCAATCAGAAAAAAATAAAATAAAATTTTTCCATGATCATCGTTTTCATGATCGATGGTCACTGTCACGGCCGAGTACTCGATTGCTGTTGCACATACCTATTTCCCAGTGTTATCCAATCTCACTGAGTGGGTAGTGCAACGACAACAGTGACTGGTCTTCTTGTTGCGAGCCCCAGGACACTGGAAAGGGCAGCATTCGTGGCGCTTTGTTAGGGATCCCAGTTCGTCTGTCAATACCGACGTGACGTTCAGAGTGACCAACTGAAAGGTGTCTCGGTTACATATGTAACCCTCGTTTAGGGCTGTGCAAAAAATCGAATGCGATTTTCATGCGCATTTCGTCAGTAAAGCCGCTTCTGGTGATTACTAGTAAATCTCTAGCACGTGCTTTCAGATGGAGCGGCACTTACTACACAGAGCCGTAGTTCACCGACAAGCTACACAAAATCGCGTTCAAAATCGGCAATGAATCGCCTGCGATTTTGAATGCAATTTTGTGTAGCTTGTCAGTTATCTACGGCTCTGTGTAGTAAATGCCGCTCCATCTGAAAGCACATGCTGGAGATTTACTACTAATCACCAGAAGCGGCTTTACTGACGAGATTCGGATGAAAATCGCATTCGATTTTTTGCCCAGCCCTACCCTCGTTCCCTGAAGGAGGGTACTGAGACGTCACATCCTGTCGCCACAGCTGCTGTACCACTGCTGAGCGGCCGGGTCACAGGGTCGGCGGCTCAGCGAAAACCTGAGTATATGTTGCACCTGCTGCCTTATTATACTCGCGCTGCAATCAGCGGCAGCTGGATGCAATCATCGCATGCCAATGTGCATTGGCTCGTTTAGTTACACTTGAAGTAGATTGTTCTCTCTAAGCGAGATCCCAATTCGTCGGTCAATACTGAAGTGACATCTCCGTTCCCTCCTTCAGGGAATGAGGGTTACATACATAACCGAGACGTTTTCTATTGAAATATGCATATTTTAAAATGTTATTAATTTATTCCTGTGATCAAAGCTGTATTTTCAGCATCATTACTCCAGTCTTCAGTGTCACATGATCCTTCAGAAATCATTCTAATATACTGATTTGCTGCTCAAGAAACATTTCTGATTATTATCAGTTGAAAACAGTTGTGCTGCTTGCTGTTTTTGCAGAAACCATACTTTTTTCAAGTAAAAAATAGAAATCTTTTGTAATAATATTTAAGTCTTTACTGTCACTTTTTATTAATTTAATGCATCTTTGCTGAATAGAAGTATTCACTTCTTTAAAAATAAATAAATAAATAAATACAAATCTTATAGATCCATAACTTTTGAACAGTAGTGTATTTTGTCGTGTATTAGTGAGTGTGTTATGTTTTTACCTTTAGGTAATGGTGGACGTGGTGCTGGTATATATCGCACTGAGGTTGACGTGTTCACAGTTGTTGACGTTGATGATGATGATGATGATGATGATGTTGTCCCTGATGAAGGTCTGCTGTGTGTGGATGTTCCAGTGACTGTTGGAGTATCTCCTCTACCGCTGCTCTGCTCTGAAGTGTTTGTGTCTGGTGTCTCAGGTGCAAGTTTAACCTCCTGAGTGAACATTAGAAATGCAAAAAACACTCAAAATCGAAGTTGAAGTATATTACTAAACCAAGGCCACCAAGAAAGTGTCTGGTCACTGTTGAGACCATCAGTGCACTAACCTCATTAATGTCTGGACCAGCTGTTGGAGCAAACGTGCCTCCTCTGCCGCTCTTATGAGTGACAGTGTTCATCCCAGAGTGTGTTCCCGTGTTCTCTCTGTGGACTTGATTTACATTTGTGCCATAACTGTACCTGCCATTACCATTGATGCGGTTGCCATTAATACCATATCCATTTTCAAAACCATTAATGCGACTGAAGATAAGTGCTCCATTTTCATCCTCACAGAGCTGATTGACCAGTTTGGACTCCAGAGCTGTATAAGAGTGAATTAAAAAGAGAGAAAAGCATTATTAGATATTTAATTCTACCCAAATGTAAATATCTGATCAATTCCAGATTAAGCCTATCATTGGATTTATTTAAATAAATAAATAAAAAGTCAACTATTATTATTATTAAATATAGAAACTATAATTTATTGATATTAATATTTACGCTGCCGTTGAAAAGTTTGGGATCAGTAAGATTTTTAATGTTTTTTTGAAGAAGTCTTATACACTCATCCAGGCTGAATTTACTTGATTAAAAATGCAGAAAAAAAACTGTAATATTGTGAAATATTATTACAATTTAAAATGATGGTTTTCTATTTTAATATACTTCAAAATGTAATTTATTCATGTGATGCAAAGCTGAATTTTCAGCATCTTTCTCCAGTTTTCAGTGTCGCATGATCCTTCAGAAATCATTCTAATATGCGGATTTATTATCCATGTTGGAAACAGTTGCTTAAGCTGTTGAAGTGCAGTTATGCTTATACAAAAATGTAAATATTTAGCATATTTAATATATTAAGGTTAATGTAAAATGTCTTGACTTTTTAGCAGTGCAATCAACTAATGAGTCAAGATAAAAAGCGATGTTAAAAAACATGCCCCTGCTGGTTAACATGCCATAAATACACAATTTTGTGGGAAAAAGCATCTATCAGCTTATGCATACCTCCATATGTACAGTATTCAATTATGCATCTTGCCATCACCAGAGAAGTACATTCATATATAGTAGAAGTATGTGAATTGGCATTCAGCCTCAAGTTTGCTGAATCTATTACCTGGCAAGGTGTTGAAGTGGTCTATGTAGAACATGTGCTCACTGTCAGGGTCCGACGCAATGAGATTGAGCTCCTGGAGAAACTCTTCCTGTGTGGGATCACTAATGTTAACAATCCCCAGAGCGTACATCTCAATATTGGCTGCATGCGCCTCCCTGACAGCGATTTCCAGCTTCACAGGCTCCCGTTTATCTGTTTGTCCGTCTGTGATGACAATGGCAACCTTCCTCACCCCAGTCCTTGCACTGTAAAATGCTTCTTGAGTTGCTTTGCGGATGGCAGAGCCGGTGTATGTTCCCTCGCCGATGTAGTGAACCCTGCGTATCGCTTGTTTGACATCTTGTTTGGTCATGTAGCGAGCGAGGTTGAACTCAAGCTGGACCTCTAAGCTGTACAAAACGAGGCCGACTCGGGTGGCATTACGGTCTATGGTGAGTCTGTCAACTAATGCAGCCACAAAGTCCTTGATGATCTCAAAGTTTTCAGGCCCGACGCTTTCAGAGCTGTCAATCACAAACACCAGCTCCATGGGACGCTCTTTACACTTGACTCCACAGCCTGAAAAACAGCACAGGACATTTAATGAACTTTACATACTACCATTCAAAAGTTTGGGGTGAGTAATATTTTTTAAAGAAATTAATGCTCTTATTCAGCATGGATGCATTAAATGGATTAAAAGTGACAATAACAACAATGTTCCACAATATTACAGTTTTTTTTCTGTAATTTTGTTCAAATAAATGCAGTCTTGGTGTGCATAAAAGACTTCAATCAAAACACATAAAAAACATTTTTTTTTACAGAATCACACCAACCCCAACATTTTGAACAGTATATAAAGCAAATTATGTTCAAATGTAATGTGGGATACACATACCACAAATCTCCCGGATCATTCGGATTATATCGTCCCTCTAAAAAAACAACCATAATCTGAGTCGCTAAAATGCATATATGAATAAACTGCATATTATGATTTGAATGTTGTAATATGATGTGAAAGATGTAAAAGACACACTGTTAGTCCAGATTCTCCTTTGATTCCTGGTCTACCCTGAAACATGTGAGTAAGGGAGTTATAATGCATCTCAAAATATACAAAAAAGGAAATTACATCCAGAGATATTTGCCTATGTGGCATAGTTGCTTTTTGCTTTTATATAATGGTGAGAAGCTCTTACTGATTTTTGTTGTTCTTAAATGTTTGCTTTTTACTACAATTGTTTTAAACATCTGATTTTTTATGCGTTTTATTGGGATGTGTATTTCGTTGCATGCTGTTGAACCAGATCATTTATTTCATTGCACCCCACCACATTTTTCCAAATGACCTCTTACTGCCTGCCTACTATTTAGGCTGCATCCTATATGAAATAGAAACTCATATGCATTATGACTGATTTGAAATACTTGAAACTAGAAACTCTGTTAACGATGAGGTTAGTTTACTAACTGTTTGTCCAGGAATGCCAGGATCTCCCATATCACCTTTAACCCCCTTCATCCCCCTCTCACCCTGACCTCCACGATCCCCCTGAAAACCACAAATGGGCTTCATATTAATACATTGTACGAATATTCAATCACAACACAGAATATATAACAAAACCTGAGACCTCTGACCCGGGCATTCCTTCTCCAGGAGGTCCTCTTGGCCCGCTCACACCCTGTGACCCCTGATCACCCTGCAATAGTGTACAAGATTGTGCTGTTAAGTTTGAAACACATATATATGCATGGTCAACTCTTTATGATTTGTGTATGCCAGTGTCTCACCTTTGGACCCTGTAGGCCTTGTCCTGGTGGCCCAGTCGGTCCAGGAGGTCCTGGTCTTCCCATGTTGCCCTGTATTGTTCACAGACAGATTATTAACACAAATCAAAGGGGGAAACACATTCAGATTCATTGGTGCTGAGATAAAAGCAGCACTGGAACATCTGGAATGACATTTATGTTACTGGATTATCTGGATTTGTTGGACACATATGTAAAAGATTTGGAGCAGGTGTGTGTGTGTGTGTGTGTAACATATGATCACGGATACAGTACGATGATAAATGTGGTGTTAAGATGATGTGATAATTGATGAAGCCTTTGAGGAATGGCATGTATTCAATGGGAAGTTCATTCAGCGAGACAGAATGCACTGTTTTACAGGGATCACAGATATTAGAAGAAATACTTTACAGATAATATAAGAAATGTTTTATCCCAGAAGTATTTGGATACATAAGCCACACTTGTCTGAACATGGCATTGCATTAGTTAAGTGCCATTTATTAAATAAATAAATAAAATGGCAAAACACATTTCAAATTATTAATTGTGGGAACAATTAGCCACATCTGTTTGCAGATGCCACTTCAATTTTTTTGTAATATCAAAATATATAATATACTCTAACGTTCAGATGTTTGGTGTTAGATATTTTAGTTCCAGAAAGAAGTCTCTTCTGCTCATCAAGGCTCCATTTATTTGCTAAGAAATACAGTAAAAACAGGAAAATTGTGA
The DNA here is from genome assembly GCF_001515605.1 of Sinocyclocheilus anshuiensis. NCBI lineage: Eukaryota > Metazoa > Chordata > Actinopteri > Cypriniformes > Cyprinidae > Sinocyclocheilus > Sinocyclocheilus anshuiensis. The sequence goes on from NW_015539929.1 coordinate 380,290, forward strand.
AATATTACAATTTAAAATAACTTTTTTCTATTGTAATGTATTTTAAAATGTAATATATTCCTGTGATCAAAGCTGAATTTTCAGCATCATTACTCCAGTCTTCAGTGTCACATGATCCTTCAGAAATCATTTTAATATGCTGATTTGCTGCTCAAAAAACATTTCTGATTATAATCAATCTTGAAAAGTGGTACATTTTTTCTCAGGGTTGTCTGATGAATAGAAAGTTCAAAATAAATAAATAAAATAAATGTTATATAAAATTATACAAGTCTTAGTTCTGATTAATTTAATGTGTCTTTGCTAAATAGAAGTACTAATTTCTTCAAAAAAGAACCTTAGAATGGTAGTGTAAATATTATTTTAACATAATATTCATATTCTAAAAACGTTTTGGTGCAACTGTGAAGACTTTTAAATATGTTCTTTAACACACACACACAAATGTTTCCTTTTGTAATATGGCGAGGAGCTCTCATGAATCTGTTCATAATTTGTCTTAAATCAAGGCTAAGAAGGGCTGAATGAGATTGACAAGGGCTTAAATACGATATCATTAACAAGCGTCTGTGTTTGGTGACATACAGGTGGTCCTTGTAGTCCTTCCCCTGGAGGTCCAGGTGGGCCCGGTAAACCTCTGAAGCCAATATCGCCCTGAGACACAGTCATGATAAAATATCTGTGTTTACACCTCATTTGATGATAATATTTTTATACAGGTGATCTGCTTTAGGTGACACGGCATAAGAACAGTCCACACCTTTGGTCCAGGTATCCCTATGCCCTCTGGACCAGGTTCTCCTGGAAGACCAGGAAGACCAGGAGGCCCCTGCAAACAAATAACACACACCGCAACAACAAAATATGACTTCATGGTGAATTACAAGAACTTCATTACAGAATGATGTCATGATCATGAATGGTTTTTAATAAGAGCCCTTTTTTTACGCACTAAGGGACCTGGATAGCCATCCCCTTTTGCTCCACTTAGACCAGAAGGACCTGGGTCACCACGATCACCCTGAGAAACAAAGCATGAGCAATCCATTGATGTTTAATCAAGACTAAAATAAACCCATGTTATTAATCTGTTGTCAGAGTATTAACAATAATTAAGAATTAAATGAACCTTTGGTCCAGGAAGTCCATATCCCGTCTCTCCTATTGGACCAGATGGACCTGGCGGGCCTACGTCACCCTACAATGAAACATTACAATGCTTTTTTACAGACATAATGTGCATTTAAAGGGTTTTTTGCACATATATTGTGGGGTCCAAAAGTCAAGTCAAGTCATCATTATTTATATAGCGCTTTTTACAATGCAGATTGTGTCAAAGCAGCTTTACAGTATTAAACAGGGAAATAGTGTGTCGGAAAAATAGTCAGAAAGTGACTTGTGAAAACTAACTTTTTTTGTTTTATATTACAAATACCCAAACATTTGTATTTCCAGATTGCAATAAAAAAGCTGTTACTTTTGGTCCTGTTGTAGCACGTCCCAGTAGTCCAGGTAATCCCAGTCTCCCAGGGGTGCCAGGCTCTCCCTACAAAGACATTAACAAAGAACAGAAGGAAATTTTATACAAGATGTTATATAATGTCTATGTAGCAAAAGACAAAATATTCCAGATTCACAGCTGAGAACTAGGCACTCACCTTTGACCCTGAGGGTCCGGCTATTCCCGGTGGCCCTGCTAACCCACGGATTCCCCGCTGACCCTGATCACCCTAAACAATATTACATTAACAAAACACTACATCAATAAGCACCAAGTTGGTGTTCACAGTTAAAGACCCCAATGAAACAGGAAGTTAGAAGATTGACATGTATGGAAATCTCACACTCAAAACTTTAGTTTTAATTTGATAGGTTTTTAAGATGATTTTATAAAGTTTAATATGAGAGAATAGTAAAAGAGATACTTTTTCACCCTGGATGCCCACTCCTGCTGTTCCTTCAGGGCCCCTCAACCCAGGGGCTCCTGGTTCTCCCTGAAATACACACAGTGATGAATGTGTGTGGCCTTTTCTAAGGTGCTGATGCTAACTAAGTCTCGGCTGAAATGATTCATGAGATGAAAGTGTGCCTGGTACCTTCTGCCCTGGAGCTCCATCTTCTCCTGGTAAACCTGGTAATCCTGATAACCCTGGAGCACCAGGTTCCCCCTTCACAGAATAATTCAAATATTAATCATTAATTAATTATTCAAATTATGGAAAAAAAAGTGGTGCTAGTTTTATATGGTTTCTAGCTGGTCAAAGCTTGGCAGTTATAATCATTATAATAGGTTGCTATGACCTGGTGTCTTCAGTAGGATGCTTAACTAATTTAACCAGCAAAACTACTGAAGCTTCATCAGAAAGAATGTAATGATTTTACACATGTAGCAGTTATTTTAGCGCAATTTATATACTATTAGTTTTTAATAATATGTTGAATTTTTATTTTCTGTGTGCTCTGTTTTCATTTTTTGTATTTTGTTTTCATTTTAATTGTAGTTTTTTTTTTTTTATTAATTTTTTTAATATTGTCATTTAGGTTTAATTTGATTTTATTTAAATTTTAGTTTTTGTTCAGTTTTAGTTTTTATTCATCTCCAGTAATTTTAGTGCTTCAACTTAAAATTCAGCAATTTTTTCATCTAATATTTATTATATTTTATTTCAGCTTCATTTTAATTAACAAAAATGTTTTAGTTCTACTTAAAAGATCATGTCAACATTGCAATCCATTTAACTTACATACTTACTATATCTTATATAATATCATATTTCAATAAATATGCAAAGAGAAAAATGTAGGATGGGACTTGATTGGATCATAAAAATTACATTTTGATAAAAGACCAACTTTTTTTCTCTGAAAGAACGTATACTGATGAATCGAGCAAGAGTGTGAATTAAGAAAGACAGTAGAGTGAATTCTGATTCATGTTGACTTTTCATTAAGAGTAACGTGAAGATGACTTACTTTAGCTCCCGGTTCGCCTGCTCCTCTCTCTCCCGGTTCACCGATCTCACCTGGTAAACCTTGATCACCCTTCAAAAGCACATTTGTAAACATTCAGATGATTTCATAAGTTATCAGACAATGTTTATCCAACCCTTTTACTATTTGAAGTTGTGACATTGGTTATAGCATGATGGGAAACTCTTGCCTTTGGTCCAGGGTAGCCCTCACCCACTGGGCCTCTGCTTCCCGGGGGTCCACGTGGTCCTTCCACACCCTAAAACAAGCATATCCTACAATGCATGGATGTACATTTTTACGTCATGCTCAGATCATAAGCTTGTCAGCACCTTCTCTCCTTGGATCCCTGCTCCAGGAAGCCCCACTGGTCCTTGAAGACCAGGAGGACCAATATCACCCTTAAGACAATAAACACAAATATATTATTGCAATTACACACCTCAGAGTCAAGCATAAGCAAATCTGTCAGCTCATGTACAATCTAGTTATTAAAAGGAATGTGTAATAGATACAGCATTGATATTTTTATATGTCTTGGCCACAGGCTAAGTACTGATTGCACTGCATGCTGTGACATGTTCCTTCACAAAGCCACAGAGAATGGTATAATAAAGCTAATTATGCAAATAGTTACAACTAAAACTTTTCAGAGCTAAGAACATTTCTAATTAATTTTTAAAAGTTTTGAAAGAAAACCAAACATCTAGTATAGAGCAGCTTTAGGGTATAATCAACCCGCTCATGAGATATGAGCTCAAAAAAGAAAGTGATTAGTTCACTAAAAATCTAATTTCATTTAATCGATCTGAATGTTTTACCTTGTCTCCTCTAATGCCAGGACCTACTGGTCCTCTGGGTCCTCTCTGCCCCTCCAGACCCCTCTCACCCTGTAAAAGACAAAAGTTTAAACCATCATGTTTATACCATGCATTGCCATCCCATTTTCATATATTTTTGTTGTTGTAATTGTTTATCCTGGTGAATGTCAAAAAAATGTGCAGGTCACAATTCACCCTAAGATCAAAAGAAAAAGCAATATTTGTAGAGAGAAAATGAAGCCTATTTTAGAACCATTAAGACATTATGCATAACAGCTTCTGAAGAAAAACTCTGCCATGATGCTAAACTGTAAAAAATGTTTTTTTGTTGTACGAGTTGTAAATAAAACATTTGAAAATAGTACATTTTAAAAGAAAATACTATTTTAGTGTTTCTACTTCAAAATTTCATGTTACTTTTTATTTCTTTGTAATTATTTGTGAAATTTACAAGCAATTTGAGTTAAATTTGGTTCAAAGAAATGCCTTCAAAGTCTATTTTTTCCATTGTACGTTATCTGGATATTTGCCAGGGTGTTTTAGTAATTAAAACAGTTAAGCCTTAACAAAAACACAATTTAAAATCTCATTCTGCACTGTGTCAACAAACCTCTGAAGCTCAACTGGTAAAACACAGCGCTAGCAACGCCAAAGTCATGGGTTTGATTCCCAGGCAACACATTTACTGAACGCACTTTAAGTTGCTTTGCATAAAAGCATCTGCCAAATGCATAAATATATCTGACACACCCTGCATTTTTCAGATACAGAGTCAAACAACAGCAAGATCGATTATGTTCCTTTATTGAATAAAAACAGATGAAAGAATGCTGGATCACTCAGAAAATTAATTGAGGTCAGAGGTTACAAAGTTCAGACATTTCAATAGGTTCTTTGATATAAACCTTGCACACAAGACACAACTTAAATAAAAACATATTAAACCGCCTCATGACCTTGATATGGCTCACGCACACTGCATTCTAAAAATTATGAACTGTGTGCAATGACAAGTTTACCTTTGGTCCTGGTAAACCCTCTCCTGGAGGGCCCTTCTCTCCTGGCAAACCCTGCGGCCCTTGTGGCCCCTTCAGAGTAAACAAGATTATAGAGGTTAATATGACAATGTGTTCAATGTCAATAGCAACCAGTGTGAGAATAATTACCGGTTGGCCCGGCTCGCCAAGCCCAGGAGGCCCAGGAGGACCCATTCTGCCCTGAAACCCCACATCACCCTACAGATTGAGAAAACACATGTTATGATCACAGATATGAGTTCACTGGGTTCCTGATCTCAGAGTTTCCATATAAAAGCCAACCTTTGGTCCAGGAAGCCCAAAGCCAGTCTCGCCCTGTATTCCTGGCGGTCCGGGAAAACCTCTCTCGCCCTAAAGATGCAGAACCATTTAGAACAATAATAACAGATCCAATATTGAAGTGCAATCTCTGAACTCAATGCTCTCTATACCTCTATGCAAATTTGAAAAGATCACATTAGACAAGCATTTAGTTAGTACTCTTCTTCTTTTTTTTTTGCTTGTAAAGGTATTTAAAAACAAATTTAAGACTTTCTTTTTAGATGTTTTATTCAATATATCCATATGTATTTAAATTAGTTAATGTACTGATAAATCAATACATTTTGTTGGAATTTGATGACTGATATTTGATTTTGCTGATATGATAATGAGAGAAAGGCCATACAAAGATTATTGTGCCATTACTAAAATCTACATATTGAAATGTTAAATAATGTTATTTTTTTATTTAACCTTTATTTAACCAGGCAAGTCAATTAAGAACATGTTCTTATTTTCAATAACAGCCTGGCAGGAGAATTAATATCTCCTGAGAAACATACAACCATTTTTTACAAACATACAAAACTTTTGTTTTTGTGCTATTTAAAACTAGATTTAAGTCATTAAAAGCCTCTTGAATATTATTAAAACTATCCTGTGCCTGTTTTAAAACTTCATCATATGACGATCCTACAGCATAAAAATAGTATAATCTGCATATAAGTCAATATAGGTTTTCTGACTACAGATAACCTGACAAATATTATTAATGTAAATTGAAAACAGGGTTTGAAAAGAGGATGCTAACACAGAGCCCTGAGGGACCCCTTTATTAATAGTTAATGGTTCGGATAATTGTTGATCAATCTTTACATATTGGGATCTGTAAAATAAATAGTTTTCTAACTATTTATTTTACAGATCCCAATATGTAAAGATCAACATTCTTAAGGGCTGTTGACATAGAATGCATTTTCAATTCCACTGCATTACTTTCCCATTGTTTTTCTATGCAAACACATGCTAGACAGACGTGTTTGACTGTTGCATTCATTTTTCACGTCTTTTGCAGTGTCTCGTGTGCAAATACCCAGTGCTCAAATTAAAAGAAGTTCAACTTTTTAAAAACACGTCTCGAGACCTTTCTCATTATATTTTTGGAGCACCATGAGGATGAAGAGTGGATCACATTTACATCTAAATGGTGATTAATCTACATGGAACGAATCCCAAAACTCAAACTGCAGCAATAAACTGCTTACATCATCTGGATTCAGTCAGATTCACTGAATATAAATTTGGTCTGCTTGTCATCAAGCCTGTGTTAATATGGGCACTAAAATAAACACGTGCTGCTTTAAAGAAGACTTAACCTTTAAGGGAATGCTTTGAACATCAGCATCTGTTAAATGGAAAAATCACAATATCAGCATCCGTTAAATGAAAAAAATCACAGTAACCATGATGTTATAAAAAGCATTTCATGACTATTATGTACATTGGGCCATTAGGCACATGTCTGCATGCATTCTTTCATTGGGCAGATGAAACTGGGGGTCTTTGAAGACACATGGCTCGTGTCAGACATATTTAACCAAAGACAGCAATTACTGTGTTCAGACACATTATGCAGAACACCTTCACCTGTCAAAGATAAAAATACTGATTTGTGGTGCGACACAAGCATGCAAGTCCAGACATGAATCTGTTGCTCAGATGATAGCCATCAGTACAGGAAAAAATAACATTCCAGAAAAATAATTAAGTTCTGAGTTCTCTTTGGTAGCACACAGATGCATATCAGCACTGACAGTGAACTAGATGAGCTTTTTGAGTGTCAAAATTGATCCAAATAAAAAAATAACCAGCCTGATGAATTCTTTCCTAGAATGCTTTTAAAGTAATTTTTTAGCATGGCAGCACCCTGCAAGCACATACAGGGCATTTAGGTCTGCAGAAATATTTCTATTACACAAGAACATGGAAGAACGTTTATGGCATTAGTTTCTCCCAAACATTCCCTACACACTTAAATTTTATTGGCATTGATTGTTCTGTGAAGAACATTTAACATCCACATCCATTAACAAACACTTCCATTTCACAAAAGGTCCTTTAAATTGGAAAAAGATGCTTCATGATTATTAAAGATCATTAAAATGTTTCTCAAACTAATAATTTTTTTTAAGAACGGTATTTGCAGGAAACTGAAATGGTTCCTCTATGGCATCACTGTGAAAAGCCTCTTTTGTAATCTTTATTTTGAAGAGTGTAATTGTCCACCTGCTTTCTAGAAGAAAAAAAATAGCTGCTTTACTGTATTTGAAAGCAGACATTGTTGAATCGAACTCACTTTTTTGCCTGGTGGGCCCTCAGGGCCAATGTCTCCATTAGGTCCAGGCAAACCCTGCAGAGAAACATAACAGAGTAATATAGTAAACTACTAATGAAAAAGAAAATGTTTGTTTTGCATTTTCATAAATGAAGTTTAAAGACAAACCTGCAGTCCTCTGCTTCCTCTGATACCAACAGGGCCCTCCGGACCCTTTAAAGAATCAGATTCATTCAGTTAAAAATACAGCATGTTACTGTACATGAACTGTAGATCTGAAGTGTCACTCACTCTGTCTCCTTTGACTCCTGGTGTCCCACACTCCCCTCGCTCACCCTAAAAAATATATTTCAATCATGACAACTCTTTTAGCATGGTGATGGATATGACAATGTTAATGTATTTGGTCTTGGCGGAACAGATCTGCTACACTGCTGCTGAATTGCTGCTGCTGTTGGTTATTGCTGTAGTTGTAGATTATTGCTGCTGTGCCAAGTCGTTTAACTCTCTGAATATCAGCAGTTACGTTAACACCCTGTAAGAATGTGCCATCTAGAGTTTCATGACTGAACTATATATATTTTTTTTTTAATAGTCAGTGTCAGTATATACACAACACAATTTTAAGGTTTGCCCATTCATTTTTGGAAAAATATATATTACTTTTGACAAATATGATATACACTCAGATGAGATTAAGTATAAAGTCATATCAGTTGGCTAAAAAGCTGTTTTATTCTTCATAAATAAAAAAATGATATTATACTATTTTAAATTTAATATTCTATATTAACAGTTAAAAACACTGTAACATCAGTCAGTACAACATAAAAAAAATCTGCACCATTAAGGATTGCATATAAGGCACATAACATTTATATTTGCTTACATTTGGCAGATGCTTTTATTCAAAGCGACTTAAATTGCATTTAACGAATACTTTTTGCCCCTAATCTAACCATGAGATTGCTAGCACAACCGATGATTTGTAAATCCATCTATGATGCATCATTTTACCTTTTCTCCTTTGTATCCAGGTTTCCCCTAATAATCAATACAGAACACATGGTGAGAAAGAGTAATTACACAAGCAGATAATGTCAAAATAGAGTGACTTTAGGCCTTGTTCTGGACAGGTTCACCTCTGTCCCGTCTCGTCCAGGAGGACCGCTGAATCCACTCTCTCCCTGCAGGAAGTGTGTCTCATTTTAGAGGGTAACACAAATAAATAATGACAAACATGGGTGATCATTTAAAATAACTTTGACCTTTTGTCCTTTAGTTCCTGGACTTCCATCTTCTCCAGGACGACCCTTTTTACCCTGTGGTTCTCAGAGAAAGAGCGTTAATTTACTAATGATTCAGATTCTGCCATGCACAGCAGATCATTCTGTCAACAGTTTCTAGACAAAGAAAACTGGTTAAAGTGGTATAAACTGACGGGTGCAGAATTATTTATTTATGTTTATGTGTTCCCTTCTAGACTCTGAAAATTCTTTACAATAATAAAGATATAAGGTTTTATTAATAGGCTGAAATTTTATTAATTTAAAATAGCAGTCAAGCAGTTTTCTTTCAAAAAATGTTCAATATCTGAATTTTTTATTTTACAGCAATATTCAAACAACTTCTCTCCACCAAATCAAATTCAGTGTGGTTTCATCAAAATGCAAGAAGTCTATTTTAGGGACTAATTTTATGATGCTTTCATTGATTTTTTTCCACTTTATGCTCCTTTTTGGAGATTGACAGATGTCACTGTCACTGTATGGACAACAGCTGTGTGGAGATGCTACAAAAAATGAGCAACACAATAATAATAGCAAACAGGTTTAGTATGACATAAGCATGAATAATTATACAATTGTAAAATTCTTGCATGTTCTGCCAATGAGGCCACTTTGATCAATCTGGTGGGCATTTGTTCTCTTTATTAAAAACATGTGGAAAGACAAAATCTGAATTTATATTAAATTATGCTTTTTTTGAAACTGTGTGAGGGGCTGGAAAGGGTTTTAAGAATGTGTGACACTTACAGGTGGTCCGCTGGGTCCTCGCTCTCCTTTCTCACAAGTGCATTTTGGGGAAAGAGGGCACTGTTGGACATACACACACACACACACACACTGCTTTAGTCACAACAAATAATGTCACTCATAAGTGTCCTAAATGAATTCTGTCAGTCAAACACTTACCACTTCATTAGCCACCTCAGTCTAGAAGGAAACAAAAGTGAAAAAGGTGAATTTACAAGAAAAAAAATTTACAAAAATGATGAGACCTCATACAGTCTATACAGGTATAAATGTCCAAACCAACTTTTAGAAAACTGAAAAGTTCCACATTTAGTCTCTTCTCAATACACAAAAGGCTGCTGGAAGAAAGTCTGCCTTTTTTTTTTTTTTAGATGTTTCTCATGCCAGGTTTAGTGTGCATGCATTTGCATAATAGATGCACATGTGAATGAATGAGAAAAACAGAAAGAGAGACACATTTTCAACAACATTCCTTGGATGAAAGATCAAGTTTAAGGTCAGTGATGATAGACAGAAAATGTAATTGCAACACATTAAGTCATTTCATCTTGATTGCAAACAGAGCACACAGTTGACATAATGACAAAGTGGAAAGATGCATGTCTTATTTAACCGAAAACGTGTGTGATGAGCAACATCACGCTTAGCTTGAACGAGCAGCTGATTAACAGATGTAACTACAGCGGATGAGACAGTTGAGCAGCAGAGAAGATGACAATGTTGCATGCGATTTGAATGCTCCTGGCCTGCGAATGTGCTTTTCTTGTCTCATTGACAAGCACCTGCATCAACAGTCTTTCTAGAGCAGCTAGCGTGCAGAAGGCTGGGTGAGATATTCATCCTGCATGCAGGATCATGCTGCTCATAGTACCCTAAAGCTCTGACCCAGCACAAAGTCAATGAGAAACAGATGTTCACTGTGCAAATACTGCAATCCATTAACTGTTATTCTGCTCTAACTCCAGTAGACCTGCTAAGAAAAAAATTCATACCAGCTTAAGGGTGTCAAACTGGTCAAGCAGACCCACCAGATCTATTTACATTCAATACCTGAGAAAGAAACTGTTCCAAAAACATCTTTATAAACCTATTTGACTACATCAGATGCACAGTTGAGAAGCTAAACTGAATAATCACAATATATGTACTGGTATACAAACAAAAAAAATCTAAAATCAGAATAAGCTGGAGTATTTTTACCCTCAGAATTTGGATCTACCCACCACAAATGTCTGTTACAGATATCACTCTTTTGCCCAACCATTGAGCCTAAAATCAGCCATTCTGACAGGAAAAAAGTGATCAAACTGGTCTAGTAGCTCAGCGAGGTCTAAACTAGTTTAGTCAAAGTAGTGTATCAGCTCTACCCAGCGCGATCATGATTTACCAGGTCAACCTCAGTCCCATAAAATGGTAGTGTGGTTGACTAAAACCACCTAAACATGCTTGTTCCAGTTAATTCCAGCTAATTACCAGCTTGGACCATCTAAAACCCAGCAAAACCAAACCATTTATCACCTTAAATGTAGTTACCCCTTACCAGCTTAGCCAAGATAGTCAACCAGCCCTAAAAGGAATGGTCAAGACCTATAAGGGGCCAGAACATTCACAAAACGTTCTTAAGAATAATATTCTTCTTAACTGCCATTTTATTTTTATTTTCTAACTTTAAAACAAAGTTAAGGATATTTTGTATACCAATTACTTCTAAAGAATGTCTATTATCTTTATTCTTACCATTGTTCATAAGAAAATACGAAAAAAATAATGTGTCACAGGCTTGGATGTCTCTCCTGTGATCTGCGGTTTTCTATTATCAGAGAAGCACAAGGGAACCTCTAGCAGGAGACGGCAGCGCTGGATAATATATTCAGTCGTAAAAGTTTCCCGTTCATGTGCAGATGCTGAGACACTGAGGTCAGCTCACCACATTAAAGACATTCTGTAAGTTTATACAACTCCAGACACACTAAGATTCAGCATTCCTGTCTACTAATAGGAAACAATGCTTAAACCATTAGCCAAAGCCACAAGAAACTGTTGAAGGATTTTTCATGAGTTCACCCTTACATCTGATCTGATTGAGCAAATAGTAAGCATATTTTGGTGTGCTGTCATGGGGGAGGGCTCCGAGCCCGGAATATAGCCCGAACCCAGAGAACTCCCCCTATCCCTAGTATAGGATGAGAATAGATTAAGAGTGAAGAGTTGGGGTGGAGGAGGGATGCCAGAAAACTTTCGTTGGCTAGAGGTAAGTAGGCTGTGTATATATACGTATTGTGCTATTTAGACTGATTAGCTAAACGGGTTACACCTGTGCCAGATTGGTTGATTATCTGATCGTGCTCCTCCCGAACCTTGTTAATAAAACATCATTTCAGGAGTTCACCCTTACATCTAATCTGATTAAGCAAATAGTAAGTATATTTTGGCATGCTGTCCTGGGGGAGGGCTTCGAGCCTGGAATATAGCCCGAACCCAGAGAACTCCCCAAAAGAAGCTTATAGGCATGGGACAGCAGCCGGAGACCAATTGTTAGTTGCCCCTCAAAATATGCGTGCCGTGAAGAGATATGGGTTAGAATTTGCAAAGAAAACAGGGGACAGGGCGACCGGGAGAGCCTGTGCAGTGCTCGATGGGAGCTTGCAGTGTCAGACTGGCAAGCCCTACATGCCGCAAAAAGAGTAGCACGATGGCAGACATCAAATCCCTCTTGCAGCTGAATATGAGGCGCGATTTGATGCGTCAGATGGAGGGTTCTCAGTGCGACCGAAGGGAGCCTGTGTCTTTGCTGCACTGGGAGGGAGAGCCCCGTCCGCTGCCGAGTACGCAGCATAACTCAAAACGACTGAGGGCTCACACTGCGACCGAAGGGAGCCGCGGCTCTGCTGTACCAGAAGGGAACAACGAACATCGAAACGATGGCTTCCTTTATGTGGAGATGATTACACCTGATGTAGCTTTTGAAAGCGTCTGATGACCATCGACCGAGGGCTTGTATCTGATGCTATGAGAGGCCTTTTTGAGCTGCTGTAGTTGCTGCCCCGATGTGAAATGAGTAGCTTGAAAATTTTTCTGCGGGTAAGCCTTGAGCGATTGAGCGAGGATCAGTTTTAAGTGTTTTTGGAACCAAAAACATGTAAAGGGGTGGTTAGAGTCGACGAAAAGAGGGTCCAGAGGGGATTTAGATTTAGATTTAGCGTTCCTGAGTTGGAAGTAAGAAAAAAAGAGCCTGATATGGTTGAATTGGAGATGAGAGGTTAAAAATGTATATGTAGTGGCCTTTTCTTTCTTGGTCTGTCTTACTTTGCTTAATGAAGCAAGCGATAGTTTCGCTATCAAGTATGGATAAATCAGAGATGGTCGGATGTAGTTTTGGGTTGAATTTAGAGGTTATTGCAAGTTCTCAGCATCTCAGAAAACCAAAGAAAGCCAATAAAAACATGGTGTCGAGGGTACGAGCGGTATGGATAGAATTGTACCCTGTGGGGAGACTTTGGATGCATTTTGTAAGGATGTCCAAAGTTATAGGTTGTCCGGGCTTGATGGTTGAGAGCGCTGAATTCCTTTAATTAGAAGAGAAGTTTGAGAATTATTTATTTCGGGGGAGGGGAAGCCGTATATTAGTTTGTGAAAAAATTGAACGCCACTTAAGTAACCTTTCATAGACCTGGCTTAGAGGTTCTTAATGGAATTAAGGTAGGAAATAAATGAAGTAATTGCGAGGAGAGAAAAATCGGGAAATGGCAGGTTATAGGAGAGGTGAAATGCTTTGAAACCTCTCCAAGCTGTTAGATATGAATGGATAGTTCTGGGTGAAACTGCTTGGAGGATAGAATCGAGTGACGTGTCGAGGAGAGGTTTTAAGGGATGAGTTATGGGAATATGAGTTGTGAATAGTAAGGTACTGGGGTTGGCGATGGGTCTGCCTCCAGAGCCAGCACTCTGAATTTCTGAAACATAAAACGAGAGAGAGAATCAGCAATTAGATTTTTGGATCCAGGACTGTGTTTAGCAGTTATAATAAATTGATCACATGCTGAAATCCAGATTAGACGTCTTAGTAGTGGCATGAGAGCGAGGGAATGAGAACAGCTTTTATTTATGCAGTAAACAGTCACTTCGTTGTCGCAGTAAACTAAGATACTGCTTGACGTCCAATTTTTTTCCCCACAAAAAGGCAGCGACAACTAGAGGGTAGAGTTCGAACAGTGCTGAGGACTGGGCAGAGTCGAGCATCTGGGGGGGCCATGGAGACGCGAACCAATGCCCTTGGTAAAATCCCCCGAAACTGACGGATGGGGCTGCGTCGGTAAACAGTTGAATGTCATCCGGGAGAGAAACCAGATCGCTGTAGAAAAAGGTTAAGCCCTTCCATTGTTTAAAGGGGTCATATGATGACTTTGGAGTGTTACAAGCTCTTGGTGCATAAAGAAGATCTGTAAAGTTGCAAAGACTACAGTCTCAAATCCAAAGAGATATTCTTTATAAAAGTTAACAGTCAGCCACACCTACCTAAAACGGCTCATTCTAACACGCCCCTGAGGTATTCGGCCAATCACAACACACTGGATAGCTGGTCATTCAGAGCACACCTCGCTTTTCAGAACGATGAGCTTTAATCAGAAAGTAGATAATTGGTGAAGTTAGTGTCTGGGTGATTGGAAAGTTCAGAGGATAATCAAGAAATATTGACTGGAGTCGATAAGTAGTTTCTAGATTTTTTATTGGCAGCTTTCATGATTGGGCATACTGTACGGGCATGAGCCCGCCACACTAATTACAAACATGGATAAACTTGCATTGCTGTCTGAGGCATATTCCTCTGTTGAAATTTCTGCAAACCTACTGGTTGTCAGAGAATGAGATAGATCCTCCCCTAGAATTCGATATTGGATTCGTGGTTTCAGAATGAGGGACGTAGCTGGTAGATTTGACTTGTGTCGTTTCTGGGCAGGGTATTCTAGTGGGATTAATTTGGGGGCATGAGATGGTCGAGTGAGCTACTGACCTGCAGACTGTGCACGATATATTCCGGCAAATAAAAAATAGTCTGTTGTGGAGATCAGAGTCCAGTGCGCACCAATAGGGGCACTGATTCCACTGAGCAACACGTACCGCACATTTGGCTGAAAATAATTTATGATTATACGCGTAAAAATGGGTTCCACCGTTAAGACAAAATAAATCAAGTTCCGTGATTATCGCCACAGAATCATTACGTTTGCACCATCTATGGGGAAAAAACCAAACAAACTATTTCCGTGTAGCAGCCAAATGCTAGAGTGAATTCAGAAAATGAGAGGGGGCGGAATGAATTGGGAGTTGGATTTTTTAGTGTTACTGAGAAATCTCCAAAATCTATTTGCCGATGAGATTCATCGGGAGGTAGCAGAGAGAGAGGAGAGATGAGAGATCAATGTCCGCACCTGCGAGAATATGAGACTTGATGGTATTAGGTACAGGGGGTGGTTCCAGAGCTGCGGCATTCGGTGGGGTAGGTAGCGGGACTGCTGTGAATAAAGTGTACTGGGGTTTAGATTGGAGAGAGGGGTTAGAAGGAATATAAGGAGGGGCCTTAACCGTTTGCGGAGGCAGCCTCACGCACGGATTAGCTCCTGGTGCTTGGGGAAGCACGTAGGAAGAGGTAGAAGGAAATGAGGGAGGAGGCAAGTAAGCTCGTGTTGCTGGCTGATGATGTCCTACTCGGACGTCTGCAGCGGGGGCTGCTGGCCATTGATAGGGAAAAGGAGTAGCGGAAGGGTGGTAGTAAGGCGGCTGAGTTTAAGCGGCTAGCGGAGGCAGCCTCACGCTAGCATCTGCCGTCGGAGGTAGAAGGAAGGGAGTGGGAAGGATAGGAGGTTGGTAAGCCACGCCAGCGGGCGATGCTGCGTGCGGCGCGATGGTTGTCTTGATGGTGGAGGTGAACAGAGTCTTCATGGATTAGGTGTGCGAGTAGATGGCCTTGTGGTCCTCCGCCCGCGTGCCGAGGCCTGGGGCTCGGCGGTGGAACCGGGCCAAGGAGGAAGCGCCTTAGAGCCAGCAGAAGGAGGTGCCTTTGAGCTGGTGGCTTGAGAAGGAGGTGCTTTTGAGCCGGAGGGTTGAGAAAGTGGTGCCTTTGAGCCGGTGGCTTGCGGTGGAGCATCCAGCTCGTCAGATGGGAAGCGCTCAAGTTCAGACATTTTTTGGCAGTCGAATGAAGCTGGATGCCAGAAAACTGTCGTAGGATAGAGGTAAGTAGGCTGTGTATATATACGTATTGTGCTAGTTAGAATGATTAGCTAAACGGGTTGCACCTGTGCCAAATTGGTTGATTATCTGATCATGCTCCTCCCGAACCTTGTTAATAAAACATAAAAGTGTGATGAATTAGATGGATGGAATCTCACAGACAGACATGACATGCATCTTACGTGCATTGTGGGGCACACTTGAGCAGGTGTTGGCACCAAGCTTTTTTTGCAGGCATGCTTTGTATCACTTTTATCAGGCAATAAAGAGAGAATGGGTTCAGGAAATTACACGAGCCAGACTTGTACTTGCATCACTTGCCGACAAGCACACCATGGTCCAAAATACTATGCTCTAATAAAGTAGACAACTTCTTAAATCACCTTTAGGGGTTTTTATCTTGAGGTAAGGTGTGTTTCAGAAAGCATTTACTCACTATGCCCTTAATGCCCTGTCGAAGGAATTCATAATCAACTTTTTCCATGTCCTCAGGACAGATACAGAGATAAGACTGCCCATTTTCCATAACCGCATGAAGAGTGTTCTCAGTAGCACAAACCCCGACACATACATGCCCCGCTTAATCTGTGATCCCTCAAGAGATATAAATCCTTAATTTGGGCCTTTACAAGCATCTGACCTTCATAATTTCTACACTTCAAAGTTTGTCCCTAAGAACCAAAAATTTGTTTTCACAGCTCTTGTCTTAACACTGCCATCTTAAACTTCTTTGTTTGGACAATCCTGAGGGAAATTTTATTGCTCAGATGTTCCTCTTTCATGACATTTTTTCAGATGTTTCTTCAAACATTCCTCAGGAGAAATAAAAATAGGCACAAACGAGACAACAGCTAATATTCAGTATACATAAAGAACTATAAAATTAATGAGGATCACAGTTCAGATCACAGAATTTAAATAGAAATTTAGTTTATATTGAGAGACTTCAAACAGCACCACAAGCCTAAGTTGATTGTAGAAGTCATTGGCACCAATTGCCTCTGTGATCAGTTTAAGGCTGGAATAAACTGCACAATTTTTGCATAGATTTTTGCTCCAATCTTAAGTCTGCAAAAGTTGATGCTTGTTTCCGAAAGTTAAAATCTTCAGATTTTGGGCAGTCGGAATCAACAGATCTCACAGAAAATTGCAAAGTTTATGAAGCGCACAGAGTTTAGTTTTTTTCTTCAGACTTTTGCCATTTCACCCGTTTTTGCCACTGAATAAAAAAGTCAGAATAGCAGGATATAAATTGTGAGAAATAAAATAACAATTGCGAGATATAAACTCGCAATTCTGAGAAAAAAAGTCAGAATTGTGAGTTTGTATCTCACAATTCTGAGGAAAAAAAAGTCAGACTTGCAAGTTTGTATTAGGCAATTTGAAAAAAGTCAGAATTGCGAAATGTAAACACGCAATTGCAAAAAAAAGTCAGAATATGAGATAAAAAGTCACAATTAATATTTTTTATTGAGTGGCAGAAAACAGGCTTCCATACCATCTAAATTGCTTAGTGATGCCTATATGTTTTAAAAAATTGTGTGGTGCATTCCAGCCTTTAGGCTCACAATGCTTCTGGGAAAATTCTTAAAGGGATAGTTACTCCAAAAATGAAAATTCTGACATCTTTACTCACTCTTATGTCGTTCCAAACCTGTAAGACTTTCATTCATCTTTAGAACACAAATGAAAATAATTTAATAAAATCTGAGAGATTTCTGTCTCGCCATTGAAACTCTACGCAATTACCACTTGGATGCTTCAAAATGTTCAGAAAGAGATCATAAAACTAATCCATATGAATTGAGCAGTTTAGTCCAAATTTTCTGATGAGACTCAAGATGTTAAGAGCTTTTGAAGCGAAAAAGTAGTAGTAGTGTAGACTATTAATGGCGGGACAGAAATCTCTCCGATAAATTTTCATTAAAATATTAAAATATAATTTGTGTTCCAAAGTTGAACGAAAGTCTTGCAGGTTTGGAACGACATCAGGGTGAGTAAATAATTACAGTATTTCCATTTTTGGGTGAACTATCCCTTTAATGATACACATTAGATTTCTGGGGTCTAGCAGGACAAAATTTCCATTTGCTCTCGTTTATGTCTATCAAAAAAACATTTGACGCAAGATTTTTATTTCCTATGGGAAAACACTACTTACAATCTCTTTGACGATCTTGTCCACGACGCCCTTGTCCTGTAGGTTGTGTACGTAGCGGGCGGCTGGAGGACTGGCCAGGAGCCGCAGCTGTTCCACATTGGCAGCGGATGTGAATCCCACTGTGAAGAATTTAATCCCTTGGTTCTTAGCATCAGCTAAAGCAGAGAAGATATCGGGATTCTTGGGATGCGACTTGCCATCGTACAGCAGAATGGCCACCTTCACGCTGTCAGGGCCAGACTCCTCCAGGTAAATGCGTGTGAGGTTGGTGATGGCGTAGGTGGTATAGGTACCATGCCCTATGTAAGGCATGGGCTCGATGTGATCCTGGAAGGTGTGCACACCCCTCCAATCTTTGAGGGACTGTTCGATGATCACATGACTGCTGTACTGAAGGAGAGCAGTTCTGAATTTCAAGCCCTGTCCAGTTTGGAGATGGATGTTTCGGATCCGGCTAACGAGATCAGTAACAAAATGCTTCTCTTGAGCATGGTTGTCTTTGGCGCTTTCTGAACTGTCCACCAAAAATGCCAGTTCCAAAGTACAGTCCACATCTGAAAGTTGGAAAAAAAGACAAAAAAGTATTAAACATTGACCCAAAGATATAAATTCAAACCTATGTTAAAACGTCAGATTGGACATCAATAATATTTTCAAACATCTTTGTTTCTTGCATGTATTGTGACCAAACTTCATTTACATTAACCTTGACTTCTGGTGTCATATTGATTTGAGTTTTATAGTGTTTTACTGTGTTTTTGCATTTTGTGTAGCTTGACTGCTGCAAATATGGACTGTTATTGAATTTAAGAGTTTAAGTGATAATAAGATTTTCTGAAGATTCTTCAAAAAATATCATTGTGGCCTACAGAAAAAAGAACAGCATACAAGGCTTATTATTGTTAACAAAAACTAAAACCAAAAGCATAAAAAAACATTTTCGTTAATTGAAATAAAATAAACAACTTAAATAAAATATTAAATCTTTACACTTATTTTATTTCAGCTAGTTGACAAAGCAACATTGCATTTTCATATTAAAATAGTAAAAGTACTAAAACTTAAAAAAAAACTATACAGACATTAAAAATAGCAAAACCACACAACTAAAATTTTAAATGATTATCTTAAAATCTAAAAATAAAATTTAATTCAAAATATTAACAAAAACTACAATAGTAAATCAGTGATACTAATTAAACAATGCAGCATATGAGTTTGGGACAACATTTTTAGTAAATATAATTTTTGGGGTGAACTATTTCTTTAAGTGAGACTTGGAATAACAAAGTGACAACAATGCTGATTTGTGACTGCACACATTGTAATGTGGTTTGACACTAAAGTACAGTCTGTGACTCCTATTTGACTTTAATCCTTTGATAACTGTTTAGGTAATAAATAAATAACGTAAAGTGCCAAAAAATGTAAATGTAATAGTAAATGTGAACCAGCTGAAATGACCCCAGTCTCCAGTAAATCATATTTATGATGAAGAAGAAACATGTCAAAGAGGAAATCTGCCCCAGGATAGAGTTTAGATCAAATTCAGAAGCCCTGGAAAGCAGAGCAGACCGTAAGGCAGCAAACTTCACATATGTGACCCTGGGGCACAAAACCAGTCATAAGTAGCACAGGTATATTTGTAGCAATAGCCAACAATACATTGTATGGGTCAAAATTATTGATTTTATTTTATGCCAAAAATCATTAGGATATTAAGTAAAGATCATGTTCCATGAAGATATTTTGTAAATTTACTACCTTACATATATCAAAACTTAATTTTTGATTAGTAATATGCATTGCTAAGAACTTCATTTGGACAACTTTAAAGGCGATTTTCTCAGTATTTAGATTTTTTTGCACCCTCAGATTCCAGATTTTCAAATAGTTGTATCTCGACCAAATATTGTCCTATCCTAACAAACAATACATCAATGGAAAGCTTATTTATGCAGCTACATCAGGTGATGTATAAATCTTATTCAGCTACATCACTCAGGTAATGTATAAATATCAATTTCAGTTTTAAGTATTTATGTATTAACTGTGTTGTGCTGAACAGCAAGAAATATTTACCATTGTTTTTTGGGATGACATTAGAGGTGATTGGTTTATTTTTGTTTCTTCCATTTCTCTTGTCTTCTAAATCAACATCATCATCAGCAGCATCGTCAAGTTTGCCCAGCTGAGCCAAAACAAGCTGCACTCCCAACAAAAAAAACAGCCAGCTTACACACAGCCGTATCATCACTACAGCAGAAGAAAGACAAACAGATGCCAACACAGTATTAAGAATGAATAACCTTATTCTCAAATGCATCACATGCATTGCCTCATTTAAAGTATGCAACCAGTGTCTGCTTATTTAATTTCCACCCTAAATGCTCAAAACTTACCATTAACATTTGAAATTTCATATTTCAAAAGTGTAATAGCAAAAAAAAGTTATTTTCTCATAAGTCTCATTTATCTGAACTAATATATTACTGAATTAAAACAGCTAATGCAAGAAAAATGTGCACTTACTGTGTGAAACAGCTCTAATTTCAGTACAGTACAGGCTCGAGTCCAACCAAAAATCAGCAGCTGAATGATGAAGATCAGAAGAACATGACAGTCTTCACAGCCTCTTCTCTGTGTGAGATCCACATGCAATAAAGAGATGCCATACAGAATGATTGAGAATCACTGGATATGTGTGAAGACTGTATGGGTTTGCTGTACAAGACAAGAAATGTAATAATGTGCATCAGCTCCATTCATGTGAGTAATCTGCTGCCATCCAGAGGAACACTAATATCCAGAGCTCCTCCTGTGAACCCACCCATTTTTACATTTGCTGCATAATATATAAGATGCATGGCTGTGCATAAATGTAACAAAGAATGTAATAACTTTTAAAGCAAGTGCAGTAGTTTTCATTTTCAAACAATATAGTGCAATTTATAACAGATTATTTGTGTACCTTGGCTCGTCGCCTCCTTTTTTGGGCACAGAAAGAACTCCTCTCGTTAAGGGTGGTTCATGTGCCGGGCAGATTGAACCTTGGTGCAGACATGCTGTCCAGAGGCAAGGTAGCCCCAGGCGAATAGGGCCCCAGACGAATAACACTACACCCTCAAACGGTTCAAGAGATCTGGTCAGTCTTCGGGAGGGCAGAGGTCGACCTCTTTGCCTCAGAAGACAACTCTCACTGCCCAACATACTTCTCGATACAGTGAGATGCTCTGGCCCACAACTGGGCCAGTGCTCGCCTATATGCGTTTCCCCCGATCGCCCTGATTCCTCAGATCGTCAGGCGGTTCAGGGAGACCAAGTGCTCTCTCCTCCTAGTAGTCCCGCTCTGGAGGAACCAGGCCTGGAGCTGTGGAGCCTTCATGTATGGTGCCTCGAGTAAGCAATACCATTTTGGAGGCAAAAGTGCCGTCTACAAGACGACTTTACAGCCTAAAATGGTCGGTCTTCCTTAACTGGTCTTCTGCACGAAGTTTGGACCCCAATATCATGTGAAGTGTCCCATGTGCTAACCTTTTTGCAAGAGCTGCTGGATAAGGGGCGTGCCCCCTCCACACTCAAAGTATATGTGGCAGCTATCGCAGCAAACCATTCTCTCGATGCTGGCCAATTGATCGGCAGAAACGACCTGATCATTACATTTTTGTAATGACGTAACAACACAACGTTATGAGCTCTGTTTAAGATGGTCTTGTGCTGGTCCTAAGTCTATTAAGTTCTTGAAGGGTGCACGGAGGCTGAATCCTCCTCGCCCTCAGACTGTGACGTCTTGGGACTTGTCTATAGTCCTGCGGGCCCCCCTTCGAGCTGCTCAGTTCGGACGATTTGCGTCCCTTATCGCTTAAAACGGCCCTCCTCCTTGCCTTGCCGTTGGTTAAGCGAGTGGGTGACTTACAAGCGCTGTCAATCAGCGCCTCATGTCTTGAGTTTGGGCCTAATGACTGTAAAGTCATTCTAAAACCAAGACATGGTTATGTTCCTAAAGTGCTCTCAACTCCATTCAGAGTTCAGGTGATCTCCCTATTGGTGCTCCCCGTTACAGATGGTGAGCAGTGTCCGAACATGCTCTGTCCAGTGAGGGCTCTGAGAGTATATCTAGAGCACTCTAGCCTGTTTAGACAGTCAGAGCAGCTTTTTGTTTGCTTTGGAGGCCACCATAAACGACTGCCAGCCACAAAGCAGCGACTTTCTCCCTGGATTGTTGATGCGATAGCCTTGGCTTACGCCTCGGAAGGCTTGCAATGCCCTATAGGTGTGAGGGCCCATTCCACAAGAGGGATGACCTCCTCCTGGGCGTGGTCCAGCGTAATTTCTATTGGTGAGATCTGTGCGGCCGCCGGCTGGTCATCGCTGTCCATATTTGCCAGATTCTATAACTTAGACGTCCCTGCTTTACAGGCGCGAGTTCTTTCAGTTTAATGTACCACTCTTCCCTCTTGGGCGAAGCTGGTTATATTAGTGCTTCTCAGCCACTAGCTTGGGGCACAATATGCTCATGTTCTCAGGGGTCCTTATTAGTGCTCCGAGACTGGGCTCTCAGTGCAGGATGTCCTGTATCTGCTCATAGCGCGGCATGATTGGATGCGTTCCCCTTAGCGTTTCACGCAGCGGGAGAGACCGTTCGAAAGGGAACGCTCCGGTTACTGACATAACCTCGATTCCCTGAGATAAGGGAACGAGCGTTGCGTCACTTGCTGCGCTATAAGCTGCACACGAATCGATGACTGTCTGATGAATGGCGCTCTGAGCCGACTTATTTAAGGGTCGGCTCCGCCCTTTCTTAAACGTGAACAAATCAGGCTTCAGTACAGAGTAAAACAGGAGTTTTTCCATTAGCGTTTCACGCAACGCTTGTTCCCTTATCTGAGGGAACTGAGGTTACATCAGTAACCGGAGCATTATGAGCTCTGTTTAAGATGGTCTTGTGCTGGTCCTAAGCAACTAGCGCCTGCTCAGGACTAGCTTATAACCAGCTTATAACCCACTCAGGACCAGCTTAAACCAGCTCATGACCAACTAAGGACCAGCTTAAAAAAGCTCAAACCAGCTGCCATGCTTCAAAACATACCTAACCGGCATATGCTGTTTTTTTTTTTCAACAGGGTGACTAAATGTCAAGAATTTTGTGAATTACCATTGATTTCATAAATGTGTGTGCTTTTTCATTGACCCTCACCCATGCAATGTGAAAGTGCCTGCTTTTAGCTGCCATGCAGAAGTACGGCAGACAGTTTTAGTAAATATTGTGGATTAAGGTACCACTGAAGGTTATGAGAAGCATAACAATCATTGTTTCACATGCCAAGAGTGTATATTCCCTTGTGAATCCTGAATAAACTCTGAAGACTTTGAACGCATCTCCTGTATGTGTGTGTGTGTGGGGGCGCGTTTCATTCCTTCCCATAACTAGTGTTTTGTGGAAGTGGTAATCACTTAGGTTTGATTTCTAAGAGGTGATTATTCCTATTATGAATCCAATATCTGACATTTACGAACTAAATAAATCAGCTATTAGGTTCATTTATGATTTTAAATGGACAAAAATAACATTTTAATGACTTTGTATGTAAAAACTTTTAACTCAAATAATTGCTGTAGGTGTCAGCCGTGTCTGAAAAATGCTTAAAGGATTCATGGAAAATCTCCGGCACGGATCGTTAACATCCTGACCTGTTGTGATATACAGCTACATGCCATGTACGTCAGCATGCTGTGCGGAAACACCTCAGCACTGTACACCAATAAACTGAAGCTCAAACATCAGAGCATGTGGTGTTCAAAGCATGTCAGGCAGTAAAAAAACACTAAAACATGTGAATCTGAGCAGAAACATAAATTCTGTTTCATTCCAATGATGACGACAGGGTTTAAAGTGAACAGAGCTGGAAAGAATCAGGATAACACCATTCTCAGGGACGTTCTCCAAGAACTGGACTTCACGCAGAGCTGCATAAATGTGTAAACTATCAATACACGCCTAGCGTAAATTGTTTTCTATATCAGAAAAATATGAACAGTGCATCTTACTTTATTTTTCTGCTTTGAAGCACCATATAACCTTTGTTTGAAGCACCAAATAACCTTTGTTTGAAGCACCATATAACCTTTGCCTCACATCCATCATCATCCTCATGCAGATCTCTGGACATCTTTACAGCCTCTTACACACGGTGAAGTCAGAAACACCTGAATAAAAATCAGTCAGGTTCATGTCATATATCAGCATATGGGACTACAGAGGGCTTGTTTTAATGATGCAGAAATTCTTCAAGCTCTATAAAGTTATGTAGCATTACACAGCACTGTAAACTTATATATGATAATATAATAATTCTATGACATCAATAATATGATTATCATTATAGTTAACTTCAACGTTAATAGCAAAATAATCTAGGTCAAAGAGAGTAGAGGAGTAATTTGGAAAAGAATGCAAATAAATTTGAAAAATTTTTATAAAGAGAAATGATGTCCTACCACTGTGCACATCTGAAAATTGGAAAATAAAATTCACTTACTTTTGTATTACCATCAAACTGGAACAAAAAATAAATAAATCCAAATACAAGCTGTGACCCAGAAAAAAAAAAGATTGACAACTTATTTGATCAGGAAACGTACAGCCTGGAGGACAAGTAAATGTAACATCATCTCAATAAACCAGACATACTGTACCATTTATGAGTCAGTGCCATGTGTTCATTCTTCCTGAGGATCCACAGGTGATCCTTTGCCATTCTCCTGCCATAAGCAACTTTACCACTTATGTTCAGACCCATATAAAACTAGGGGAGCATGCCATCATGATTATGTGAAGAGCAGACCAGACATAAGTGAGTTCCTAAATCAAGTCTGCATAATTTCAAACTGATGACAAACAAATGGGAGTAACTTTGGTGTCAGACTGATTTACATAGATGATTTGTCAAGTCAGAAGATAGGAGCTGAGGGAAGCAAAGATGTTTGAAAGACGACACTTATTAGTGAGAGAACTCTATGATAGTTTATGTGACTGCATGTATTAGAGATCTGGTTGTCATTTGGGTAAACAGAAAATAACACTTTTAATCTCACTAGTGTAGTAACAATGGTGCATCACATAAGAATTTATTTGTATTATTATTCTTTTTTTTTTTTTTAATCTTTCCCCTCCTGAAAGCTATAAAACTTTCACTACAGTGGCAAATCCATCACATCTCAAATTATGTATGGAGTTAACAGCAGTGTTAGAAATAGGCATTTAAATGGGGAAAAAAAACCTTAGCTTAAATACACAATTAAATTTTCACATTTTAGGCATAATTTAAAAAGTAGTTTGACTGTAAATGACATGCACTGTGCATTTACCTTGATGTTTCTTTTTTTCCCCACTTATCACTTACAGTATACGCCTTTTGTTCACACAATAAACTGAAATTTTGTATTTAGTCAATTACAGTCCCTCTGAAAAAAAAAACAAACATTTCAGAGTAAAAACATTTATATCGCGGTATACTGAATATCACATGAAGGCTTAAAAATACAGGACTATGCAATAGTGCAATGATCCTGTATGAGTATATGCCAGCAGAGGGCAGCAGAACCATGTGATTTTATATTACATTTTCTGTGGAGAACCATTAGAGGGTGCACTACACTATGGATTGCATATGTACACATGAAACCTGCCAGTTCCAAACCAAACCAAACAAAACATTTTACATAAATATAAAAAAATAGATGTTCAAAACAAAGTTTCACAATAATAATAAATACCTCATGGATGGATTAGTCAGTTCTGTGTGAAAGTACTGATGCTACTGCAGAGTGACAAGGCCATAAACTCATGCATTTGCCTCCACATTCCCAAATGTCTGATTCCCAGCATCCTCTGACCTCTTTGCATTTAGACATCTCCCCAAAAACCAACACCTGGGCACAGACATTACGCACAGCAAAAAAATAATGGAATAAGAAGGTGCACCATATGCTGCACACACTTGTGTAGTTTGAAACAAAACACATTACCATCTGTAAGATTGTTTCAGTCAAATGAGTAAAACCTGGGATCCATTTCATTCCTTTGGATAAAAGCATCTGCTAAATTACTAAATGCATTTATAAATTTCATAGTACTGTGTGATAAAGTCTGTGGAGTTTGTCTGCTTTTACAAATTTGTGCAATTTTAACACAAATATAACTTCTAATTTCACAGAATTAACCATTTTATTAGATTGCAGAATATGCAAACTGAATTTGCATACAGAAAGTCAAATTGTAGACACATGTTATGTTAAATTTTGGTCTCCTTGTTTCTTTCTCTTTTTTAGATAATTCATCAAAAAAAAAAAAAAAAGGATGAAAATCCACTTTATATCACATGGTTTTTCAATGAGCACACAAATGAATCCATGAAGAGAACTAGAGGATCTGACATGCCTACTGAAGTAACAAATGATGTCTTTTTCTTCTCACAATAATGTTAATCGCATTCCTGAAAAGGGCAATATTAAAGACTGGGGGAGGAACATGGCAGCTTTTGATGAATGTCAAAAGACCAACAAAATCCAGAGACATCATATTCTACCAGCCGATTGGTGGATTCATTTCCCCCTCCGTCCATCCCCTCCTTGTTTTAACTACCAAATTAGTAATGTCATAGACACAAGATGACACCATGCGTTGATCAAGATGTTTTGTGGACATAATTCATTCATAAAGCCAGAAAGGGTAATTTCTCACTGTGTGTTGTCTCGTCTCGATCTCCTCGAGGGTCTCAGGGGTGATGCAAGAGCAGCCACAGGCTCTCATGCTGATGTATTAGCTGGCATATGCAAGCTATGAATTATCAAGGAAAAAGAGTCAATTATCCAGTTCTGAAAGAGACCCGGGCTGCTGTGGCCTCAGGGCCTTCTGAATTTACAAAATCATTTCATGGAGAAGAACGCAGAGGAGCCAAGGGACTCCAGACGAGTGGAGAGAGTGTCCACACACATATACAAACACACACACACAGTCCACAACCCTCTCAGCTTTACCAGCCAGGGCAGAAAGCACATTGTGAACTCCTCGATAATAATCCATATTTATAAACACTGATTTTGCTCAGATGGAAAAGCTTCGCCATGACAGACGGCATTTAATGCATCCCATTTCTTTCTTCTTCTTCCCATTAAAAATCAAAGTGGGTTCTGATTAACTGTGGCCTGTCTAATGTTGAGGATGATGGCAGCAGTACGGAAAAGACCATTACGGTCTTGCAGCGTTCATAATCGTGCCATGTTTCATTCCTTTTTGGTTTGATATTTCCAGTCGAGCTGCTTGACTAGTTTGAGCTAATGAAAAAGAATAATGTGGTTTGTAAACAGAAGTGAAATACACTTCCCTTGTAATTAGACTGTGACTCGACACAAAGTGAGAGAGGTTTAAGGTGAGGGCGAGAGACACAAATTGGCTATGGCTGCTCCTCAAGAATAAGTAGGTGGCCAACCTGTTGTTTATGATCACAATGACAGGGTTTGACACAATATGTGCCATAATGATGGCAGATTTACAGCACATTTGAAAATTAGTTCATTTTTAAATAATAACCTCTTAAGAATGATTGGCAAAGATGCTACGATGCTATTCCAATGACATTGCAATTTAATTTTATGAAATGCACGTTACAGATCCATTACGTACACTACTGATCAAAAAATACATTTATTCAGTAAGGATGTATTAAACTGATCAAAAGTGGCATAAGAGACGTATGATATTTTTTAATGCTTTTTAAAGCATATTAGAATGATTTCTGAAGGATCATGTGACACTGAAGACTGGAGTAATGATGCTGAAAATTCATCTTTGCATCACAGGAATAAATTACATGTTGAAATATATTACAATAGAAAACAGCTATTTTAAATTGCAATAATATTTCACAATATTACAATTGTTACTGTATTTTTAATTTAAAAAAATGCTGTTTTGGTGAGCAGAAAAGGCAACATTAAAAACTCCTACTCCAGTTTATTTATCTTAAACATAATTAAAAAAATATATCTTGCTTTATCAAAATGCTTTGCAAAATTATTGTACCTATCTACACTATATCACTCACAGGGCCGTTTAACTCATGCTGAGGTGCCATTTACCCAAAGTGTGGGCAACAAGACTTTTAAAACAACCCTCAAACAAATTGTGTTGCTCTATTAATATTCAGTAAACATCTTTTTACAACATAAAAACTTAGCATGAATACATGCAGCATTCGGTTAAACAGTTAGCGGTGCTAATCATTACAAAAGTGCATTATGTGCTTTGTTACTGCAGTGTTGTCATGTGGATTTACCACAGTCAGGGCTTTGTTGGAACGCAAAAGTGTTATTGGCTCGCCTCACAAGTCTGTGTTTTATTTCTCGGCTTCGTTCAGGGGTACATGCTTTTTTACTTATCCAAACAGCCGGTTGGTTTTGATTCTTCTAATCTGTCTCTGCCTCTCTCGGTACAGTAAGCATTTGAGAAAGCATTTATTGAGAGGGAAGGAGAAAGGCTTGAACCTCTCCTGAAGAGGTGAGCTCCATCTCCACTCGGGGCTTAAGTGACAGGTAAATTGCAAGTTAAGTGGGGAACACAGCCTTTTAACAAGAGGCTTCGAGTCGCTGCAAATCCGCCTTAGTCTCTAATCTGAATACAAAAGCTTGAGGCGGGGTGGATTAAATTTGACCCCTGAATGAGGTGTTTGTTCCAGCCGAGGAGCCACTTTAGCCGAGAGGAGCGAGCCAGGTTTACGCTTCCTTTTGTGTGACAGGGCCACGTTTAAAAACAACAGGGCCACAATGAATTCTCTTCAGAGGCTCATTTTCCCCGGGACAAAGGAAAATGTAGAGCCACCGGCTTCCCCAGCAGGCTCACCTATTTACCTGAGTCTTTGCTGTAGATGACTCTAAAAGACTGTTTATTTCATTGGAGATGAAATGCCATAACGTGCTCCGTATTCGGTGGCGCAGGAAAACAAATCCAGCTTTCTTTCGCGACAGACTGAAAGGGGAGAAGGGCCGTGGAGAAAGCGAGAGGGGGGAAAGCGCTTTTGGGTTGTCAACTTTTTAGAGGCTTAGAGTCAAACCTATCCGGGCTCAGGGAAGAGAAGTCGGGTGTTAGGGAGGCAAAATGACTCGTGATAGAAGGTGTTTGCAGCTCAAGTCGGGGGGAATCATCTTCGCTCGCAGGATGAGGGTTGGACTAATTGATTGACTAATTGACAGGAAACTTGGACTAAGTTTCCTGTCGTAGATTATGATTACAGGTACGACTGGATCCTTGAAAACACACACGCGCGCACACACACACCGGCAGGAAAGCAGACTTAGGGAATCAAAGGGAAGATGAGAGCTGCCAAACATAGCGTGAAAATATTGGGATAAGAGGATGTGAGAGAGTGTGTGTGTGTGTGTGTGTGTGCGAACGAGAGGTGCTGTACTTATCAAGCAGCTCCATTAAGGGGTCAAATCATGTTTTATTATTTATTTTTTTCTCAAGATCCACTTACAACGTTTTGGCACCTGGGACAGTTTTAAATTTGTTTTCATTACCATGCTCAACTCTTTTTCTGACACTTTAGCTACAAATATTTTTACTTTTTATGCTGTTAATTCACACTGCCCTAACTTACACCAACTTCTTCAGAATAACCAAACAGTTCAGAGAAATGAGAAATGGGGTGCATTTATTTGATCAAAAATAAACTAAAAATACAGTAATACCGTAAAATATTATTACAATTTAAAATACGTTTTTTATTTGAATACATTTTAAAATGTAATTAATTCCTGTGAAACAAAGATGAATTTTCAGCATCATTCCTCCAGTCTTCAGTGTCACATGATCTTCAGAAATCATTCTAATATGCTGATTGGCTGCTCAAGAAACATTTCTGATTATTATCAATGTCAAAAGTAGTTGTGGCACTTAATATTTTAAGATTCTTTCATGAATAGAAAATTCAAAAGAACAGCACTAATTTGAAACAGAAATGTTTTGTAACATCATAAATGTCTTTACAGTCACTTTTGATCAATTTAATGCATCCTTGTTAATAAAAGTATTAATTTCTTTTATTAGAAATTTTTAGGGATTTTATGGAAACTTAAGTTGCAAAAACTTAGACACACACACACACACATAAATGGGCCTATATTTTCTGTATCTAAGCTTTTGCAAAGTGACCAGGCAGGCACAGTAATTTACTATTTTCATAGTACTATTTTATTTAAAAATCAAGTATAAAATGTGATTCCTTCTGATGTGATCATCATACAGAACCGAGGCAGAGGTGAAACAGGCCACACTTTCCATGGCCAACAAGCGTTAAGGCTTATATCCTTCTGTAAGCTGTCATACAAGAGTGTAAAATGGCTTGCTTAGTGAGCGAGACTCATGCGGGCCCTGCGAGAGCCATAACTCAAGCTCTATCGAGCTCCCAGCATTCCCCTGCAGCCTCTGATCCTGTACAGTAATAATTGTACTCATGTCATACTGGTAATTATCATTGATCTACAGTGAGCGGGTCAGACGCATTTGGAAATGATTCATGCCTGAAGTGGGACGGTCTTGCTCTTTCTCAGCGGGTAACAACAGTGATGAAGCGCTGCTAAGGGGATGTCTCTCCACCAGCACGTCCAGCATCAGACGGCAGCTCTTAGCCGCCTAATAAAGCATAGCTCCTGTTTCTCAATCTGAGAGGTTTATTTCGGCCCCAGACACTGACATTCGGCCCTCAAGGCCACAAGCTATCATTATCAAAATCATTACAGGAAACTATAAGACCATAAAATCTGAACTTTTCTAGTCACAGACATCATGGACGTGAATAGCATTCATTCGCAGCTCGTGGTTATAGTGCTCTGAAGAATAAAGCACAAAAGCGCTTGCTAGTCATAACTTCACATCACAAGATTTATGAGCAAAGTTGGTAAAATGCATCAAGAGTAGCATTTTACTCATTGTGAAAGACTATTCTCATTATCATAGGAAAAATATTTTACTGGGTTCATGCAGAAATATAGTAGGACAGGGTAAAAATATTGATTTCTGATTTAATAATCCTGTATCTAGTCTTAAAATCTTTTTTTTTTTTTTACTAAACATTATTTTTAAAGTGCACTGATCACATCCTGAAGATGTTCCAAATCTGGCATGGCGACAGTCGCTATTCAGTGAAAGTTCTGAGATGTGCTCTTAAATATGAAAAATATGTTCATGATCATGAAAATAAAGTGAAGCCAGATCACTGAAAATGCATGTTATACCTCAATCAAACAATTAGGTAAACACTGAAACATTGTTGCTGAAATACTTAATTGAGAGTTTGTGAATTGTCATGGAATAAATTTGCCCAGCTAGCAAAAATATGTTCTCCGAACGTTTCACTTTGAATCCTCAAACATCCATTTTGTAAAAATGTTTTAGAAACTTTTTTTCTTGGGTAAGCAAATGTTAACAGCACATCCCATTTTATCATTTTGCACATATTATGGGAATGTTTTAAATTCCCATAATATGTGATATTTAAAAAAATGTTAGACGAACGTCTACATAACGCATTTCAGGAAAAAAAACATTCTCTGAATAATGTATAAATAATGTTTTTGTGATAATGTTTTGAGAACATCATTAAAGACTTTGAACTTTAACTTTTAACAAACATTCTATTAACATTCCTGCAATAACGTTTGTTCATAACCTGGGGAAAACCTTGCCAGAACGTTCTGAGAACATTTTCTGTTAACTGGTAGTGCACTGAACAGCTAATTTAACTTTCTAACGTTCATACAGTACAGCTCTTATGTAAAATGTTGGAGTCAAACTAACCAAGTCTCAAGAGAAATCGTTAACATGCTATTTTACGAGATAAACGTACGATTTTTAGAAATATAACGTGAAGGTTCATCTCAAAATTAACCGTCAGTGGGGCGTTATCAGGTGAGATCATACGAATTCATATGGCTTCATATTCATTATGCTAGGCGGCTCATAACTCAAAACAGCGCTCAAAATTGCTCATCCGACTTCTGGAGTACATAAATGCATAATGTAATGCATAAAGATACCTTATATATTTGCTTTTCGTCGGCTGTTTATAAAGCGAACACGAGCGTTTTGTTTCCTCCATAATCGGCATAAGAACACAAAATATTAACATTGAGGCGCCATCTTGAGGTACACGTGGCTGTAAAGTTTGTTTGACTTAAACGCACTGGAATGCGGTATTATTACCATGGTAATTTTTGTCACCACAATCACAAGTGATTTCGTTTGTTTTGCATTGACAGCAATAAGATTAAACTGGCAGAAAATGGAGGGTTAGGCTAAATCTCTTTCTTACATATTTCGCTTGAGAAAAAGACTAAGTCACTAATCACGTCACTGTTTTATTTTCTTTTGTTATTAAATTAATTATTATTAAACATTATATTGATTTTAAGAGAGAAAAAGTGATTTTTCACCCTATTAAGTGCGGGAAAAGCCATTCCTGAGCAATACAATTTTTTTCTGGGATGGAATGAATATGAAAAAGAGCACGCAATGTCTTAATTTCCCTATTTAATGAAACAGATGAATGTGTCTTTCCATTTCAGGCTTCTTTCTGTTGACAGCGAGGGAAAAAGCAATTGTGTATCTGTGTGTGTTTGGGAAGGGTGGAGGGTGCAAGGTTGAAGGAGGGGAGATTGAGTGAGTGGCCCAGACAATCAGTTTTCTTTTTTGCGGCCATTGGAGCGGGGGGTGGGCATGTCACCATCAGACAGAACCCCATTTCCTACGATTAAGCCCTCTAAAAATATTCCATTTGTCAGTGTCACGGCCCCGACACACTGCAGCCACTCAGCCATGTCTGTTGACTATGTCGCCCTGCAATTTACATCAGCCACTGACAATATTATCTCGCTGATAATGTCCTAGGGCCTCCTGCCTCCATCAGATGTGCGTTCCAGCGCTCACGGCCCGTTTACATACTCTGCTCACAAAGTCTGCTCGTGAGGTTGACTGGTGGTGTGCTGTCAACATTTGGATAAAAAAGGAATAAAGATCACTTCTTTGATATGATTTTGTTAGCAATGCTTTCGAAAAAGTGCACTCTAAAAAATGCTGGGTTAAGTATAACCCAGCGCTGGGTTAAAAAGGGACAAACCCACCTATTGGGTTGTTTTGTTCAAAACATCCCAACCGCTGGGTCAAAACAACCCAATAGCTGGGTTTGTCCCTTTTTAACCCAGCTCTGGGTTATACTTAACCCAGCATTTTTTAGAGTGTGGTGTTCAAATAATTTGCGAAAATAAAAAGTGTTTACATGGCCAAAAATTCCAATTTACACTGACAAATGCCAGCTGTCTTATTCATCTTTTATAGCAATCAAATGGCAATCAGGTTAATGTATTTAGAGGATGCATACAAAATTAGAAAAGGACCAAATTTAGATTCATATTAAAAGATGCATGTAAATGCAAACAATGGCTACATTTATATGCACATCATTCTCAGAATGATTGTTAAAGCTTTATTCCAAAACACAATTATGCTTCAGTTATTGTAATTATTTGCCAATCAGATGATTGTACTTGAAATTTATTACAATTCAATTTGCACAGCAACAAGCAACAGCAAAAACGTAAAAAATTCAACGCAACCTGATGCTTTGTAAGTTCTTCCAACTATTGTCTTAAATATTGTCCTAAGTATAACTGCTAATTTGCTCACTACATGCAAAATGAATGAAAGAATGAATGGGGGACTTATAAATGTCTCATTCATCCAATCAATTTATCAAGACAACTACAGATTTCTTATTCAACAAATAGTAACACAATATATCAATCTTCAGGCAATTGTGTTGGGACAACATTAGGGGATTTCTGATGTAAGTTTTCTTGTAGTTTCAAGTAATTCACATTTCTTAGTATTTGTGACTCAAAAGATCATGTAAACTGGAAAATATGTTGCTTTTCTATTACAGTGCATTAAAATGCATATTCAAGATGAGATGTTTACACAGAATTCCAGTTGATACAAGCATATGCTGACTGTCTTATTCAGACTTCTATAAACCAGAATATTTGCTTAAGCTCATAATGATAATCGAGTTTATGCATTTACATCACAGATTAAAATATGACCAAATGCCGAAATTGTCATGTGCACATGAACATGGCCACTGTCAAACTTTGCACATCCTTACACTAAACAAAACCAAGTTTTTGCCAGGGTTGGAATGACATGACCCACAAGCGTGCATAAGACGGCAATACACTAGAGGACAGGTGAAATATATTTCCATCTTTACCACCTGAAAATGTTCAGAAAAAAAGTGTTTCTGTATTAATAGGAGTCCATTACAATCTCTGTCCTGCTCTTGTGTTTTCCCGCTCCTGACAGGCAGCGGTGTTCGCCCTGACTTGATGACTAGACTCAATCACCTGTGACAGAGTTGATTTGATGTCACTTGCCAGGTCTCTCTATTTGTTTGAGCACTTAAGAGGTAATTGTGTGACATCTTAGAAATGACAACTTGCTCCAGGAGAGCACGGTGGAGCTGATGAACCACACACGGAGGGGAAGAGTGAAGCTGTTATTAATGACATCTATTTTCTCCAATATCCACTGGGAGAGACAGAGAAAGAGAGCTACTGGAGGAAACGCCATAGTTCATCACAACTATCAAACATATACATATTAAAGGTCATATTAAAGATCATATTATTTACTCACCTTCATGTCATTCCAGATCCGTGGAGCACAAAAGTGGGGATTTTAAGCATCAAGTGAAGTAAATAATGCCAGAATTTTCATTTTTGGTTGAACTCTTATGAAGGTTAATATTTCTTTCATGTTCTTACCTTCTCTGAACACATTCTTCCCTTACATGCCCCTATTATATTCCAGGATGAAGAATGTTCGGATTAAGCTGCTCTTGACCCATCACCTCAATTGTTCTGCCGTTTTTGCCTCAGGCTACAGAGAAACAAAACTATTTGAAAAGTCTTCGCAGTGAATCTTATAAGAATGACCACCATTGTGAGATTATTCACAGAGATGGTGCATTCATTATATGACACTTTCAAATACTGGGTTCTCTTATGAGTGAGAATCTTCTCTCTTTTCTACTTTTGCACAATAAAGTTATCCACAACCAAGCTAACTAGTGACCAGAGTTTAACTCCTGTCACCCATGTGGCCAGTACTATTGCAATGAAATCAGTAGATTACACTCTTTAAAAAAATCATCATGGTTCTTTATCCTTATAGCATTCTTCACTCAAATCAAGGTTCCATATAAAAACAAAGAAGCTTTTTAATAACCATGGCATTGTATACAGTGAATACTGTTGATGAATTGTTCATGCTCCTCTATTGTAAGTGATTTTGGATAATAGCATCTGCATAAATTAATAAATTATTACTTTTTACTTAAGGCAGTGTTGTGAGAGTGTAAAAATCCAAAGAACCAACAGGATTATAAAACCAAAGAAAGAATGTAAACTTTCACACATAATTCATAATTTGATTAATGTTAATTAACATTTTGCACTTTATACAATGCAGATTGTTTCAAAGCAGCTTAAACAGTCAATGATGCAAACTTAACCAAATATGACACAAATCAGACAAATTAATGGATGTTTAATGATGATAATCGACAGCCTTTCCTTTAATTCTATAAGTTAAATGAGAATTGGAAAACAGAAAAGCCTATAAATGTATGTTTAATGGCAATGTATTTTGTTCCTGAGCAGGAGTGATTAAATTGTTTAAGAAGTTTTTTTGTAGCTAAGACTTTAGGTACAGACTAAAAAAGGTCCAAAAACTCCAGTGCCTTTTCAAAAGGTACAACTGTCATGACTTCGGTCTGATCAGCAGGTTGTTGTTGTTTTTGTCTTTGTTTTGACAGTTCGCCGTGTGCTCAGTGTCTTCATGGTTTCCCTCCCCATCGTTATCTTATCAACTACTTTAGCTGCCGTCACACCTGTGACTTGTTAATTCCTTAATTCTCCCTCTTTTTAAGTTCCCCTCGTGTGTAGTCTTGTGTCTGACCGTTGTGGTGTGAACACGCTACACTTCATTCGTGACCTACTACCAGTCTTGTTGTGTTTTGTCCTGCCGTGTTTTCATAGGCTCTAAGTACAGTTTAGTGTTTTCAGTTTGTCTTCTCTTCCGCTCGCTCTCTGCCTCTCGTTTCATAAGATTTCTGTTCCCCAGTTCCTGCCCTGGCATTACCAGAACCGTGCTTCGCGGCCTCTCCTCTCATGCCCCTCTCGGCGCACTCAACAAGGAACTCTCTGCCCTGACGTTGCGTCAGTACCGACGCTTGGACTCGGTGCGCAGTTCCCTCTCCACTCTGACGTTGCGTCAGCACTGACGCTGGGACCTTTTGTTTTGACAGTTCGCCATGTGCTCAGTGTCTTCATGGTTTCCCTCCCCATCGTTATCTTATCAACTACTTTAGCTGCCGTCACACCTGTGACTTGTTAATTCCTTAATTCTCCCTCTTTTTAAGTTCCCCTCGTGTGTAGTCTTGTGTCTGACTGTTGTGGTGTGAACACGCTACACTTCATTTGTGACCTACTACCAGTCTTGTTGTGTTTTGTCCTGCCGTGTTTTCATAGGCTCTAATTCCTGCCCTGGCATTACCAGAACCGCGCTTCGCGGCCTCTCCTCTCCTGCCACTCTCGGCGCACTCAACAAGGAACTCTCCGCCCTGACGTTGCGTCAGTACCGACGCTTGGACTCGGTGCGCAGTTCCCTCTCCACTCTGACGTTGCGTCAGCACTGACGCTGGGACCCCGTGCGCTGTTCTCTCTCTACTCTGACGTTGCGTCAGCACTGACGCTGGGACTGTGTGCTGATCTCCCTACTCCTTACCCTCTCTGCCTAGTGGAGTGACTGGAGGCTCATTTGAACTGTTCCCCTGTTCCTGTCTCTATTCTCTGCCCTGAATTATGGCTTCTGGTCTTCAGTCCCAGCTGAGTTTTGTGTTTTTGAAATTTAAATTTGAGTTGAACCTGCAGATTGAATCTGTGTTTTTTCCCTGACAACAAATGTGTAACATTAAGATAATAATAATATGTACACTTTAAGTTACTTATGTGCACACTTTAGGGGTAAATAAGGTACAAATGTGTACCTTTTTAAAAGGGTACTGCCCAAGTACAGCTTTTGTATTTTTTTTTTCTAGTGTACATTGTGTCTACACAAAAAAATTGACTTTTAAAAAGAAACCTGACTTGAGAAATATTCTGTAGAGTTGAAAGCCTGACATCTAGCCCCAGACTCTATGATATTCTCACAAACGTTTCACCTACAAGAGAAAGAATGTAGATAATTTTGTATAATTATAGGCATTTTCCCTACAGATGAAATCTCAAACCAGTGCCAGTTTATTTCCCCATGCCAAAAAGCTTTTCGTCCTCATTCTCTCATACATTTGTTATCTCAGAGAGGGATTTCAAGAGATTCAAAGCTGATCAAGACACAAAAGCATATAGCGGATAAAAGACATTTAGGTAATTGGTTTAGAGCTGCTCTTCAGCATGCTAAAACTCATCCTCTTTCTTCTCACTTTGTTTTCTTTTTTATCACTGTGACTTAACTCTGGAGAAGAGAAAAGTAGGTGAGAAAGCAAAAGGGAAGACAAAGCGGGAAAGGGAAGAGACTTTCAGGCTGAGCAGACGGGAGATCAGAAGCACTGAAGGAGCTGTAAACTGCTTGAGGAGATACCGCTCGGGTTTATCTGGCTGAGAGCTGCAGACAGCGTATCATTAGCTGTATCATGCCTCACGTTAAGAGAATGGAAAACAAAAAAAAAGGTGATACGGGAATTGGAAAGCTGACATGAAATTGTGACACTATATTTTCTAATTATTGTACAGCTATACATGTAACGTGGGGTTTGGGTTTTGTTTCTTGTTTAGGTTTTCTGGTCTTTTATTTCGATATTTTGCCTTGTTTCATGTTCCTGTCATGTGTTCCTTGCCCCTCATGTGATCATGTCATGTGCTACTCTTGTCTGTGTGTTATGTTCTGATTAGGTGCGTTCGACTTCATGTGGCGCTGTGCAGAACGATCGGCGGCTGACTTGAAGCAGTGCATGCCGGGTAGAAATTGTGTACGTCTTGAACCGGCGTAGACGCCTCGTCACTGTCACGTGTGGCATCAAAGTACCACGATAGCATTTCGAGAGCAGCCAGCTGACTCAGCTGGTGCAGCTTTTTCAGAGCGACTTCAGGATCCGCACCACACGGATACGCTGTTTTCGTTCAAATCAAAGCGTAAATAAACGTAGAAATCCAGGCTATTCCATGCTTTATAATGGGTAGCCCAAAATTTGAAGTCCAAAAAATTGCACCCATCCATTATAAAAGAAGTCCACACGGCTCGAGTCCGGGGGGTTAATAAAGGCCTTCTGAAGTGACGCGATGCGTTTGTGTAAGAAAAATATCCATATTTACAACTTTATAAATCGTAATCTCTAGCTTCCGCTAACTGTCGTACATGCGTTCACGAGAGAGTGGCGAATTTTATTCAGCAAGCATTCATTAAATTGACTAGTGTTCTATAATGTTCTGTTTCAAATGCATGCTGTTCTTTTGAATGTTCTATTCATCAGAGAATCCTGATCAAATGTATCATGTTACCACAAAAATATTAAGCAGCACAACTTTTTCAACATTGATAATATTCAGAAATGTTTCTTGAGCAGCAAATCAGCATATTAGAATGATTTCTGAAGGATCATGTGACACTGAAGACTGGAGTAATTATGCTGAAAAAATTATGCTTTGATCACAGGAATAAATTACATTATAATATATTACAATAGAAAACAGTTATTTTGAATTACAATAATATTTAAAAAATTTTACTGTATTTTTGAGCAAATAAATACAGCTTGGCTGAGGATTAGAAGCTTGTTTCAAAAAATCTTTGAAAAAGACCCCAAGTTTTAGAGACAATATGTATATCTATTTTTGTCTTTTTATTGTTAATTGAGAGACTACAATAATATTAAATACATTTTTTCTATGTAAATTATGTGTAGTAGTATGATTCTATGTATGAAACCATTTTTATTATAATTTTTTATTATTATTATTTTAATGCATTAAAGCAGCTAACAAGTGCTCATCATACATGCAAACTTTTAAAGAGCAACCCAGGATCCACCTCTTGAAGTTGGCAACATTTTTGATTCGTACATAACATTCAAATACGTTTTCATTACTTTTTCTGACTTGTAATGTAAAATATGTTAAATGGTAGATGTTTCTACCATTAGATACTATTAGATATATACATTTTAATCTTAAATCCCAACTATTCATCCAATGTTTGTCCAATTTGTGTAGTTGGATACCAATCTGACTGAAAACTTCATCAATAAAAAATGGTGTATGAGGTCTTGATGTTAGAAAAGAAACTACTTTACACCAAGAGACCAAAACAATACATGAACCTTCTTTAAAAATGTTGTCTTTCTAAATGTGTTAAATCATGACGCTGAATGTGACTGAAATCTTCATCAATAAAAATGGTGTATGGGGTCAAGGACATTGAGTGAAACACAGCAGTGTCATTCCTCCCACTCTCCATATGGAAATAACCCGTGAGAAAGGTGCTTACTGGGGACAGATAACAGGAAAGATGAGCAGCTATGGATTAGAGACTGGAGGCAATTATGGCCAAAAGGAGGTGTGCGCGTCTGTATGTGTGTGTGTGTGTGTGTGTGTGTGTGTGTTTGCAGGGGGGACTGATTCCTCTGTGAGTGTGTAAGTGTGTGTCTGGGCTGCTGGATATAAAGGAATATTAATCTGGGTTTAGTACGAGCAGGACCCCACAAACGGCTCAAGCAAACAGAGCTTAGAGGAGGCCAAGCCTCACAGAAAGTTCTAAATCTTCACATTAGCTCCCCACGTTTCTTCTACTGAACCCATAAGCTCTTTTTCTAAAGGACATCACAAACAACTCGCAACCCCCCAGAACTACCCCTACGCCACCCCACACCCTCACAGACCCACAAAATCAAGACGGATTTGAGAATCCAAGATTGCTGGGAATTTATAAATCCGAGACCCAAGTGGATCGCTGGAGATTAGACGAACCCCTCCCAGCCCAAACCCCGAGGAGGCAGGGAGCCACCAAAACTGCGCTCCTCTCCCAACGGTATGTCCTACTTCTGCATCTGTCAGCTACTGGGGAGGCAGGAGTCACTTTATAGGGTGGAAATGAAAGGCTGGTGCATTTAGACTAACCTACATTCCCTGATTATTGCCATAGACAGTATGGACCTCTGTTCTGTTTGACAGCTGATTTATGAGCTGATGGAGGTCTTTAACATAGTTTTATAGGAACTCTACCATCCATACAACGGAGAAACCTGGTACTTTTGAATTCTGACTTAAAGGCACAATATGTAATTTTTCGCCGCTAGAGTGCGCGTATTCAAAATAAACAAAGAGACAAAGGTGTAGTTTGATGATGCCGTGACTGAATGTGGAATCATGGGAGTTGTGGTCTTCATCCCCACAGCTGATGCAATCCGACGGGACTCGGGCAGAAATCATGTTCATGGATGAGCTAATGATTTATTAACGTAGTAGAATGAAGCAAGGAGAGGCTGAAAGCCGTCAAAGCGAAACGAGGCCGCTGAACGAGCGTGACACACGGCTCGAAAGCAGTGGAGCTTTTATTATGCCACAGTCGAGCGCTTCCGCTCCTTCCGGTCGTGAGTATGTGGGGTAAAGCAGCGCTGTTTTATCATACTAGATGTGTTTGAAAGTTCTGTTATAATGCTACTCTGTCGTCACCGGTCTAATAAAACACACAACATATTAAAGCGTCTTTGGTGTTTCCATGTTTTCTAAAAAACAAAACCGGAAATCGAGGGTGTATGATGTCATTGGCAGGCGACACAATGACACTATGGACACGCTCCGTGTCACTTGTTAAAATTGCTTATTTCTCTGGATTTAAACATTCTTCGAAACATTTGGGATAATGTAAGTACACAAGTCAGCAAAATATCCAACACCGTTCTAGTGGTTGGATATTTTAATTTAAAAATCTTACATATTGTGCCTTTAATTAAAAAATGTATAAAACAAAAATCTATTTTTGTCTGTTCTGTGTCTGTTTCAAGCCATTCGTTCATTCATTCATTTATTTTGTATTCAACAGATTTTTACTTTGTAATTGTTAATAAAATGTTAATAAAAATGCACTTTAATTCTGAGTAAAACATATTATATTAAAAAGTTAAAGTAAACAGGATGCATGATTTTGGAGCTGATGCTTTGTAACCTTGTAATCTTGACTTAACTATCTAACTAGCTAGCTAAACAAACAAACAAACAAATAAAATGAAATTATTTCCCTGTTCTATGTCTGTGTTTCAAGGCTCATCCTGAAAGTTTTTTATTTCACATTTCACAGAATTTTACTTATTGTCAACAAAAATTTCAATAAAAGGCACTTTAAATCTAATAAAAATATTGTTATATATTGAAGTAAACAGGAGGCATGATTTTAGATCTGATGCTTTATTTAGCTATCTAGCTAGCTAACCAACTAACTAACTAAATAAATAAATAGTAATTTAAAAAATATTTATTTGCCTGTTCTATGAATGTGTTTCAAGGCAATTATGTAAAAAAAGATTTTAGTATTTAACAGAATTTAATTTGTAAATAAAAACGGTTAATAAATATGCACTTTAATTCAGAATAAAACACTTTTATATTAAAAAGTTAAAGTAAACGGGATGCATTTTGGAACTGATGCATTATACACCATTCCCATCATTAATGTTTGTATTTTTAAAATGGTATAATTGTACAAAAAAATGCTATATTTGTTGAATAAATTTTTGCTACCCTAATATACTTTAAAAAAACTTTTAATATAATTTTACTAAAAGTCCCCTGTGAGGACTGTGAGGATGACACAAACTCTTGATTAATATGTAAAATATTATTAATACATAAATATTTTATATTCTATGATCAAATTGTTTCTGCTTAATATATACATGACGTCAATTAACTGCATGAATGCATCTGCATGAATGCATGATAAAGTCTACTATACACATTACTAGATAATTCTTTTTTTCCATCTTTTATTGTAATGTAGAACCATGGACTTTTTGTAAAGTTGCTTTGAAAATATGATACTTATTGTGAAAAGCGCTATACGAAAAAATGTAAACTGAGTTAAACTAAAAACCCCTCAATGCCCTGGTAACCACCGAGAACACCCCAGCATCAGTAGTAGAAAGTTTTGCATAACACACATTTTCCAAGGAGAATGTAAAACATCTAGTAATTTAGCACTGATATTAATATAAAGTGTAGTGTGAGAGTTGCAGTGTGATGCTGGAACAGGACGCAGGGGGTTTGGTGGCCCAGCAGTCAGCAGGTAGGCTGAGGTGAGGGATTTAACTACAGATACTAAACCTTATTCAGTCACCTGCGGTTCTCAGGCAGGGTGTAAACCCGGAGAAGCTGCTGTCCTGCAGAGTTTCATTAACCTGCCTGCATGTCTCTAAAACCCTGCTTTACGCTTAATCAAACTGCAGCAGCTGCAGCCTCAGCGCTATCAGGGGCTCCTGAGCGGATCCGCACGCTTTTCCCAGCATCCACCGCAGGCCGGATGTGTGATGGACCCAACACAGCTTCAGTCCAGTGAGGGTCATCTAAAATAAGAGAGAGAGACATGTGTGCACTGTATTATTATATAACAGTGGTCAGACATTAATGTATGTCAGATTATATATTTATTAAGGAAAAGTAACTGTCTGAGAGGAGAAATTACATTAAATTAAAAGTTCATATTTTGAATGACCGTACTTTAGAATCCTTAATCCTACCCCATACCTAACCTTAACAACTACTTACCAACTATTAATAAGCAGCAAATTAAGAGTTTATTGAGGCAAAAGTCATAGTTAATAGTTAGTTAATAGAGAGAATTGGACCTTAAAATAAAGTGTGACCATATAATAATAATAATAATTTTTATTTTATTTTATTTTATTTATTTTTTTTATTTTATACATCTGTTTCCTGTCATTGAGGAAAAATATAACTTAAAAAATTACCAAGCTTTGGTAAGCACAACTAAGACTCATTAATACTTTAAGTTCCCTGAATTCTTTCTCAAAATCATAATATTTATAAATGAATTAAAGAATAAGATAAGTGAATAGGAATAAGATAATTTTTAGATGAGCTGATGTGTAGATTCAGAGTCAGATTCATTCTTTATTGTCCCCAGAAAGAGGGAATTTGTTTTCACAGACTGTACCCAAGCTATAGTACACATAATACACACCTCTTTTCCACCAAATACAAATGATACATACATACTTCAACCAAATACATATATACACACCTTTACACCATAAACAAAAACCAGTGCACATGATACACACGACCTGCACCACATATACATCAGCACCCCTTACACGTATATTACCCGAAGGTGGTGGCAGCAACAGAAACAATAGAGTTTTTAAATTACGCATTCCACAATTTCCGTGAATTTAACACTCTAATGGCCGAGGGTACAAAACTTTTCCCAAAGTGTGCTTTTTTGTGGGGTAACTCTGTATCTGCGACCTGAAGGGAGAAGGTTAAAGCATGAACTGAGAGGATGGCTAGGGTTTTTT
Source organism: Sinocyclocheilus anshuiensis (assembly GCF_001515605.1). Lineage (NCBI taxonomy): Eukaryota > Metazoa > Chordata > Actinopteri > Cypriniformes > Cyprinidae > Sinocyclocheilus > Sinocyclocheilus anshuiensis. The sequence continues at coordinate 423,842 of NW_015539929.1, forward strand.
TACTATAGTATTTGTCCTGTGAATGATGGCAGTATCAATAAGAGCTGACAAATTAGGAGTAGAAAGACCAATTATTTTTGAAGAGGTATTAGTGATTTTAAAAAGCTTATTTCTGTTTGTGCAAGAGAGCATGGTAAAGTAGCAAGTGACACAATACAGAATAATGGATTCAATGATACTGCGATACAATAGAAGCAAAAGATATGGTGTGACTGAAAAAAGCCTTAGTTTACGTATGACCAGAAGTCTGTGTAGGTCAAACAATGCAAAATCACTGACAACCAAACATCAGAGGCAAGAGAAACAGACAAAATGTAAAATAGCACATGAGCATACTGTATGTATGTATGTATGTGTACATTTTTGGTTGTTACCCACCAGATGAGAACCACTGATTCACTTTTTATTTATATAAATTCATGACAACTCTAGGGGACGTCATGACAATCTTTTGGAAAATAAAGAGATCTAGTTTTATAGGAGCTCTACTCTGTACCATGGTGAGTCCTGAATACAGACCTAATTTAAAAAATATAGCCTATACATATATATATATATATA
>NW_015539929.1:424544-436165 GCF_001515605.1 Sinocyclocheilus anshuiensis
TATATATGAAAATAATAAATAAATGAATAAACAAACAAACATTTGTCTGTTCTGTGTTTCAAGGCTCTCATTTAATGTTTTTAAATTCAGAATTTTTTACAGAATAGACAGTATGCTAAACAGACAGCATGCTAGTACTCTATTCCAAATTCAGTCAATTTTAAATTGTTGATCAGTTTTTATTAAATTTGATTTTTTGCATTGCTTTTCCCTGTTGTCCAGGGTAACAGAATGGATTTTGGGTTGTTGCCCACCAAGCGAGAACCACTGTCAAATCAAAGCAACCCGTGTTCTTGTTAACAAACTAACAGGCCTAGTCTAGTTTTCGCTCAACCCCCATCGCTTTAATATTCACGACGTCCGTGTGTCTGCTGCACTCAGCTGTGTAACGCACACGTTTAGCAGGTCTTCAGTGATGCTGGACGGTCAGCTGATGCTCTGGGCCCGAGGCACTGCTGCCCAGCGGCCGGCGCTCAGACAGCGACTTCCACAGATCAATCTTCCTCTGACACTTCATTTAGACTGCATTAATGTGGAATTAAGAGCCATTATGGCCATTGGCAGGCCTTGACAGTCCTGAAACGTGAGCAGTTATCCAGCCTCCTGGGAACCGTCGTGAATTTGAATGGACCAGATAAAGCTTATCCAGCTCCTGCTACAAAGCTCAATAAGTCATTAGATTTTTTTAGCTGCACATTTTCATTCAGCACTGTCATCACTGTTTTCAGTCAGCTAAAGGAATGTGCAAGGAATTTATTTCACTCTATTGCTCTCTCTCTCTTGATTGTAAATGAAATGCTGGAATGACGTTATCAACCACACAACAGCAGCTAATGAGTTACACGATAACGCGTTACATTGTCTGGACAACAATCTACACCACAATGCTGATATCAATATATGACGAAGATACTAAGAAGCCTTTAATTTATTGTATTATTCTATTATTTTTTGTTTTATTTCTTCATTTTAGAGTTAGCTTTTGTTTATTAAGATGGAAGGTGTTTATTGTTTTATTGATGTTTCTTGTTTTATCATATCCATTGTTGTGTTTTACATTTGTGTGGCAATGCAACAGTAGAGTAGCATTATTTAATTTCACTGTATGACATATTCAAATTCAAATATTATTTGATATTTTTCTATTCATGTAGTAATAACTTTCATAATTTACACTCAAACATAGGTTTAGCATAATAAAATTATGCCACATTTCCACTTGGTTGAATAGTTTTATCTGAACTTTAATTGTGAGAATTGTACTGACAAGTAAATTTATCTTAATTCAATGAAATCACAATTTAATTTGACTTATTCTGTGAATTTCACCTGAAAATAATTCACTCTAGTGGATCTGATTTATCTTAACTGCTTCAATTAAAAAAAGTTAGCATATTGCATTTTAACTAAATGTATAGAAGAAACAAGTAAAAGACTGCAGTAACATTAACACAGCTTTTGCTCATTCAGTGAAGCAACACTCATTACCGTTTTTACGCTTTTGCACAAAACAGTAAATACACAAACTGTAACATAACTCTTCTGAATCTCCAACATAAGTGAAAATGAAACACTTTACTCATATAGTTCCTTTGCAAAGTGGTCAACAAAAATGATTCATGTCATCCCAAAACAAAAGGATTAAGTTAACTTCAATTTTACAAATTTAAGATAATTTAAGATAAAAAAAAATAATGAAAAATTAAGTTGCATCAAAATTGAGTTGCTTTAGCTCGTTTTAATCAAGTAATCTGAATATGCAGGAGATATTTGTGAGTGTAGCTTTTTATGTCTCTCTGACCTGGAGAATTAAAATTTGACATTTTTTACTGCACAATAAATGTTTTAAATAGTGTTACCACAGTTAAATTACAAAATTAAGTCTTTTTATGTTGTAACATGCATGTTTGATTCATTGAGTGCAATTATTGGACATATAAATATAGTTATTTCTATTATTATATTATAATATTTTATTTTTTATTATTATTTTTTATTTAGCATTTTTAATCCAATTGTGTGTAAATATGTCAACATTTTGTTGTCATACTTCCTCTGCATAACCTCTGTAAATCTGGACTGTTACTCATTGGCTGCTGTGCTGGATTAAACAGCTCTATATTGTAGATTTTGAAGGATTTTCTGCACTTTCATTGTTTTCAGATCTAATTTTTTTTATATATATCATAAACTCTATAAGCTACACATTGAACAATGCTCACCTCTGACATCTCACATCCAATATTTGCTAACTACAGAACCAGTAAAGGTGCTAAACCCATAACTAGAATTGAGCAATTATTGTAATATATCAAATGCTGATAAAAAAGATGTAACAGATAGACAAGAATCTTTTTCCATTATAAAAAACTTTTTGTTTTTGGAATTAAAATTTCTTGGATGTTAAAAAAGGTTCTTCACAGAACCATTCATTCCCATAAAGAAACTTGATTTTCAAGACACCTGGTTAATTTCTGACCTTGCTCTTATGTCACAAAGTTTGTCTTCACACTGTTCTCTCGCCCCAGGGCGACTCCTCCTGATTTGGACGCTCATGGCGTCCTCAATCACACAGTAATTAGGATTAAATAAGCAAAAGCTATATGCAAGAGCAAAAGCACATTATATATCCATGCCACGAACGTGGCCTGTGTAAAAAATATCTCTCCACCCCATATGAAAGCCATATGAAGGGGAGACTCGATAATCACATCACGGCTATCTTTCAGACGTGAATGTACGGGATGACCCTGGTGGCCTTTGCATGGGTGCGTGTTATGAATGCAGTGTGGTTCCCCTCCGCCTCTCACTGTTAGTGACCAGAGACTGAGAGGCACACCGATACTCCTTAAGGAGCTTTGCTCTTGGGTGGAAACCTAATCTTCTTTTTTAACGCCATCTCTAAGCTCCTCGCAGACTCTGAAAAGAAGGGGCCGGAGTCCCGTGCTGAGTATCTCTGTCCCCACGAGCGATCACACTCGGGGGAATTAAGAGCTCCAGGGTAAATCCCGCTGCAGCGCCTCCTACAGGCTGGGTATTTATTCAGCCCTCTCATTTGCTTTATAAACAACTACCTTGAGAGAACAGACAAACAGGCTGCATCCCGACTCACATACTATCCATACTACACAGTGTGCAAGATTAGGATTTGTATGGCCAACAAAAAGAATGGATGATTCTGATTCCACTCAACCAGCTCCGTAAAGAGACAGTTCACCTAAAAATTGTCATTTTGTCATCAGTTTCTCACCTTCAAGCTGTTCCAAACCTGTATGAGGTTTTTTTTCTTCTGTCTAGGACAAAAGAAGATATTTTAAAATATGCTGGTACCCAAACAGATGACAGTAGCCATTGACTTCCATATTATGAAAAAAAAAAACTATGGCAATCAATCAGCAGAAGAAAGAAACACATACAGGTTTGGAACGACATGAGGGTGAGTAAATCATGACAGGACTTTCATTTTGGGTGAACTATCCCTTTAATGATTCTTTTAGTACTTGAAAATTATATAACAAATCAACTAAAGTTCAAATCTTTGGGGTCAGTAAGAAAGAAATTAATAAATAAATGCATTCATCAAGGATACATCAAATGAACAAAAGTGACGGTAAAGACATTGATAATTTGGTAAAAGTTTTCTATTTCAAATAATGCTGTTCTTTTGAACTTACTATTTATCAAAATAATCATGAAAATGTACAGTGTCTTGCTTTCTGTAAAATTATTAACTGTTTTCAACACTGATAATAATAAGAAATGTTTCTTGAGCAGCAAATCAGCATATTATAATGATTTCTGAAGAATCATGTGACACTGAAGACTGAAGTAATGATGCTGAAAATTCAGCTTTGCATCATGGGAATAAATTACATTTTTTAAAACATATATTACAATAGACAGCAGTTACTTTAAATCATAATAATAATTCACAATATTACTGTTTTTACAGCGTTTTTGATCAAATAAATGCAGTCTTGCATGAGGCTTCAAGGCTTCTTTCAAATATTATGACCATGAACTTTTGAACAGTAGAGTATATTTGTGACCCTGGAGCACAAAAGCAGTCTTAAGTCGCTGGGGTATATTTGTAGCAATAGACAAAAATACATTGTATGGGTCAAAATTATTGATTTTTCTTTTATGCCAAAAATCATTAGGACATTAAGTAAAGATCATGTTCCATAAAGATATTTTGTACATTTCCTACTGTAAATATAACAAAACTCAATTTTTGATTAGTAATATGCATTGCTAAGAACTTCATCTGGACAACTTTAAAGACGATTTTCTCAATATTTAGATTTTTTGCACCCTCAGATTCCAGAATTTCAAATAGTTGTATCTCAGCCAAATATCGTCCTATCCTAACAAACCATACATCAATGGAAAGCTTATATATTCAGATGGTGTATAAATCTCAATTTCAAACAATTGACCCTTATGACTGGTTTTGTGGTCCAGGGTCACATTTGTCATTTATGACAAAAATCTTTTCTTAATGTTTATCTTTAATTTTGACAGCCACGTTTTCTTTCTATTGATTGATTGATTGTATTTTTCCCATCGAATATTGTATGTCAGTACACTACATCACTGGTTAAATGGGTTGCAAACACTTTCAATTTGACTTATTAAGTTGATGGTAATAATTCTATCTTATATGCAAATGGAAACATGTGCCTAAGTTGTAAGTTAGTGAAGCAGTTGTACATCTCACATTGTACTGTATGAATCACATATTGCCTACTACATACTTAAAAGTAAAAACTGTATGTTTTGTTTTTTTAAATTGTGAATTAAGATGCATCAATAGCACTTCAAATGAGTTTCTAATTTGGCTGAAGCAGTTTTAAATGTGCAGGACTGTAATCCCTAAAAAAAGGCTGGAAAGACATCAGTAAAAATAAAAAGACAGACAAACAGAACAGTTAAAATGTGTGTTGACAGCAGCAGTGTGTTTGAGACACACGTCCAGAGACAGTCCTCGGCTCTCTCGCTCTGTACAAGAGGTCACGGTGAATATTAACTCTGACAGAGCGCTGTGAAAATCTCAGCCGGTTTTATGGGAAGAAGGTGTGAGAGATTACAGATCCAGAGATTCCTGTGAGGAGAGACAAGTGACATAACTTTTCATCTCGCAAACTCCTGGACTGACTTTCTGACCTTCTCTTTAAGATTCCTGCCAGCATTCACAAAACAAACACACACAGATCAGCTCTCTTCAGAAATCACAGGCTCTTGTGTACTGTACTTTACCCTTTACAGCTGTTTTAGTAACTTCAGGCATGTTAGTTCTTCTGTTAAACACAATGTGGTCGCTCTGAACATATGGCTTAAAGGGATAGTTCATCCAAAAATGAAAATGTGATGTTTATCTGCTTACCTCCAGGGCATCCAAGATGTAGGTGACTTTGTTTCTTCAGTAGAACACATATGATGATTTTTAACTTTAACCGTTGCAGTCTATCAGTCGTATAATGCATGGCAATGGTAACAAAATCTATGAGAGTAAAAAAAACATGCACAGACAAATCCAAATTAAACCCTGCACGCACCGGATGCCGTGCACGCGCCCAAAGACAGTTGGACATAATGGTGTATTATAGGTAAAAAATGATATAAATACTGTTCGGTTTCTGGCACAAACCGATCATTTCGTGTCTTAGGACATCAATGTGTCGTCACGAGCCGCAGGGTTTAATTTGGATTTGTCTGTGCATGTTTTTTTTACTCTCATAGATTTTGTTACCATTGCCATGCATTATACGACTGATAGACTGCAACGGTTAAAGTTAAAAATCATCATATGTGTTCTACTGAAGAAACAAAGTCACCTACATCTTGGATGCCCTGGGGGTAAGCAGATAAACATCCAATTTTCATTTTTGGGTGAACTATCCCTTTAATGCTTTTGACCAGATATTTCTCAGCTGAAGATTAAAGTGACCATGCTTCTAGCGTGTCTGTGTGAAAGAGAGCGAGAGAGCATGTTTAGATGATGCCAGAGCAGGTCAAAGTGAAGGCAAACTGCAGGTATTTATAATATAGGTGTGAAATTCTGACAGGACCCTGATAATACAGTCCTCACACTAGCTTAAGACAGACAGGAAGTATATAAGGAATTTAAAACCAAAAGAATTAACCGAGAGCAACAGCTCTGACAGCTCTACCACAGCTACACATTTATTCTATTTCAAACACAGTGTTTTATACAGTAAATGTGTTTTATCATGCCAGAAAAGCTAAAGTCGCAGAAAGCACAGTAAGATATTGTGAAATATTATTACAATTTAAAATAACTCTTTTCTATTTGAATATATTTTAAAATGTAATTTATTCCTGTGATCAAATCTGAATTTCAGCATCATTCCTCCAGTCTTCAGTGTCACGTGATTCTTCAGAAATCATTCTAATATGCTGATTTGCTGCTCAAGAAACATTTCTGATTATCATCAATGTTGAAAACAGTTGTGCTGCACAATATTTTTGTGAAAACTGAGTCTTTGCCGTTTTCTGTGTGCATCAAACCTTCAGAAAATATTCAGTGTTTTGTTTAAGACACTTTCAATGAGGTCTGTGCAATGATCTCACAAAGGTGATATAAATGTAAAGCAATTGTTCTATTTTACAAAAGGCTTATACAAAATATTTCAAACTTTTCTATTTTTTTTTCAGACCTAATTATTAAAGGACAGTTTGATGAGATTTATGCAAGCAATTATACAATTTTGTTTATAGAAAATAATCAGGTAACACATAAGGTTTGTTTTTGTTTTTAAATAATATTATACATTAATTAACATGAATTAAAAACCAAAACAGTTCTAAATCATTTATTAATCTTAGTAAATGTTCATTTCAATATTTACCAATGCATTATTAAAATCAAAAGTTGGACTGGTTAACATTATTTAATGGACCTGAAAAGGCATTAACTAAAAATGAACAGTTGTATATTTTTTATTAACTAACAAAAATTTTTATTAAATAAGAGTAATAAATGCTGTAACAAATGAATTGCCTATCGTTAGTAAATGTTTAATGCATTAACTAGTTAACTAATGTAACCTTATTGTAAAGTGTTTCCAATAATCTTTTTTTTTTAAGTTTACTTTTTTGTTCATATTTTGTTTTTTTATGGTTAGTTTTATTAGTATAATTGAATAATATATAATATTTATTTATTTGACTTTTTTTGTAATTTACTTTCTGTTTGTCATTTAGTATACTTGAATGTATTTATATTTAGTTTTATTTCATTCTTTAGTATGTTTCCAAAAATAAACCAATTTTACCACAACCATTACCTTTTGCTAGATCTGATCATCTCCACCTCAGTTTACTTTGCTCTGCAGGTCTCAGGTTTGGTCTGGTCTCCAGTGCCACCCTCTGAGACAAAAGCAAAATAGGACAAATGAATGATTATCTTTACAATAAAAGGGTTAAGCAGTCTGTTAAATGAATTGGGAATTTCACAGCTGTGAATTTAATGGAGAGTTGGAGTGCTAAGTTCATCAAGTGAGCTCTAATAGCTCTCAATCTGCTCAGCGTGTACATCAGAAGCGCTGGGGTGGGGTGAGTTCCTCATATACATTATATCTTGAGAAGTCTTAGACACACTTGTCATGATACTCAAAGTAAAATACACATACTGTACAGTGAGGGGCCCAGGATTCTATTTTGGGGGAATAATAGTATCCCCCCCCCCACCCACCGGAGCCTTTCATGTCATTTAGAGGGGTGTTTAATAAGGATGGGCACTAAGAGGATTATGATCCCATTTGGCCATGGCCCCGTTGAGATGGGGGGTTGTGGGGGGCATCCTTCTCACTGTCAAAACTCATTTCCCTCATAAATGATCAGCAAGATGACAATCCCATATTCTGGAAATGTGCTCCAGCCTCCTCTCCTCACTGGGTTAATGAAGACCGAGAGCGAGGCGTCCTGATCAGCCTCGACTGGAGGTCTAAACTCATGTACGTCACAGAGAGAGGAGCTGAACCCTGCTTTTTTGGAAATAATAATAGAAATCAAGCAAAATTATGTTTGCATTGCCAAATGTATATAAATGTGATCGTAATTATCATTAATGGTTCCGTCTAGTAGAGTTAGGCCTGTTTCACTCATAATAACAGATTACAGTATTTACATCAAGGCAGCAGCTTTCCATAGTTAAAGCGTAAGTGTAATTGCAAACAGACTTTTGCCACTGAGGTTATTTTCGTAGTACAAACTATTGAGAAAATACAGAGAAAAGGTTCTGTAAACATATTCACACAATCATTTAGACTTTTATTAAGCTTCATAAATCAGTGGAGCAAACTGCTCATCTATTCTGCGTTACTTTTAATCATTTAGCAGATGTTTTTGTCTATAGTGCATGCTTCGTTGTGTTCCAAAATGCGTCATAACATTTAACATCATAGCATCATTTCTTCATGGGAACAGATTTGGAGAAATGTAGCATTGCATCACTTGCTCAGTAATGGATGCTCTGCAGTGAATGGGTGCCGTCAGAACGAGAGTCCAAACAGCTGATAAAACAGCACAACAATCCACACCACTCCAGTTCATCAGTTAACGTCTTGTGCAGTGAAAAGCTGCATATTTGTAAGAAACAAATCCATCATGAATACATTTTTTAACTGAAACCGTTGCTTCAAGCCAAAATACCAGTCCATAATCCATAATTGCTTTCTCCAGTGAAAAAGTCATCTGGTCTGAATCAGGAGAGAAATATGCACAGATCAACCACTATTTTAAGCGAAAACAGCTCTAAACAAATATTCTGGTGGATTCTGACGTGAGAGGACGACAGGGGGTGGACTTTTTCACTGGAGGAAGCAGTGCGACAGTTGAAGAAAATTAAAATGACTTAACAATGGGTTTGTTTCGTACAAACACACAGCTTTTCACTTCACAAGACATTAATTGGTGGACTGGAGTGGTGTAGAACGGATTACTTGTGGATTATTTTTATCAGCTGTTTGGACTCTCATTCTGACGGCACCCATTCACTGCAGAGCATCCAGCGAGTGATATAATGCTAAATTTATCCAAATCTGAGAAACAAACTCATCCACATCTTGGATGGCCTAAGGTTGAGTACATTTTCAGCAAATTTTCATTTTGGGTGAATTATTCCAATAAGTATTTCTCTGGTCTAAGACATTTCTCCATTTATTCATCAGTTTAATTTGCTTTGCTTTGTTTGGCCATTTTTGGTAATACTCGATCACATGGGTGATGTAGAATCTGGATTATACCATAATTATACCGAATCAAGCAGGAGTGTATTATCACCGCCTGCCCTATGTCAGTGCCCTCATGGTATCTTCGCCTCTTGCTTTCTAAAGAAAAGACTGCGAGCTTCATTTCCCACAGCATGGGAGTCAAGCTCTTGGCTGGCGTCCCTATTCCAGCCCTCCCTCTCTCTCTTTCTCTTCTCTTTTCTGCATGCTTTGGCTATTAAATGCATCTTCAATTCAGCAACTTTGAAGTGGCACTCCAGGAAATGCATTCAATCAATTATAAATGAAATAATCTCCTTATAATATTAGAGATTTTAAAAGTGTAAGAAATACCGCCAGATTAAGGAACCCAAATCAGTTTTAACAGTATCTAAAGTGACAGCAGGAGAATCATGGGAAGGAATGGGGAGAAAGTTAAAATGATTATGTAGATCTGTGTCACGGGCGAATGTTTCTGCAAATCCCTGCAGGATCTCACAGCACAGTGGAAACAGATTATTCCCGGCCTTATTTAAAAAGCTGTGGCTTTTTTCAAATAGGAAACATTTATATACATTTATACATCAATTTATACTCCTCTTGCTATAGTTTCTCTCTCGTCTGTTTGATCCAGTGTGGCACTATTGTGAACAATTGACTACTGCACATGTAAATGCAAATTATTAAAAAATAATTTGTGTCATATAAGGTAAAGAATTGTCAAGTAAAACAATTGCGATTTTGGTCTGAAATGTGAACAGATACTGCAAAAAGCACTGAAGAAATTCGACATATGTGATTTGATTATTGATTTACATGCAAACACTGAATTTATTTGTACTTACGATTTACTTTTGCAGCTTTAAGTCCATGCCTGTTCCATGCCAATACTTATATTTATATTAGGAGAAAATATAACAAATATAAATAATATATATATCTATAGGAGTAGTGCACTCCTAAGAAAAACTAGCAGATAAATATTAAAAGCTTTCTTATCTAGACCAAAAATATTGATGACTAAAGATTATGGGTTGTTGTTGTTGTTGTTAGTAGTAGTATTATTATCTATCTATTTATTATTAGTTTTATTTAGAATAATAAAAATAAATGTATAAATTAAAAATATTTTTATTTATTTATTTAAATGCAAAAGTCCTTTAATATGTCCTACAAGAAATATGTCAACAAAGAAAACTGTGCTCATTAATCCATTTAACGAGGTCTTTAAATGCTCCTGTGGTGCGATTTAATTTTTTTAAATCTGATTTTTTTAAGTACAATATAGAAATGTCTTCCATAACAACTACTGAAAATAATTAGCAAAATGATTTTTAACATAATTTTAGATGATGCATATCATGTCACACCACAGGACTGTCACTCCTGTGAAAAGGCTCAGATATAGTTAACTGAGTTTTTAAGTGCTCCTAGAAAAGTAGTCTTCCTTGTAAATAATGAAAGCTATTATGCGGAGTGGTGAACTTTCATGCTGCGCTTGTCCCGAATAACAGCTTCCATCAAAAATGATTTTGAAACTTTTGGATGGACAAAAAATAACAGTGCATGGAAGTATTACATGTGGAAATAATTTGGACTGACCTCAGCTGGGTTTCACTACCACCGTATCGGTCAAAAGCTGGACTGTGTGGCTGCCCAGGGGCTGCAAATCAATTGATCATTAGGGGAAGATCAGTAGACAAACACATCCATCACTGCTCTGTTCACTAGCACCCCGCTGCTACAGTGAGCAACAGGGATTATCTGTGTTTAGGCAAGCGTCTGTGTGTGTGTGTGTGTGTGTGTGTGTGTGTTCTCTGGCGGTCCCCCGGCTAACAGGTTGCTCTCACTCGTTACATGGTTAGTTGAGCTCAATGAGGGCTCTTTCAGCTAAGTGAGTTCACTTAGTTCATTCGGTGTTTGCATCTGTGAAGGAGTTAGAGTTAGAAGGAGTTAGACACACTCGGTCAGCGGCTTGACAGGCTTGACTCCACTGAAGCAGCTAGAATCCCTGTGGCTGCACACACACACACACACACACACACACAGTTTATCAAAGGTGCTATGAAACTTCAACTTATTATTTCTCAAATTTTCCTATAACAGAATGATGCTTCAAACTAAAGAACATTTTGGTAATAAAAATGCATAAACCATCTTAAAATAGACTTTTTAAAGAGTTTCTCTTAAATTAATGTGCTTTGTTCGCTTAACATCAGATTGTCAGACAGCACAAACAGACACAAAGAGTGTTTGACCTCTGAATTTCAGTTTTAAGAAACAAAATAGATATTATATTCATGGATTCTTGGATATATTGAAAATATTAAATGTGACCCTGGACCACAAAACCAGTCTTAAGTGTCAATTTTTCGAAATTGAGATTTA
>NW_015539929.1:436275-438390 GCF_001515605.1 Sinocyclocheilus anshuiensis
AAAAAAATCAAAATACTGAGAAAATGGCCTTTAAAGTTGTCCAAATGTCGTTCTTAGCAATGCATATTACTAATCAAAAATGAAGTTTTGATGTATTTATGGTAGGAAATTTACAAAATATCTTCATGTAACATGATCTTTACTTAATATCCTAATGATTTTTGGCATAAAAGAAAAATCTATAATTTTGACCCATACAATGTATTTTTGGCTTTTGCTACAAATATACCCCAGCTACTTAAGACTGCTTTTGTGCTCCAGGGTCACAAATGTTCAAGTAATAATCTATGAAAAATAAGTAAAGAAAAAACTCTTCACTGTACTTAGCTCTACATTGTTCAATATTCATAAAATTTGATATTTAGGTCCAGATTTACTAAACAGGGCAAATTAGCATGAGAGCATATTTCCATAAAAGTAGCAATTTGAGTGGAAAGTTCAGCTGATCTACTGACAATTCCCAGATTAAATGGGTTAAGACATGCTTTTTTGGGGTGTTAAATAATGGCACAAATACCAGTAAAGTGACACAAACCTTGGTAAATCACCTTGGATGAATCCAAATACTTTAAATACTCTATTCCCATATATTTTGTGTTGGAAGGGAAAACTCCTAAAAATGCATTTGCAATAAGTTTTTTTCCCCCCCTGTAATTTAGTACAAACACATCAGTTAGAAGGACAGTTCACCCAAAAATTAATACAATTTATTAACTAATTGTATTATTTATTATCACTAACTATATTTTCTGTGTGCCAAAATCACTAAAGTCATCTTCTAAAGTCATATGGTAACTTTTTGCAAAGAAAAAAGTAATTATTCAATGATAATCTTCCCCTCTGCCATAACACAAATCTCACTGCATGTATTGGTGCAAAAGCAACTGCGACACACAACCCTTATGGTTAGCATCATTTAAGACAAACCTGGTAGGATTTGTTAACACGCCATTTTTTAAATCTGAACATGACTCCAAATTAAATATCAATCAGTTCTCACCAATAGCTATAAACTGTCTAAAATTCATAAGTCATATCAGTTTAGAACAACATGTGGGTAAGTAAATAATGACACAATTTTAATTTTAGGGTGAACTATTCATATAAATTCCTTTGCATATTCAAATCTTCATTGTTCCTATTGTTATGATATTCCTCCACCTGCCAGTATGGTCAGTGAATCCCACATAAATTGGAATTTTTTTTTTTTTTTAAGGAAGTGCTACTGAAGCATAAAACACTTAAGTAATTGTTTAACAATCCCATTAAGTGCTTCAAACACTCATTTGGATTAGCTTCTGAGTATCTTGTACACTGAAAAGGTTTTCTACTCATCAGACAAGTCTATCTCAAGACGAGTCTAGCTAGGAAACAGAAAACAAAGAGGTCAGTAGAAGCAGTTTGCTGGAGGCGTTGGTGTGTATGCGGCTGTGTTTAGACTCCAGAGAGTCATTGCGTGGCTTGAGTCCGACTCCATCAGCTCATTCTTTACCTCAATATCCTTCTGAAGGAAAGAATCAGGAGCACAACGGCTCTCTCGTGGAACGTTTAGTGCGAGGGAGAAAATGGAAGCCTTCATCGCTAGATTCATAAAGTGGCCACTGAGGGTGAGATTTAGGAGGAAATCGTATTTAAGATTTATATCGGTTGCAGAAATCAGTCACTGGAATACAACAGGTGCAGAACTCATGGCCCAAACCAGACTTACTATTAGTGCTCAAATGGAGTAGATCACTGAGCAGATTATTTAGCTCTGGGCTTTTGCTTCAGGAGCCAGATTTGAAATTGGACACCAAGCAGCAATGCAACAACCTGTAACCTGCATTTAATATCAGTTCTTTTACATTTACATGCATCTACCTAATTTGACAAGCTTCTACCAAGTGACAGGAATTTGCACCAAATTCCTGTAGTTTGATTGGACAGAAAACCTTTGTCTTCAGCAACAAAATTTCTGCTTTTTAAAAAATCTTTTGCAAGATTGCATGGATGGTTGCATTTTAACTTGCCCTCTTGCACAAAAACAACCTGCAACCTATTTAGTGCAAACACTTACCAAAAAGTAGTATACTTCAAGTTTATTTTATTAAGTATACTTAAGTAAAGTTCAAGTAT
>NW_015539929.1:438454-448914 GCF_001515605.1 Sinocyclocheilus anshuiensis
TACAAATATCAGTGTACTAGTAGTATACTTGTAAATGTACTATTTCGATACTCCTTGGGACTAAATTGGCCCACGTTCTAGTATATTTTAAGTATACTTTAAGTATAACAGTAGTAAACTTTGAGTACACAACTAGTTTACATCAATATTTTTAGCTTGTAGTGCAACTATACTACAAGTGAACTTATAGGTATACTGATAGTTTACTAATTAAATACTTTTTTAGCATTTTAGTACACTTTGAAGTATAGTCTTAGTAAACTACTAGTTTAGTAGTTTTATACTGCAAGTATACTCGTAAGTTTTTAACGTACAGCTTTTAGTTGTACAAACCTAATCTGTATTACAAGCCCAAAATGATTGTTGAAGTTTTTCTTCCCTTGCGAAAAACAAGTTTATTCAAGTGTGCTATTAGTATACTTCTTTTAAACTTAAAATAGGAAAGTATACTTCAGAAATGGGCTTTATGTACTTCTCAGAAAATATACTTAAAATGGCATTTAAGTATACCTGACTTATACTTAAAAAAAGTCTAAATATATTTTAGCTATACTTGTGTTCCTAGAATCCGTGTTTTCATTGTTAAAAGGTAGGGGGTGCTAGTACACATCTTCTGTACAGAATTTCCAAAAAACACAAGTGAAGAAGAAACCGAAACAACAGATGCTTCCACATGTATTCTAACACAATCATCAGACATAAAACAGCATCAAAACTGTGTAACGTTATGGAATAAAATGTCGACCAATGAAGAGGTAATAATGACTGTCAAGCTTTGGGGTGTTGATCTTAAAGTATGATGTAAAGTTCACTTAAAGAAAACAGCCTTTTACTAGCTTCAGGGGATAAAATAGGAAAACAGTGCATGTTAAGATACTTTGAGACTAACCTATTTTTTAAAAATCAAATCCTATGAAAGTTTCAATGCTTTATCATTTAACTAGTCAAATATCTAATCTGTAGAGCGTTCTCTATGCCTTGGTACTTTGTGTCGATATAGTGGCCCTGAAAGCCTGTCAGAAATGCTTAGTTTCTCCAGGAAAATGGTTTGTATGGATCTTTGCTCCGGGTCTTGCCCTGTTTCTGCACAATTTCTCTCCGCCCTCTTGTTTTTTCCCTCCTTTTGTTTAGGTAAAGCTAGGATTAGGGAAGATTTTCCCCCTAAAGTACTGGTTTGATGGTACTTTTATCCTCCAGAGTTGCGAAGACGGTGGAGCCCCAGGATTAGACCAACACAAAAGGTGTTGTTGTGTCCGGCCGCAGGCTGGAGGGAAGAAACTCAACTGCCAGTTTCAATATGTCAATGTTCTCAGGATGGGAAGTTGGCCAAACCAGGAGGAGAGCTCTGGTGTCCAAATACTCACGGGGATGGCAGTTCAGACTTCAGATCAGATTTTGGGGTCCCAAAGTTACAACTCTTCAAAATCCTTCTTTCAGGAAAGAATCCAATGTATGTCCCATGTGTTATATCTAGAAAATCAATCAATCAATAAGCAGTTGATTAGTATGACACTTTTAGGCTTCTAATCAATAAATGCAAAAGTTCACTTTTAGAAAAGAAAACGCATTTGTCACTTTCCACCAACTAGCAATAAGGACCACAAGGCTGTGACATAAACTAAAACTTATTATTTATTAAAAAAGCAATGATCACTTTGATATGTCCCACCCAAACTTCCTGATAGGAAATACTCCATCAAAGAAATCCAAACTGTTTGTTGATCCATTTCATGGATTTTTCAGATTAGCATGTTCATTTATGTAATGACGCGAAATAAAAACTAGTTTCTATCACTAAAAATATCTCAAAGCCATCACCATGCCTTTTTCAGAAGAGAAAAACATTGCTAGACAATCCTCGTCTCAGCAGGAACATCATGCTGTCTTAACCATCCCAAAAACATAATTTCATCCTTCAACCCTAAGTGCTGACCATTATGCATGTTAAAGCAGAAAAATTCCAGTGCTGTTTAGTATTATTGAGGAAGGATAGAGTGTTGGCGACTGTTATTTTGGCCCCTCTTAATCAGATTCAGCAGAAGTGGAAAGAAAATATTTGAACCAAATGTCTTAATAATAACACCTCTAACTGATCGCTTCTGGCAAGCTGTTTTTGCTATTCTTGTCCCCAGACACCATTCACCTTAAAGCCATTAATCAAAATTATTAATATTCCCTATATCAGCACATACTACAATACCCTTGACCAGAGGTTCAGCCCACTATGAATGGCAAAGTAGGGTGTTTACATTCAAAACACAATAAGAGACAATTTTACTTTACTTTACTTTTAGTCATTTAGCAGACGCTTTTATCCAAAGCGACTTACAAATAAGAAAAAGTGATTACAACTAAAAGCTAAAACTCTATAAATACTATATATATACACACACATTTAAGAAAATAAAAGAAATTAAATAAAAATGACAAATGCATACAACAACATTTCAAAACTAAACATTTCAATTAAAACAAGAAAATAAAGCTAAAAACAATTCAAAATATTAAAAGAACAGAAGGTATGAGTATAATAATGATTCTAACATAACACTAAGCCAAACACCAAAAAACAACTAACTTACATGTGTATGTACAGCCACACACATATACAGTACATATACATGTACATATATATAAATACATTATTATTTCATTTCCATTTTGTATGTTGAAGTACTGAAATAACTAAAATTAAATAAAACTTAATAAAAAGCCTATATAGACATAATAAAAAACGAATAAAATGACAACATTACTACAACTGTAACTAATACAAATCAAAAATTTTGCAAGTGTTCCTTTAGTATGTCTCTCAGAGGTAGACTTGATCGAATTCAGACCATAAAATCTTGGATGCATCCATATCATAAACATGAAATTCAAGTAGGCTGACTAAAGCCCAGCGTATTGCATTTGGCTCATTGGTTTAAAGTTGGTTTGACACCTCATTGAGTAAGCTTGCACATTTTGGCTGGTTGGTTGAGCTTTAAGAGGGGATAAAGTTTTGTTCTGAAGATCTGCCATGCGAGAGTATCATCTCCAAGAGGAAAGATGCTAAATCATCTAAAGAGGCTTTCTGTGATGAAGCCTGTTTGGAGTAAAATACAGAGATTGATGCCACAGAACAACGTCCACGGAGACTAAATATGTTAACAGAGATGTGGGCCAGAACAGCAAAAGTGGGTAGAAATGGTGGTCAGCGCAAAACATCCTCAGAGGGACTCAACTTTAGAATTTCAAAAACTCTTCCTCCTTCAAACCTTTGTAAATGCTGGAATATGTTGGCCTAAGTAGCCTAAAACATCTTTAAAGGCAACTTTGATTGCCTTGTAGAGGCAAGTGTTGCTAAAGTTGTAATTAAAGAGTGTTCACACTGAAACCGAATTGAAGAGAACATTCATTCACTTTTGTTGCGCCTGTCACCGAGTTGAGAGACAATATAACAAATGCCACAGTTACTAATGAAATTCATTTTTCTCAATCTCTATATTCCCCTGCTATATACATATTTAAGAAATCTCAACAGGTGGCTATAATATAATGTCATAGGCTATCAAACTGAATACAGAGGTAAGGCATACCTTACTATTTTTAACTGCTAAGGATGCATTTTGGGTCAGAGAAGGTCGCCTAACAACAATAAGTGACATGAAAGTAGCATAATTATTAATAGTTGGTCAGCACTATTAAGTTGTTATTAAAACTCACCAGAAGTGCTGGACACATGCGCATTAGAGTCTGAGACACTGAGGAATTCCTTCTCGCTTTAATTGCCTTAAAAATGGTCTTTACAAAGAGACACTACCCAGACTTACCTCCTATTTAACTTCTTATTTCCACTGGTTCAAAAGTTAATCGGATTTTTTTTCTAGACCCTAATGCCCGTAGATGTGCACAAAATGCTAGAAACAGGAGGAAGTTCGGATAGATCAGTACAAGTTCTATCATTTTAATCCATTTTAGATGATTATCATTATGTAAGGAGGTAGCATTAATTATTTGATATTTAGTTTAATAAATAAATGCAATCGTTTTTTAAATAAATACATAAAACATGAAATAAGAAAATATCTAAAGTGCCCCATCAACAAAGGCTTTAATGAATTCGCAAAGACTGAAAATATCACCTTGAATCTCCGATTTTTCCCAGTATATCAACAAAATATGCAAGTTTTACATTTAAGGACCACTTCTTAATTCCAGCCTAAACGTTCTCTCTCTCTCTCTCTCTCTCTCTCTCTGAAAAGAAGAAATCTTACAAAAATAAAAATAAAAAATAAAAAAAAAAAGTCTGAAAAAGGGAAGGGCATTATTGTTTTAATCCTCTTACCATCCGTCATTTTAAGACTGGTTTAAAGGCTGAGATGGCGTCTTGTCTCTGTAAATCCTCCAGGCCGGGAGAGATTCTGCCATCTATTAGAGATCTCATTCTCTCTCCACCTTCTTTGCTTCGGTCCCTCTTAAAAACAGCTTGTCAGAGGTGTAACGCAAATAACACAGTGAATTCGTTTATAGCCTAACAGTTTTCCCCTCCACATCTCACACTCTTAAAAATCACACTCTGGGTCAAAACAACCCAATTGCTGGGTTTGTCCCTATTTTACCCAGCACTGGGTTGTATTTAACCCAGCATTTTTTAGAGTGCATATAGAGTTTTTCATAATTATCCAGCTTGAAAATCACAACTGTGTCACAGTTGTTTGGGAGTTTAACCGATAGGCTGTTTCTACACTGTAAATGTGTTTTTGCAGTTTATTAATGGTTTAAAAATAATAAATCACATTTGTTTATGAGAAACCTCAAAAAGCATATATTGCAATTAGAGCACCTTTTTAGAGGTTTAAAAACCTTTAACATGTCTAGATTATTATTTATGATAACAGCTAATGTTGCGATTATTTCTTAACTGATTTAGTCATATATTTATGAAGACAGCAGAAAAGCATGCCGTTGCACAGGTCAGCAGGAACCCGTGAAAACTGCTGGAACTGAAGGCGACGGGAAACCTGTGACTGACAGTGAAATTAGCCAATGGGGCTCTTCTGTGAGCTCATCGCGTTCCTCATTGGTCGGTGGGCGGGACCTCCTGGCGCGCTGACCAGGGGAGGCTGTGATATTTTTTGAGGACTAACATCAAAAAATCCTCAGAACAGAGCAGCTGTAAACAGTCTCGGATACTTTTGACTTCCAACAGGATATAAAACAACTGACTGGCAAAAATCACTTCTGTTTAATTGCGTAAATTGTCAGCTAAATTGCTGTTGTTACTGCTCGGAGGAAGAAAAAAACTTCTCAGAGAGGTGAGTAACCACTTTCAAAACTCATACAAGCCTGTGAAAATCTGCTTTCGTCAAACAGAAAACTGAGAAATTATCTGTTTTAACTCACTCATATAAAACTAAATCCTTTTGACTGAGATTTTAAATCTAAATTTAGTTTTGTTCAATCTATTCTTTAGGTCCCTTAGTCTTTTTAAAGTCCAGACTAATAAAATGTAAACTTCATAACAATTTTAACAAACGTTGTATTATGTGAAATTGTTCAACATCTAGCCTATTTCTATCGGATTTACAAATGACTTTGTCTGTTGTAACTATAGTCGGGATGATTTAGTCATAGGCCTAATACAATTCTGACCTTTTAAAATAAAAATTAATATAGATTTTGATAATTATAGATCATTCGTTCATCAATATTCAGTTTAGAAATTATTAAACTGATTTATATATTTACATTAAGTATATTTTATAAATATTAAAATATATGTATTTATACTGAATGTACATTAAGCCCTGATTTGTTAAGCAGTATACAGTGTTTCTTAATGACTTATAATGGAATGTAAAAAAAACACAATTTTAAGAAAAAAAAAATGAAGACACAAATACATGCAGCCTAATATTTGAGTGACCTGTCGTCGATGTCAATCGCCTAAAATTATTTTAATCAAAAACTGTTTTGGAAAAATTGTGTCGTGTTGTTGTGGCCTGTTAAAAAAAAACCTTGCACCAAGTGTGGTGCAACACAAACTAGCTCGCGTCCCATCATCTCAGACTCTGGTAATCAAAGCTATTTGCACCAACATTAGACGCGGCCCAACTGGGATGTATGCATTTATGTATGCATTTATGCATTTATAAATGCATACATACATCTTCAGCAGAAGCAGCCCATAGGCGATGAAGGACAGAACGAGCACCGATTGAGCTTAACACTGGGAGGGCAAAGTAAATGTTTAGCAAAGCACTTTTTGTTCAGCCGAATTAAAGTATTCCCATGTGGCTGGAATATGATTACATTGGGGAATTTAGTGTCAGTGACACAAATGCCACGGGCTCTTTAGTGAGGACTAAATCCTAAACCCTCAGGCTGCTTACACTTATTCTTGCTTCAAAAAAATAATAATGACTAATAAAGAGATTAATCCCACTGTAGCCAATTATCACCGATTAAAGAGTGATCAAACTGAAGCTTACTAATGGAAAATCCTTACACTTTCTCCTTGTGAAAATACTTTAAAAATGCAATCTTCTGCTTTTTATTATTATTATTATTATTATGTCGTTTATTATGACAGGTCAAGGGTTTTTTCTTTTTATCATTTGACAGATGGATATAGCCAAAAGCATGCCCTCGAGCCCAGTTCTTGTTAAAGAGAATGCGCAATAGTTAATACAAATTGTTAAATGTCTTAAACATATCTAAACGAATTATTCATATATAAATGCCTACATTTCATTTGATAGACGACCGGTCATAACCCCATCTATCAGAGATTTTCACGGCTGTTTGCAAACTGAACGAAAACATTCATCATCGTTTGTGTCGAATGTCATGCGCCATCAACAATAAAATGTTTTCGCTCAGTTTGATTGAATTAAAAAACAACGTTTTTTCCCATATTATTTTTTTTTACATTAAGATTATCGTTCTTTAATTTGATAAAGGTGAATAGATACAATTGTAAGCAGATAAATCAGATACATTATCGTTCTGTAATATTTATTACGTCAAAAATCAGTATATTGTTTGCTTAAAAAGACAAGGAAACAATAGCTTATACCTTAGTATCACGGAGCACTGAAAATTAATTATTCGATACAAATGAAATAAAATGGCAAAAATGCGTAGCTTCAAATGTGTAAATATAAAGCTCTTAATAAGTAGGCTAGGCTATGCGTTTTACAAGAAACACATGAAGAGAAAGTTTATGAACACACACAGATGCCTATATTGTTTACGACTGATACACAACTTTTTTGTTGTAAGAGTCTTCTATTCTATTGCAATGCACATTTAGTCAAAGAGAGCATATGGGAAATAATTTTTAGAGGGGAATAAATGATTTAATTTGAACTTAAATTATAGCCTATATGCGAGAAATAAATTATTTAGGCTATGGTAAAACATTTATAGTAAAACATGACATGCATGTAAAGCGCGTGCCGTATTTAAACATTTTAAAGAAGAGGTAGATAAATTAGGTTAGTACAATACATTTCTGCTAATAGAATTGCATTGAGTTCTCTTCATATGCTAAATATGCTTTATAATATGACTATCACTGAAAATCCTTTTAGATGCCACACTGCAACCTCAAAAGCACCATGAACTCATAAGATGATTCTTTTAGTCATGACAGTAGCCTAATTATCTGCATTGTCTGTCGTTGATCAGAGGGACGCGATGCAGCACTACGGAGTGAATGGTTACTCTCTGCACGCCATGAACTCTCTGAGCGCCATGTACAACCTTCATCAACAGGCCGCGCAGCATGCGCAGCACGCGCCAGACTACCGGCCCTCCGTGCACGCACTCACGCTCGCGGAGAGACTGGCAGGTAAGAAATCATATCCGCTCACCTGAAATAACCATAGATAGATAGATACACTGTAAAAAATGACCGTGAATTTAACAGTAAAAGACTGTAAAAATGCTACAGTAAAAACCTGTTAAATGGTTAACGGTAACTTCCCCTACTATATACAGTGAAAAACTGTATTGGGCATTACATGTAATTTTACAGTAGTATACCGTTTTTGGAAGTGTATAATTTACAGTGAATAACCGTAAATTGACATTCCCAGAATGCGTTACATTTCAAATTTGATCTTTTTTGCTGAAATAACTGTTTCTTAGTTTTTTCTTATCAGTTTTGTATATTAGGGTTGTGTGTTACACCTAATGTTGTTAAATGAATGTTTATTGCATTATTTCAGTTTCATGTGTGTTACCATGGTGATGGTGTTTAGTGTTTGTGTGAATGACACTGTGCACCTTCTATATACGTTATTATTTAAAAGCTGCTTGTGATGGGCTTCGGTTCATCATGTGACTTTCTCATCACCACCTGCATTTGGTGGTTATCAGTATATTACAAAGGTACAAAACAGATTTCAGTACTTCAAAAGGTTGGTATATTAACATTATATCAGTTAATGAAATTACGGTATTTAACTGTAAATTTAAGTTAAAACCGTAAAACCTAAAACGTTGCTACTGTATTTTTTACGGTAAAATTCCGGTAACCACAGCTGCCGGTTTTTTACTGTAAATTTTACTGATTTTTTTTACAGTGTAGATAGATAGATAGATATATAGAAAGATAGATAGATAGATAGATAGATAGATAGGTAGATAGATTTACATATTATGAAACTCAGCATAATTTATCATCCTGCACATGTTCAGACATCATTTTGGAGGCGCGCTACGGCTCTCAGCACAGAAAGCAGCGCCGCAGCCGCACAGCCTTCACCGCGCAGCAGCTGGAGGCGCTGGAGAAAACTTTCCAGAAAACTCACTACCCTGATGTGGTCATGCGAGAACGTCTGGCCATGTGCACCAACCTCCCCGAAGCTCGAGTACAGGTGAGTTCACAACACGCGAGGACACCAGCCAATGGGGTTAGTCTACTAGTGCAAGAGCTAAAAAGTGCGAACAAAAAATAAAATGAATGAATGAATAATTGAATGAATAAAAAATAATAATTAAATATATCATTTCAAAAATCCTCATGCAGGCAAAACATACACTCAACTATGTCAACTGCAGGTTGTTAGCAGAATTATACATTGTTACATATTGTAAACTTTACACCTTAAGAAGACACACTACAGCCAAAACTCCAATTCAGCACTTACAATACACTAAACTTCACAGTTATGAAATCTTATTTATATTCTGAAGGTATCTACAGATAGATTTGTTCATGTATAATTTGTCTGTTTTCCCCCTAAAAACTCTTGATGTTTCTTACTGATTGATAGTGTTTCAGATTAATGGAGTGATAAAAAGATAAATCTAAAATTCCTTCTTTAAAAACCCTTCAACAAAATGAAGCAAGAAAATTGAACTTGGTTTTATCCAACATTCAGAATTCTGGAAATGTTTGCAAATTAGTGCATACAATACCTCATTCGCATATTAAAACATAAGATTTCAGAAAACTGTAATACAAAATTGCCGTAATGTACTGTGAATAATTAACCAGGAAGTATGGTGATATCTATTAGTTAAGATTTTTACCCTATTCAGATAAATTCTGTGATTGTCAATCTTTAAAGTTTCGCAAACAATGATGTCTTCACACTAACAGGTGTGGTTTAAAAACCGCCGTGCGAAGTTCCGCAAGAAGCAGCGCAGCCTGCAGAAAGAGCAGCTTCAGCGGCTGAAGGATGCTGGGATGGAGGGAGCCCAGGAAGTGGGGAAAGAAGAAGCTCCGCCTGTTGAGGCTCAAGGCCCGCCCTCCCCTTCAGATGGGCGTGGCCCCACATGCCCCCCTCCCTGTGAGTTGAGTGAAGAGGTGAATGTCACCTCACCGGAACAGTCAGGGGCGGAGTCAGGGGCTGAGGACATGACTGACAGAGAGGATGAGTCACTGTCCATCAAAGATGAAACAAAAGAGGCGGGGCCAACCCTGACGACAGACGACAGTTCACCTTCTTGCAAACCAATCAGCCCTAAATCAGGTATGAAGAGCTATATATGATCTT
The DNA here is from genome assembly GCF_001515605.1 of Sinocyclocheilus anshuiensis. NCBI lineage: Eukaryota > Metazoa > Chordata > Actinopteri > Cypriniformes > Cyprinidae > Sinocyclocheilus > Sinocyclocheilus anshuiensis. The sequence goes on from NW_015539929.1 coordinate 448,450, forward strand.
TCCTTCACAATGCTCAAAAGCAAACACCTTCAAATAGATTAAAGGGGTCATATGATGCTTTTTTAAAGATCATTATTTGGTGTAACAGAATATGTTGACATGCTTTAATGTTCAAAAAACACATTATTTTTCAAATACTGTACATTATTGTAGGTCCTCTATGCCCCGCCTCTCTCAAACGCTTCGTTTTCTACAAAGTCCCTCCTTCCGACAAGCGCAGTCTGCTCTGATTAGCCAGCTGACCCAGTGCATTGTGATTGGCCGAACACCGCAAGCACTCGTCGGAAATGTAACGCCCCTTACCATAATCGCGAGCTTCATCTTTCAAAATAAATGTAAAGACAGTAAATAATGTCATTAGTTTTACCATCAGTTCAAGCCCGAAAGGGGAACAGAGTCGCGTGACAAACACAGTGATGAAGCTGGTATGTGTTTGCAGTACACAAGCCACGGTTAAGACAGCTG
>NW_015539929.1:449428-458593 GCF_001515605.1 Sinocyclocheilus anshuiensis
CCTTATTGCATCTACTTCTGGAAGGCCAAATAAAGTGCTTTTGCTTTCGCACTGAAACACACAGTGTTTCCCTGACATGGCTGCTTCAACACTAACTGCGGTTACTGAAACCACGCCTTCTTTCTTTGCGTGCACATTTGGGCAGCATTAAGCAAATATTTCCACATAGTGAGGTAGATATGTGGGGGTGTGTTAGAACGAGCCGTTTTAGGGGGGTGTGGCAGAGTCTTAACTTTGATAAAGAATATCTCTTTGGTTTTGAGGCTTTAGTCTTTGCAACTTCAGGGATCTTATCTATGCACAATCAGCTTGTAACACTCCAAAGAGAAAGGAAAACTTGAAATCTCATCATATGACCCCTTTAAAGAATTAATGGAATTAAAGAAATAGTGCCACCAAAAATTAAATGACTGTCATAAGTTCCTCGCCATTTCTTTCTTCTGGGATGCACAGAAGGAGAAAAACTGAAGGGTCTAGCTCCAAAAAATGTCAAAAAGGCACCATAATAGTAAATAACGATGGGATTGCAATTTCAGATTTTAATTTTTTAACTATTATGTTAAAAATGTGGGTACAGTTTTTATGGTGTGGGTCAAATTGGAGACAAAATAATTCACCAAAAATATGAAAAATGCAAAATCAATCAATCAATCAATCCAATCAATCAATCAATCAATCAGGTAAAACATTAAACTTTGAACATTAATAGTTCTCACTATTAAAAAAAAAAAAAACAGAAATTAAGAAAAACCATGAGAACATGATTTTTTCAAAATGGTGAAAAAAAAAATATATTTTTCAAAAATTCTACATTTTATAAACAGTATTATAACTATTTTTTAAACATTTTAAACAAGAAGTAATCTGGAAAAACATTTATTCTGTGTGTTTTTCTGAAGATCAAACAGTAAGAACATGGTGCTAGCAACATCAAGATCATGGGTTTGATTCCTAATGAAATGCACAAAATATATACAAGCTTCTTCAAATAAAATAATCAAATCGATTGCATAAAAGCAAATGATAACACCTATAGAGGTAGCTGAGACACTGACATGACATTAAAATGTTTTTTTTGTTTTGTTTTGTTTTTTGTTTTTGCAGCCACCTTCAACCATGAAATTTGGTCAAATTGACCCAGAAACATCATAATCGTAACAAATTTTATGCAAATTCCACAGTGTTAAAACTGTATGCATGTTCATGACTCTACATCAGAAAAAGTAACAATATATATATATATTATATTAATATATATATATAAATGATCAAATTGGTGGGTCAAAAATGAAGGTTCTTTATTGGCACCTGTGGTTTCATGGAGAACCTTTATGATCCATGGAACCTTTCCATTGCACAAAAGGTTATTTATAGCGAAAAACGTTCTTTATATTATTACAAATTTCTTGACACTAACAAACTGTTCACTGAAGGGTTCTTTGGGGTTAACAGTGTTACATTGTCTCCTCTCCCTCCTCAGATGAGCCGCTGGGTTCTCCAGCTCTTCCCTCCTCCAGTGGTGTAGGCAGTGGAGTGGCTCAGACCAATTCCTACGCTTCATCTCCTCTCAGTCTGTTCCGTCTGCAGGAACAGTTTCGCCAGCACATGGCCGCCACCAACAACCTCATGCACTATCCCGCCTTCGACGTGACCGCGCCGTCCTCCTTACCTTACCTGGGCATGAACGTGAACATGGCGTCTCCGCTGGGATCCCTGCCGTGTCAGCCCTACTACCAGAGCCTGTCCCAAGCCCAGCAGATGTGGAGCAGCCCTCTGCTGCAGGGCTCCGGTGCTCTACCGGCCCTCAACAGCAAAACCACAAGCATCGAGAACCTGCGTCTGAGGGCCAAACAGCACGCTGCATCACTCGGCTTGGACACGCTCCCAAACTGACCACTGATTCATGCAAATCAATGCATTTCTGTGTCGACGTCTTGTGTTCAGGATATACATCACATTAGTGTGCTCAAATCAACAGCTGGAGCTGTTTCATTATTATATAGCATGGCGGAGTGGAGAAGTTTGGATGACTTTTAAGTGTTTTGGTCCGGCTGCATGGCAGAGGTTTTAACTTTTCCAAACGCCCCTGGCTTTGCACTTTGAAACGTAAAAAAAAGCACATTAATTAATTTGTTTCTGTAAATAGGCTTATTCAGGTCCACAGCCTTGGTAGAAGGTTAGTGAAGCCTCCTCTTTGTATATTTGAAGAAGTTTAAATGTCTTCACTGTCTGTGGATGTTATAAAGGGACATAAAGCGAATGGATGAAGCCCCTGCAAACATCAGAAAGACTTCAGACTGACGCTTCTGGCGTCATGCCATGTGTTTTGTCGATTTAGAGTCTATCGGATATCTCTGAATTGTTAAAATAAATGTGAATAATTTATCAGTGAAATGAAAGGGAATAAACCACATATATGAACTGAATGTGTAACAGTAATTAGTGGATTCTGAGCTTTATTGTTTTAATTATTGAGTCTATATTTCAGATTTTCACATTTTTTCCTTTTCTGTTGGGCCTAATAATTTATTGCACACGCATTTTCAACCCATGAGTCACATTAATTTCAACATGCAATTTGAAAGTTAAACTTTAAAAAATCAAAAGTTAAAAAAAAAAGTCATGCATTTCTTACATATCCACAATTTAAACAACAACAAAAAAATCTCTATAATTAAATTATCCTTTAGATTTCTGTAATTTCAAAAAAGAAAACTGAATTAGTTAAACTGCCCTGAAATGCAAAAATCATAGTTAGAGGTTTATTAAGAAAATTATGAAAGTAAATCGCAGGATTTATCCTTATCCGCAGTGGAAAAACAACAGATCACTGACCTAAATTTAGGTTTGTTTTCACTTGGATTAGATTTTTAATCATGCTCCTTTTTCATGTTTATTCGCCAAAATTTGCTTTTTAATACACATGCACTGCATTACCTGTACACCATTACAAATAAATAGCAAACTTAACCTGGTTAACACACAAATTAAATGTTTATGCGCTTCCTCTGTCTGGCCTTTTCCCCTCTTTCACATCCATGCTGATCTTGATAACCGAGCCAATGAAAAGCTTAAAACACAGTGGCAGAAAATGAGTCCATCAGCCTCAGCGAGACCGTCACCACCCACCTGTCAGAGGTTTGGCAGCTCTGCGGCAGAATTCACGCAGTAAACAGATTAACACGGGTCAGGATACCAGTGGATTAAGTTGAGGAAGAACAGAGGAGTGGAGTGAGAAGACATGTCGTGTTCAGACACCTGTTAACAGCCCATACTTTATAGGCTGGCACTGCAATGCATTTAAAAAGATGGATTTCATTCACATTCCAGAAAGAAAAGGGAGGACAAAAGACAGGATCTTTATTAAAAGCATAATAATGGTTAACATCTCTAATGCCTTGGTTTGTCACTGACAGCGGGGAAAAACAATGCTAAATGCAAACAATAAAATGTGATTAACTAACAGGTAAATAAATTGGAGTTGCTAACATGAAAAAGTTGTGATGAAAATATCATTTAACAAAAGTATGGTCCAGGTTCACGTTTTTATCACAACAAGGATAAACATGGCTTGTGTGGTAAATTATTTCAACTTAAAGTCATTAAAAAAAAAATTAAAACATAAATTTTCTTATTTAATCTATGCCATTTTAGTAATTGTACACATTTAAATGAACATAAATAAATAAAAATGTCAGTTTTCGAATTCAGTCTATGCCATTTTAGTAGTTGTACACAATAAAATAATAATAAAAAAAAGTATTTATATATTAAAAAAACTACAATTTTAGGCCACATGAAATGTGGTTTCATGTTTTTATCACTACAAGGATAAGCATGGTTTGTGTGGTGAATTGTTTGAACTTGAAAGCCATTGTTAAAAAAATTAAACATTAATTTTCTTATTCAGTCTGTGCTATTTTAGTAATTGTACACACAACTAAAAATACATTAAAATGAAATAAAAATAAATAAATATGTAAATTTTCTTATTTAATCTGCTGTTTTAGCAATTGTACACATTTAAATAAACAAACTGAATAAAAATGTCTGTTTTCTAATTAAGTCCATACCATTTTAGTAGTTGTACACATTTAAATAAAAATATTTTTAAAAATTTGAATGATTTCAAAAACATCAGTGCTCTTAGTCTATGCCATTTTAGTAATTGTACACATTTAAATAAAGATTATAAATGAATGAATGAATGAATAAATAAAGTGTAATGTGTGCTTTTTGTTATTCTCCAATTCTCCAACATAAAATTTGTGTCCTGAAGCAAAACCGGTTTAGAGAACCACTGCTTTAGTTATCATTAATGTAATTATACCACAATAAAATGAACTTGATGCCAAGTACGAGATGTCAAATTTCTTCTTTGACAGTTACAACCAGCGTTTTTTTTGTGTGTGTATGAGTGCTGTTTTTGGGTTGGGTGCTTTTTTCGTCTTTACTTGTGTGTGTGTGTGTGTGTGTGTGTGTGTGTTAAGCTGTTGAGGTCGTCTTGAGCTCTTTGATGTGTATCAGGGTTGTGCTCTGTTATAGGGATTTTCTGAGTTGACAGCTGCTTGAATATGTGGCGGTACTGCGATGGCAGTGGGTTAAAGAATGCTGGGAACAGGATTAGGATCATATTCTGGCAGTGGCTGTCAGTTCATCAATGGGCTCAGGTTCCCCAGAGACAGCTCTCCTTTGCCGCACGGCTAAGACCTTTAGAGGAGCCATAAAGGAGTGTGAAAAAGGGCTGTTTCAATGGCACGGTATGAGTTTTGTTCTAACCTTGCTGGGTGTGAATAAAGTAGAGAAGTCAGGAAATATCAGAGGGGTGCGTCTGATTTTAGGGTTGGAGACATTGCATGAACAAGCATTTATTTAAAGTATTTATGAAGTTTATTAGTTAAACTCCATCTCAGTGGGTGCAGAGCCAAGAAAAAAAGTTTTAAGGGTGACTACACTGTTTAAGTTTTGCTTGTTTTTTTCCTGCTGCTGCTATTTTCGCTTTTATAATAGGTTCTTCTGGTGTTTAGAAATAATAGTATCAAGCAATATCCTCATTGCCTCACTGTGAAAGGACCAACCAAGATTCTGAACACTGAACAGATGCTATTTACATATCAATGTGGGCGGTCTTGTATTAAATGTATTCATCTAACGTTACAAAAGTCCAATGCAGTTTTACTATATATGCTTATTTTGGAGGTGAGGAAGCAGGGCCCGACAGTACCAGCATTTCAATCGCATTTGAAACGAAAGATAGATGTGAGCAAACTGTAAAATGGATTTAGGAGTATGTGTGTGAATAAAAAGTGTGTCCGTGTGTCCTTAAAAGTCTGAATTTTCTGCTTTTTCTTTCTTTTTTTTTAAATGTAAGGTCATCAAATGTCTTCAATATCTTAAAGGGTATAACAAAAGTATTAATTATTGTCTAAAGAGGCAATAAAATTGGGTCCTGAAAACAGAAATCACAATACAGTTTCAGAGCAGTTCGCAATCAATAAATAGGCTAAGCATTTATGCCAAGAGATTGCTTTTGATCAACTGTTAATGACAATGTTCACTTAATTGTGTTTATATGTTTTAGATGGTTATAAGACTGTTATCTTCCTCATCTGTTTGAATGAGGAAGTACTAAAGTCATTTTAGAGTCTCAGTGTATTTCAGGCTTATTACAATTAAAACCCCCGCATAATGCAAATCAATTTTTTCCCGCTTATTAGTGGTATTTTGGTTACACAACAAACTGTAGCCTATTCAATGTTTTAATTTAAACAATTCCAGAATTATTAAATAAGCACAGTTTGAAACGGTTCAAAAGCCTGGTGTACTTTTTTGTATTCAAATAAATTATTTTGCTTGTAAATGTCTCCTTTGTCTTTTTATCAACATTTTTTGATACATTTTAATTTTTCAAATTGGAAGCACATGGTCCTTAGGAAAAAAAAAGTGACCATCATCAAGCCTTGGAACGTTATTAGGCTATAATATGCCTATAGCACAAAAAAATATTCAAAAATCAAGAAAAATTATTTTTCTTACAATATGACAGATTTCATGCATGTGTTTTAAAGGTAGGCTACATGCAATAGCATTGTTTTCAGTTAATGATGGCACTGTAAAATAATAATAATAATAATAATAATAATAATTCACTGAGAATCATTTATCCCATGCAGAATTGTCCGATAACACAGGGCTTACAGAGATAAAACGTTCAGCTGGTCATGTGATCTCAACATGTTTGCCTCCAAGAGGCGACCCGCTCCCTTTAAATAAAACAGCATTTATAGGCTCCTAACATGACTTGAGTGCACCTATAAATTCAGACAAAAAAGAGAAAATAGTCAAGTAGCAGAACGCGACCACTTTTGCAAAATATTCTACGTATGAGTGACGTGAAACACCAAACTCCTCCACCGCTCTCGGCGTTAAGACAACAGAAGAAGCCGCTCAGCAGAAATGTATTCCTCACTTCAGAGGTTTAAAGCAGATCCCCCATAATTCCCCTCGACAGGATTCTCACTTGAAAACTCTGCAAAGCGGCGCGGTCTAACCCTTCCATCTGACCCGCCCGACGACTCGCTCTGCCAGCCCTGCAAAACAATACTTTCACAATACCGCCGGACTGTTATTGTTGCACCGGCGTTATATAATTCCAGGAATTACTGACAGGCAAGGATATGCTAAATCCTCCTCTACTCTTCCTGAGAGTGGATGAAACAGACTCGGCGAGCAGCGGCTCTCTTTCCGCTCTCTGACTCGGTCGGTAATCCCGATACGCACTGTCTGCATTTTTACTGTATGTGTTTAAGCGCATTTGCAGAGCATTTATCTCCCCAATGTAAACCAATTTGGCTATAAGGGCCTTGGGGCGAGCTCACCGCCGAAGGAAAGAAAGGAAAACTCAAACGTAGCAGAAGCGCGGTGGAGGGTGCTGTGACGTAGAGCAGAAAAAACGAGAAAAGAAGAAAAGAAGCAGAACGGAGCGGGAGAAAACAGAATCCTGTCCAGAGGCGATGCTTCCCTTTTGTGCAATAAGAACCCAAAAGCCGGCAAAACCTGAATCACTGGACTGTTGAATCGCAGAAATCTTCACAATCATCGTTATCCCTTAATCCGGGTGTATGTGCGGGGCCAGACATACTTTTCAACTTCCAGTCAAGTGTCTGAGTGAAACATTTGCACATAGCCTACAGTTTTATCCACTGCTTGTAATCGCAAAACTACAATTTTTCTTCGGAAACACTAGTCACCATTGGCCCTTAGAGTCAAAATCACCTGCTTGTTACTTTCTAGTAACCCTGGCTTTGTAAATATCATATTAATAACTAACTATATTACCTTACAGGGATAGACAACCCAAATTCTGTCATCTTTTACTCACCATCACTTTGTTTCAAACCTGTATGATTTTTTATTTCTTCGGCTGAACCAAACAGTTGATGGTCCCCTTTGACTTCCATAGTATGGAAACAATAATACTGAAAGGCAATGGCTATAGCAGCAGCTGTTTGGAACAACATGAGGGTGAGTAAATGATGACAGAATTTTCATTTTTCGGTGAACCGTCCCTTTAATAAAATTTCTTGTTTGATTTGAACAAATGCCTAAATGCCTATACACCCACAGTTAATTTACAATATTACATGTTTTGAAATGAAATTAGCATTTGATTAACAAATGATATTTTTAAGGTATAATATGTGAGAATGGAGAAATAGTAACACTTTATTTTGTACATGTAGGCCTACTTACTGTAGTGATTACGAGTACTTACTGTATAATGTCACTAAACCAAATCCTATAGTAATTACATGTTTTTATTTGACTCAGTACTTGTAATCAGTACTGTAACAGACACCTTAAAGTATAATTGCATAAATGATACTGATCAGTTTCAAGAACTACAATTATTACTCATTCTAAGCAATGATCTCCAACTTTAACTACAACTTAAGGAATTGAGTAAGTTGGACACAATTAACAATCATGCACAAACAGAGGAAAATCTTTTCCCACCAAAATATTTGAGTATATCATAGATTTTAGAGTGCTGAAGACCTTGGTTGGCTTGTGTACAGTTGCTTTGTGTGAGGTACAGACTGAGATTTTGCTCTGTTTCAGTGAACAGATCTTTCTTTTGAATCTGATCTTTGGATTTGAAATGCTAACTTTGTCAGTTAATTTTTGTGCCATATAGTTGCCTCTAACTGCTGAGAACACTGGTATGATTTTAAATGTCTTTACTGTCACTTTTGACCAATTTAATGCATCCTTGCTGAATAAAAGTATTAATTTTTCAAAAAAAAAATCTCCAAACCTTTGAATGCAGCATTTGTTGATGTTACATGTTTTTTTGTTTTACATACTTTGCAGGCCAGTTAGAATTAGCATCCATTTCAACAGTGAAACAGGAAAGAGAACAATACAATGAGAGGAAATCAAAATGTCCCTAATGAGTTTCCATCCTTGATGACTCATGTAAATGAAGAATGTAAAATGTGCGCAAAACCCAGAACAGACACATATTTACATTACATCAGAGCTGATGGCGTCATGTGTCATTAAGTCCAGTTAAAGCCTTTCCAAGCGAAGTCATCATTCAGGGCACAGAAAATGAGTGCCACTCATCTCATAACGACAGCCAAGCAAGGACGATGGTTTTCCAGTGAACCTGTGATGTACAGCTCTGATTCATTTTTACTTTAATGAATTTGTGTGGCATTAAATTATACAAAATAATACAGAAATTAAGAGATACATTCAAATCCTCATTCAGTCTTGATGGAGTGGCATTGCTTCTATACTGAGTGCAAATATTCATGTTTCATTAAACATTGTGAGAAATCATTTAGAGTTTCTTGTTACTTATTTAAAGGGGTCCTATTATGCTTTTTTCACTTTTTCAACTTTAGTTCAAGGTTCAAAGTTTATTATATTAGTATTATATTATATTATATTAGTCTGTAATGTTGCTGTTTGAGCATAAAAAAGATCTGCAAAGTTACAAAGCTCAAAGTCCACTTCAAACGGAGATATTTTATTTAACAGAAATCACTTTTCAAAAACTACAACGAACGACTCGTTTGGACTACAACACATATTTTCCGGGATTTGTGATATCTACTAACCAATCACAACACACACTGGCCCAGCTAACCAATCACA
>NW_015539929.1:459077-466819 GCF_001515605.1 Sinocyclocheilus anshuiensis
TTTCTCAGACGCTTGCAGAAAAAGGCTTCCCAAAACAAAGTTACTGGGTTAATCTTTTTCACGTTTCCTTGGTTGGTAGATGCACCGGGGACCGGGGACTGGAAAAGTCAGATTTTCATGATATGTCACCTTTAAGGTGTGCAATTTCAGCAGCACTATCTTCACCAAACGTTATTGTGAAAAATAAAGCCTGATTTCACATAGATTCTTCCCGCCTGCCACTGGTTGACAAACATACAAATGGCTTACTTATAGTAATTTCAGAATATTAATCTGAAAAAATAAAAAGTATTTTAACATTGAAAAAAGAAGTAAATGAACATTACAGTACCATTATTTCTTCCAAAACCTTAACACACAATCACAGTGACAATCATTAGTAAACATTATTAAAATGTACAATGGTAAATATGCATCATACAGAGTTAAGAGAACCAGACTTGTTCTTAACTGAAAGCATCATCATATCAGCTAAAACTTTTGATGAACAATATATAGGATTTGTGAGTTTCCTAGAACATCTGTGGATGTTTCTGCGGTCACAGATTCAGTGCAGGTCTGCTCATGACTCACCCGAGACTAAACCGTTAGCAGCCTACAAACACATGCAGCAGAATTTCAGTCATTAATGTTTCCTGGTGAGTTTGCTCTTGGCTGTGAGCTTTTCCACCTCTCTCATAAAACGCAGACACATTTCATCCTGCCATGGCAGAGATACACACTGCACTGCCACAGGGAGACCAACGCCACCCTTCACCGCCTGAAAACACACACACACACACACACACACACACACACACAGAAACTGTTATTTGTGCCACATTTGCATCCCATGACATATTACTGATATAATTAACCATCATATTTGGTTTGCTTTGTAATGCAAAATTCCTTTTAAATCAGTTTTATTTTTAATTTTGTTCATTATCAGAATATCAACAGACATGTATGTTGTCAATAATCACCATGATACTATAATATGTTATATAAAATAAAATAAAATAATAAAATAAATAAAAAATCTGCATGAATGTTGCTTTTGAAGTTTAAGGCTTTTTAATGCACTGCATATGACATTCCACCTTTAAAAATGAATGGTTTGATTTGATCTTTTTTTTTTTTTAAGTGATAATGTTTTGATCATAAGTTCAAACTAAAAGTTTATTTTATAGTTATTATCAGTGGCCTTGTCAAGAACTAAACCCTCAAGCCAGTAATCCATTTTTACAGAAAAGCCTTTTATGGTACATAATAAACATTTACTGTAAAAGAAACTAATCATTTCTACATTCATATACATTTCTACACAATTTTAAATGTTATGGAGATGACACAAAACATGCTTGGACACGTATTATTATTCAGTGTTATAATATGTTATTTATAAAAAGAAATAAAAATAGAGTAAACCTATCAGAATATTAACATAAAACTACTGACACTATGCAAGATTGTCATCTTATATATTTAGGATTGGGGTAATAGTTAAAAAAATGGGCATGGAAAAACAAGTTTTTGATGCTATTTAATAAAAAAAATAATAATTAAAAAGAAATTATGAAGCAAATAGTGCAGTCCCCTTAGATTAGAATGACTCAAAAATACACAGTGTCATATATGGCTTTACTACTTTTTTCCTCTCAAGTTATAAGAGCATTACATTTAATAAAATTATATAGCTTATAGTTTAATCAAATTTGCCTGCCACTTGCTGGTTCCTTCTTTGTAATTGTGACTATACTGCCTCCTTGTGGTAGCCAGGCATTCAACCCACACAAAGTCTACTACAATATTTTAAGACTAAAAAAGACATATGCATTTAATGCAAATTTACCTCAGTGGTCTTGCACTGTGAAAACGTACCTTAACGAAGAGTTTGTCCCACACGTCCCCATGGACACCCTTGTAGTGATGGAGCTGTGCCTCGTCCTCCTCCGTCACTGTAGACACGGTCACGGCCCCGGCAGGGAAGTTCAGCAGGTTGTACAGGATGGTGTAACTGAGAGCACCTTCAGAGCGGAGAAAATTTACTGCATCTAGGCGACTGTTACTGGCCTTACGCAATGCTGAAATCATTATGTTCGAGTTAATAAGTAACATTAAAACGCTGTAACTTACAGCATGATTTTAAACTGACAAAAAAAAAAACACAATCCAGTTTTTGACCCTTTTTAAGCAAATTACTGACAGGAAGTATAAAACTGGCACATAGGTAAAGCAAGTAAGCTTTGAATCCCTCAGCTTTACTAGTTATAATTTAATTTCCACATGTAAAATGCAACTGTATAGTAAAAAAAAAAAACTAATAATAAATACCTACATTGTAAAGGAATAGTTCAACCAAAAAATTGAAAATTGACTCATCTTGAGGCCATCCAGGATGTGGATGAGTTTGTTTCTTCATTTGAACAGCTGTGGAGAAATGTAGCATTGCATCACTTGCTCAGCAATGGATGCTCTGCAGTGAATAGGTGCCGTCAGAATGAGAGTTTAAACAGCTGATAAAACATCTGAAGTGAAGTGAAAAGCTGTGTGTTTGTAAGAAACTAATTCATCATTAAGGCTGTTTAACTTTTAATTTCACAAGATGTTAACTGATGGACTGGAGTGGTGTGGATTACTGATGGATTCAAACAAACAAACCCATTAACATTTTGGAAATGCCTGCGGCTGAGTAAATTTTCAGCAAATCTTCATTTTCAACTATTCCTCTAAAACCGTCAAGGAGACAAAATCAAAAAAGACATGACTGGTCAAAACAGATTTTTTTGAGGGAATCAAAAATAATGAGGCATAAGATGTGGTGCAGTTATTAACAAGGAAACAACTAAAACAAAATAAATAAAGTGCACTTCATGACAAAAATGATGTCAAAGAATAATAAGAATAATGTAAATGTAATGGTAATAGAAATGAGGTAAGACAGTACTGTTGAGACTCCCGCAGTAACGGAAATTGAAGGCTGGTCCAAGCATAGGACACAACAAAACATCCACATTCAGTCTCCTCCACTCTGCTATCACCTCCTGTATGTATTCCTGCAGATAACAGAAAAACTTTCACAATCACGTCAGAATAAGAATCACTTTTATATTCAGCATATGCCAGGAACAGGAATTTGCTCATTTCAAGGGAGACGTTATACACCGTCAAAATAATGCACTGGAACGAAGACATATAACAATATCGTAAACATTATAGAGCATGTATACTTTACATGCTCTATAATGTTTAAGATATTCTTATGTGATCTGACACAAAAGCTGAAGAATGTGGTCAATTTGGCGGAAAAATGTCCAAGACCTATTTAGCAGATTTTTTTGATGAAAATTGTGCTACAGCTATTGGTTGAGTAAGGATATGCCAATGTGAAGAAGCCATGTACAGTAGTATGTGTTGGCTTTCATCAGGATAGCTTTGAAATGTTTTCTAGGTTCCAGGAATGAATGCATACAGCAGCTTATGTATAATGTAAGAAAAACACATCGCTTCACATGGTTTAATGTACTATAGCAATGACCATTGAGACTCAAAAGTCTCTTACAGCCCCCACAGCTTCAAAACATCAACATCAAACCAGGTCTGTAAACGTTATGCATTTTGTGCCTCCAGCTCTTGTTCCCTTGATAAAGTTGATAATCATTTCTGCAGTTTTAGTGGTGTTGATGAAACCACATAATAAAAAAATCTATAAAATAAAACACTACCTCGACATTTGCATGTTGTCTCCACAAATCTGCCACAGACCTTAAAAAAGAAAAAATACTTCAATAATTTATGCCATTAAAGTAATTTAGTTCATTTAGGAACTAAAGGAACAGCGAAAAATATCATTTTTGAGGTTTTGAAGGATAAATAAATAATTTTAAAAAGTAAATAAGTTTTTTTTTTTTTTGTACTTTTGGGGGTGAAAATACACTTCACTTCAAAGGTTTGGGATTGGTAAGATTTTTTGTAATGTTTTGAAGTCTCTTCTGTTCACCAATGCAGCATTTATTTAATCAAAAATACAGTAACATTGTAAAATTTTACTAGAATTTAAAATAACTTTTTTAAAACCTGAATATAACTCTTAAATGTAATTTATTCCTGTGATCAAAGCTGAATTTCCAGCATCATTACTCCAGTCTTCAGTGTCACATGATCCTTCAGAAATCATTCTAATATGCTGATTTGCAGCTTAAGAAGCATTTCTGATTATTATCAGTGCTGCTTCATATTTTTGTGGAAAACATGATATGCCAAAATGTAGTTTGGCACTCTTTGATGATTACAAAGTTCAAAAAACAGCATTTTAACTTTTTTAAACAATGTAAACTTTTTATTGTTATTTTATCAATTTGAATGCATCCTTGCTGAATAAAAGTACTAATTTCTTTGAAAAAAAATCTTACTGACCCAAACTTTGAGTGGTAGTGTATTTACATTTTTTCTAAAACTTTTTAATTGTAAATAAAAAGGTAATTGTAACCAACTTACATTATGCTCTAGAAAATAATATTTATCAACATAATTATGTTCTTTATGCAAATGAATAAAATGTGCATCTCTATAACTAACCCAAATCCAAGACTTGCATCTATGTTTGCAGATAACCGTGGATACTGAAGAGTACAAACATTAAGACCAGTGAAAAACATTAGGTTGAATATCCTCTATTTAAGACAACTGATTGCTTAATTAGACACAAATGAGAAGCACTCACAAAAGGCTTGAGAACAATAGAAATGAGCTTCTTTATGAAGCCTGGAATGCTCAACATGTTGGCCTGAGCACGGAGACATGGGTCAATGGGGCCTGCCTGCCTGAAAGCACACAAAACGCACACAATATACAACAAAAATCTGGTTACTACAGATAAGATGTGGCTACATTTTCTTCAATGGAAATCTGAACGTACAGATGACTGAAGAGGGTACGACCTCCATCACCCAAGATTCCTCTGACAGTCAACTCATGGAAGGCATGGTAGAGCCGAAGGGGTTGGAATGGAACCAGCTAAAATGTGATCGACATGCCAGAACATCAGCTTTTCAAGTCTTTATCACACAGCTTTTAACCCTCAAATAACCCTTAAAACCATTCAGACTTTCATGACCAGTTCATAACCATTGTTGTGTGTTAATGGTTTAAAAAGGGCATTTTCTTTCTAAATATAAAACAGATCATAGCTGATCTGTGATCCGTACGGACCAGGCCCCACGTTTTTTGCAGATTAATTGCAAAATTTAACCATCATAAAGTAAAAGTTTATCATTTGTATGTGTTATGTCTTGCAAGTTTGCAAATTCAAGAGATTTTAAACCATTCTAGCGCAAGAAGAGGCGAAAGAGAACTCGCGCATAAATGTTTTCATTGCACATAGTCAGCCGCACACACACAGAGGCACATGTAAAATTGTCAAAATATCCTGTCTTGTCAATCATTCTTGTAAAGCAGTCAATATTGTCTATGTAAGTGAATGAAAAGAGTTAAGCAGGGTTGCCAAGTCTGCGAAACGAAACCAGCCTAACTGACCCTTCGCCGAAGTTTGATTGACAGGTGATCTGACCAATCATAACGCAGAATCTGCCATTTTGTCCGACAAACCAGACTGGAGAATAGATTAAGGTTGGTGGATTTGAACTTGAAAAATGGTGTGTACTGACGTCTTTTTTCACGGTTGAAACAAGATAACTTCTGATGTTCATTCCTGTTTATTTTGTGCTATAACTAGTAGAGAGGAAGAGATGATCAGATCAGTTCAGTGCTACAGCGATCTGTCATGACAGATTAAAGAGCCACAAAATGGTATTGATTAATTTAATTTCTTAAAAAAACAACAAGAGAAAGCTGAAAGCTGTGACTTTGTTTCATACCAAAAGTAACCTGCTCAGTCTTGTCTGTCGGTGGGTTGTCAGTTTCCTCTTTTCTCCGCAAGAACTGCGTGAAAACATGATGTGTGGCGTCTAGTGCCATGGCTTATCGGACGTAGCAACAGTAACTACTGTTACTCAACTGCTATTCAAAACTAGCCCAATCAGGGTTGAGAGATCGCTTTAACCTGCGGACCAAAATACAACCCGTGGCAACAATGTAAAAGTAGCCCAAATCCAGGGTAAAACAGCAGACTTGGCAACCCTGCAGCTGAGAAAGTAATTGGATGTGTATCATTATCCTATATATTGGATCCGTGCATCAGGTCTAAAAGGGACAGTAGCCTATAAATACCTGCTGCTGTCTGTGTCATTAATACTAATTAAAACACAGCTTTAACAAAGATTAATCTAGATTTAATTTATACAGTGAACACTATGCAGTATTATTTTTCATGTAATTATTATATTTCTATACCTGAATACTACTATTATACCTTATCTTATTTGAAACTGTTATATTGTATTTATCTATGCTTGTAATTTGTGTATTTGTTCTTACTTTTTTATTGACTAGTCACTTGCCTTTAATCATGTTGGAACTTTTTTAGTTAGGCTAATAGTTTTTACTGTGGTACTGAATAAGTACTTAAAGTGTGCTTTAAGTATTACATAGAAAGCAAAGTTACACTGATACAAAATATTTATGTTCTTGCTGATCCGAAAAAAATGATCCGATCCATGACTCAAAAGCCTCAATAATATCCAAATCGTGAGTCTTTGTTTTTTGTTCAACCATTACCTTACATAACAACTGTTAATGCAGTGTGTCTGTGTACCGTGTGCCCCGCTCTCTCAAGCAGGTCCTTGGTCTCCCTGAAGGCCCTGGCCATGCTTGGGGACGGCTGCAGGTACCCGTCGTTCTCATAATAACCAATCCTCAGGGGCTCTGAGCTCTCATACACCTGTTTATTAAGAGCACAGATTCTGCATTCACGTGACACATCACATATACTGTACAGGGATCTGGTGTGTGATATTTAATACAGAACCTCTTGGTTGAATGGTATGGGAGGGACGGTGGGGTCCAAGGAGAACATGTCCTGACAGAGCAGCGCCCGCATACACAGTGCCAAGCTCTCGACGTCCCTTCCCAAAGGACCAAGAGAGGTCAACACTGAAAACCAACACAATGAGACGACATACAGGACATGATGTTCTGTTTGTGTACAGTTCAAAACTAGCCCGGCAGGATGATGGATGTGATCTCACCTGACTTTTGGCCTTTGATGCATGAACTGATTCCTCGAACACTAAACATAGACGATTAAAAAATAAAGCAAAGCAGAGAAGAAGAAAAACAGGTAGATTAAGGTGAAAGTTGAAAGGTGACTTTCACAAAACCTTGAAGGATCATATCAAGAAAAGGAGTTTTTTCACCCCAAAATCAAAAACAGGTAACAAGAAACTATATATTGCTTGAATAAAATGTGACATTATACATGTCAATGAAAAAAGACCTAGACATGTTTTTCTGATATTCAGCAACACATATGCAATTAATGAGGTATATTACATTATGTTCGTTGTACAAAACTGCTGCTTTCTGACTCTGTCATTAATAATAACAATGAAGTAATATAAAGTAAAAATTAAATTGTATAACACAAGTTATTTTTTACAAGTTATTATAGGAATTTTGCAATATGATTCCAAGTGCTCCTTTTTATTTGTAATTAGGCTACTTTTGATTCACTCTAGTTAATAACAGTATTTTATAATAGTATTAATTATATATATATATATAAAATACTATTATAAAATACTGTTATTATTATCTCTCTCTCTCTCTCTCTCTCTCTCTATATATATATATATATATATATA
>NW_015539929.1:467101-473539 GCF_001515605.1 Sinocyclocheilus anshuiensis
CACACACACATAGTACATAGCCAAAAATATATATATATATATATATATATATATATATATATATATATATCTAGAGAGAGAGAGAGAGATTTTTCTCTTAAGTGATCAACTCTGTTACCTTGATTTTCTATAGTAAACATTTGATTATTGAAAACTGGAGATCTGTAGGAATACAAGCATTAAATTATATTTCTAATAAATACCTGAGCACATGGCTAGTAATGGCTAAATGAACTATACGATGGTTAACCCTGTTACTGTTTAATCACACTGCAATATCTCAACATATATTACTGTTTATGATTTACCTTGAAATGACACAAGAGAATTTATAGAGCACTTCAAGATGTTACTTGTCAAAGAATCTTTAAAACTTTTGTTGTGAATTACTGTGACAGCATTACACTTCCAAAACCTACTGTGAACCCTTTTATCCTCACACAAATGAGATCAAAGATGCATTCGAACCTTAGCCTCATTGTTGTGGGCTTGAATCCACAAATCCCACAGAAGGATGCTGGGATACGAAAGCTCCCACCAATGTCAGTGCCTAGGCCCAGGATGGAGCCGCCTCCTCCAATCAGAGCTCCCTCCCCTCCGGATGAACCACCAGAAGTCTTCTGAAGGTTGCAGGGGTTCAAGGTTTGCCCGTAAATGGGGTTACTGCAGTCATAACTAAAGTACGTACAAATACAGAGGGTCTGAGTTGGTAACAACAGTGGTTACAATGGTGCAAAGCAGCTTTCCAGAACCTTCACTCTCTCTGTTCCTGTGTTGTGGAGCAGGCTTCTAACCTTCTGATCTGCTGAGACCATCACAACCTTCAAGAAACTGCTGAAGACACACCTCTGCATTTATATTTCTGCTCTAATGTCTGTACTACTCTAGCTGACCCCTGAAACTTGGCATTTGTGATCAAGATCGTTAAAATGAACTTCTACCTCTCATAAAATGTATAATGATTGTGGAGCCCCAGGTGTTTATGACTGGTGTGCAGGGGTCTTATCTTGGGAACAACAATACATTTTCAGCATAAGTTACATCTTTGATCTTACACATTGCCATGTAATAGCTGCCCATAATACCATCATTTTAACAGATTGCAATAAAAATCTGTTCTGTTATGAATACTGAAGTCTGCAGGAGAGAACTGAAGTACTAGTATATTAGACTGGTACTTTTAGAAACCGCAAACTAGTTATAGAAATGTTTGCCCTTGGGCTGTATATCTCTGTCCCATAGATAAATGGTTTCAAACTAATAACAAAATTGCTTTGTAAGGTGAACAGCTGAGCTTCATGAATAAAGTTCACTGCAAAATCAAAAATTAGAAATTATATTCTTCATAAAATAAAAAAATCTTCTCACTTGAGAAGACCTTGTGGTATGTTGGTCTTGATGAACGGGATCGCGCCCTGCTTCTTTAGCACCTTAACCACCACACTGTCCATGAGCGCAGGCTGATCCAACTTACTCACCACACCACAGGAAGTGTCACGACCCTGCTCACACAAACAGGACGTTACATACACCGCAAACAGGAAGACACTTCTCTGAACCTGTCTAACCATCATATTCACCTCATATGCGACGTTGTCCTTGATGCTGATGGGCACTCCATACAGAAGACCTTTCTTTTGAGACTTGATGTCTTTAAGCTGCACCACAGACTCCATTATGATCTCAGTGCTGCAGTTCAGATTCTTGTTCACCTCCAGAGCCTTTGAAGCACACCATTACACATCTCAACAATAAGCATTTTCTTTTCCTGCTGGTCCTGTGGACTTTTATATATGTGACCCTGGAGCACAAAACCAGTCTTAAGTCGCTGGGGTATATTTGTAGCAATAGCCAACAATACATTATATGGGTCAAAATTATAGATTTTTCTTTTATGCCAAAAATCATCAGGATATTAAGTAAAGATCATGTTCCATGAAGATATTTAGTAAATTTCCTACCGTAAATATATAAAAACGTAATTTTTGATTAGTAATATGCATTGCTAAGAACTTCATTTGGACAACTTTAAAGGCGATTTTCTCAATATTTTGATTTTTTTTTTGCACCCTCAGATTCCAGATTTTCAAATAGTTGTATCTCGGCCAAAAAAAATTGACCCTCATGACTGGTTTTGTGGTCACATATTATGTACAAGTGAATTAAAATGTATTAATCAGTTGTTCAACAACACCATAATTGCTATAGGTTTCATTTCTAATAATATATTACTGCTCATCCTCTTTTAAGAGGAGAGATATTTTTTAATAATACTATAGCTGACATTTATAATATAAATAAAAATATGATTCAAACTATTAGTAAATGTTGTATAGAATAGACTGCACAAGACAGCTTAAGGTCTCAAAATTATAGTAAATTAAAACATTGATTGTAAACCTCTGAAGCTTGCAATAAACTCATAAATCTCATAAATTATCCACATGTAAAATATGGCAGCGGTCAAAACCTTTTCCATAAAGGCATAAAGCACAGCATCTGGCTGCAGGGAGCCGTCCTTGAGTTTCCCAGTGAGCTCAGGCAAAGACAGAGACACTATAGAGCTGCTCTCAAAGTCTGGGTTCTAGAAAGATGCGAGAGAGAAAAACATAAGATATGTATTGAATCAATCTATAATAGAAGAGACCGGGGCTAGTTGTCACAGATGCTTAATCTCAGTAACTAAACGGTTTTGAGTCAAAAGTCCAATTACACAAATGCTTATTTTCTCTAGTAGGTTTCCAAACATCTAGTTAAATCTGATAAATTAGTTTAAACTAAAATTTCAGTATTGTAATATTCTTGTAATATTGATTGTGTAAAAACTGAAAACTACACCACACTCTCATACATTCAGAAAAGAGTCAACAACATAGTGAAGATAGACTTTATCTGTATCTGATTCTCTATAAAAGTCAGACTGCACTAATAAAAATTATTCTGTGGTGAAGTAAATAATACAGATTTAGCTCAGGCAAGAATAATAATTAAAAAAAAAAAGTAAATTCTATATTAGTATTCAAATCAGGTTTGTAGAAATTAAAGTTTGAACTTATAGATATATTTTACTTGTTATGTTTACAAGGATTCTGTCAGTAAATAGCAAAGATACTAGTGTTCCCATCATAATTAGGTCGAATTTTTCACTGTTTTCTAGTTGTATTTACACTGTTCTATGATTTATGTTTTGTGATATCTGGAGTTGATTTTCTACCCAAAATGACCCATTCATACTCAAACACAATCCACTGATTGTTACCATCATTGTTTATTGTGTACCAAGTAGGGCTGTGCGATATTGAAGAAAATTGCGATATTCGATATGCGATACGATAATGTGCCACATGCTCAGATGAAACAGTTTTACTCAGCTGTTGCTGAGTCAGTTCTGTGAACTTCTATAACTATCTTGTGTCATATATATATAGTTATTTGTATGCATGTATGTATCAAGAGCTCCTGTAAAACCACAACAAATTCCTTGTGTTTGCGCACACTTAAGTGGTGAATAAAGCTCATTCTGATTCTAATATAACTAGTATACATGTTTCACCTTTTGCAAGAAGAAAGCACCCCTACAACAACTTCTGAAAGTGAAATGTAGTGTTTTACTCTAGCATTACATAAAAATGTAATTTTAACGTTTAACATTTACTCTATGAATTCAATATGCACTGATTCTTACTTAAGCTACAAAAGTTATTTAGGTAAGAGCAGTGAGTGATTTTCTCTTTGTGTTTTGTTCATGGCCCCAAATATTGCAAGCCGTAGTGATATGCATATTGCGATATGTTCATTTGCGATATTTCGATATATTGCACAGCCCTAGTACCAAGTATTGAGGTCTCTGTGTTCGGTTAGGTATTAATTATATTGTGTGGACATATTATCTTATAGAAAAGTATAGGACGTATAGCAAGCTATCTACTGCCTTATTGACTTAAATGTTTCTAAGTGAACCATATGCTTTAATAACATGTCTTATTTCAGTGCTACACTGTTTGAGACTGAGTAAAATATACTTGAGTAAATATATAATGATTAAGTAGAAATTACTCAACAAACTCTAACTGGCCAAGTTAAATTTACTTATTCTCTTTGTTAATTTTACATAACTTAGTAAGTGAACTTAGTAACTTAAGTAAGTGAATTTGACTAAATTCCAATCTTAAATTTACCTAAAAAATGATGCGTGCAAAAGAAAAAGTAAATAAATTTCACATCTATTTTTTATTTATTTTTTTTTTTCAGTGTGGGGCAGATCCACGCATTTTTATTGGAGCAATTTGTACTATGTTTTAAACGTATTACCATTTATTTACATTTGATTATAAATATATTTAATACATTATTATTAAATGCATTTAATTCCTTTAACGTTTTACGTGTATTAATTATTATATCTGTTCAGCACAAGAATGGAAAAAATAGTGGATTTTTGTTACACCTTTCATTTTTACATTTTCATAAACTGCTTTATTGTTTACATTTTGCAGTAGAACAGTAGTAGAAGATTTCATTGTAACAGCTTACCCCAAATAATGTGACATTAGAATTTGCATACAAGAAATACACATTCATAAACACTCACTCTATACACAATGCATATTCCATATGTATATTGCATGAATAATAGATGTTAGTTTTTATACCTGTATTTTAAATTGTTGCACTGCTTGTTCAGCCTGTTGAAGTGACTTATCTCGTCTTTTCCGTGCGTTTAGTATTTTCTTCTGAATCTTCTGATTATTTCTCCATTTCAATAAGAGATATAATGCACCTGTACCGCAAACTGTGGCTGCAATCACCGGCGTCCAATTCATATCCATGTCTAATAACTCTGCCATAGTTAAAGACTTCAAAAGGAATTGTCCGCACTAGAGCTCCAACTTTCATTCAATTTCCTGTGCGAACGGAAATCAGATCCCTTCGAGAAAAACTACAAGCTGTGCTCAAAACCGGGGAGAAAAGCTGTGATATCCGTGTGTGTGGGTAGGTAGTATAGCTAACATTAGCATTTAAACATATATTTCAGCTGCTTTTATTTCTTGTTATTGTATTTGGTTCCACTGACGTTCACACTCCAGGCCAACAGATGGCAGCAAAACATTTACAATGTAACGCTGGCAGGATTTAAAATAGTGAAAATGTCGTATTACTTAACTATTTTGAGTATCAGTGTCGAATACACAATGTTACGCACAAACTGATGATGGCAGGACTCTAAATATGTTTATTTACAGCTGAGGTGGATGGACACTGTGAACCGGAAGTTGACAGAGGTGGACCGTCTCTCTTTATATAAAAGTCTTTATAAACATTGTATTTGGTTCCACTGACGTTCATACTCCAGGCCAACAGATGGCAGCAAAACATTTACAATGTAACGCTGGCAGGATTTAAAATAGTGAAAATGTCATATTACTTAACTATTTTGAGTATCAGTGTCGAATACACAATGTTACGCACAAACTGATGATGGCAGGACTCTAAATATGTTTATTTACAGCTGAGGTGGATGGACACTGTGAACCGGAAGTTGACAGAGGTGGAGCGTCTCTCTTTATATAAAAGTCTTTATAAACACTTACAACTTCCGGAAAGTGTCACGCTGTCCTCCATCGGCGCATATCACAGTCCACAGAGGGCCACGTCAGGAAAACTCAGCTGAAATCATGGTTTTCGAAGATAAAATGATCACGAATGGAGAGCCAGAGGAGGTATAGTAGCATATAATGTTTTACAGAGCGCTTTAAATGTCATTAAGTGTGGTATAAAGAAGCCGCTTTATGTAAAACCGGTCTGGTTAATGGGCCGAGCCTGATCTATACGTTGAATCTAATGTAGTTACATATAAGCTATTATTTTATGCTTCTGCTGTCTAAACTGTTGCGTGGGATTTTGCATTTGTCTTGTATGTGTAAGTAAACACACGCATCCTAGGTATCCTATGCTATGTTTTGTTGTTGTTGCTTTTATGCTATTTATGTATATATAATATGCATGTATATGTATCCAATTAATATATTTTGGTGTGTTCAGGAGGAGGAAGAAGAAGAGGAGCAGGACATGGTGGTATGTCTTGTATTATAGAGCAATATTATATCTAAGTCAGTTCAAATGAATTAAAAATTATATTTAGCAGTTGTTCGAAAGTGTTTAATGGATACTGTCATGCCCTTGATCAAGACAGTAATCAGAATTATATATGGCTATATATACTAATTTTTAAACCATCTTCGCAATAGTTACACATTTTTAATTAAGTTGTTATTTTTTAATGTATTTTTTACTGTATGTGTACGTTAAAAGCGATGACAGAATTTTCATTTTTGGGTGAACTATCCCTTTAAGTCTTATATCAGTTAACCCTGTTGATCAGGGCTGTCCAAACTCGGTCCTGGAGGGCCGGTGTCCTGCAGAGGTTAGCTCCAACTT
>NW_015539929.1:473710-474276 GCF_001515605.1 Sinocyclocheilus anshuiensis
TGTCCTGCAGAGTTTAGCTCCAACTTGCCTCAACACACCTGACTGGAAGTTTCTATGCCTAGTAAGAGCTTGATTAGCTGCTTTAGGTGTGTTTAATTAGGGTTGGAGCTAAACTCTGCAGGACACTGGCCCTCCAGGACCGAGTTTGGACAGCCCTGCTGTAGATGATGTGCATCTTCATAATGTCTTGATGTCCATGCATACTGAGTTTGATGAAGAATATGGTTGAATATTTAATACTCAGGACCCATTAGAGACGGTGCGTGAGAAGTGTGAGCAGACGGAGCATTGCGTTCACACTCGAGAGCGTCTTGAGGCGTGCGAGACACGGGTCGGCTCACGCTCGGAGACGACAGAGGAGTGTACAGAGGAGCTCTTTGACTTCCTGCACGCTCGTGACCACTGTGTGAGTGCTGATGCTCAGCCGAACCTGTGGATGTTAGATGTCAGTGATTGCTGGAGCGGTTTAAATTTTGCCAAGATGCTGGGGCCTTTACCATGATGGTAGATGAACAAATTCAGAGTTACAGGATTAGTTTCGAGTTGACAAAACCAAACCACTCCAA
>NW_015539929.1:474876-481832 GCF_001515605.1 Sinocyclocheilus anshuiensis
TTGGTTAAAGGTTAAAGGTTTTGCTAAAGGTTAAGAGATTGAAGAACACGATGAATTGAAATGCATTTACAATGAAAAAAGTACTTGTTCACGAAAGAGGACAAATAAAAAAAATGATCTTGCTTTATCAGTGCAGTCACAAGTGAAACTTAAGTTAGTTTATATAGTTGGAAATATACAGCGATAGAGACTCGAACATGCAAGGTCATGCAAAGCGTTATCTATTGATTCTACAGCTTATTTATATTACATACGATCTGTATACAGGTGCATCTCAATAAATTAGAATGTCGTGGATAAAATTGCTTGTGTGTAATGGATTAATAATAATATAAATAATATGAAATAACTCAAGTAATTATCATTAAAGCCAGACAGTTTTTTTTAGTACTAGAGACCTTTATTTTGGAGCAAGAGAAACTGGGGGAGTGACTTTTTTGTGTCAGACATGTGTCACTTTGCTCACATCTGATTGGTCCAATTTCAGTTTGAGATCTCCAACTCAGAACATAACCTGCCGAGGAGCAGGTTATCTGTGGAGTGTAAGTTACTATGGCATTGAACGCAGCTAAAAGCCAAGCCACTTTCATGGTACCTAAAAGCCAGGATTGGTGCAAACTAAACTGAAACTTACCTGGCTAGCCAGCTGATCCGACTTCATGGTACAGGCCCCTGGTGTCTTTTTTACAGATGTGGTTTGAAGTCACACACCTAATATTAAGTAGTTTAACCAAAAATATAAATTCTATCAATATTTATTCTCTCGTTTGTATGGAAGCCCGTTTCCGCCACTGAATAAAAAATAAAAAATGGCAATTCTGACTTTATAGCTCACAAGTGCGAGTTTATATCACGCAATTCTGAGAAAAAAAGTCAGAATTGTGAGATAAAAAGTCGCAGTTACCTCTTTTATTTTTTATTCAGTGGGGGAAACGGGCTTCCATACGTTTGTCATACCAAACTTATATGCTGCTATTTTTTTTTTCTGTGAAAAAGTCTCCAAAAATTATTCATTTGTGTGACAGAATTTTTGTTTTTGAATTAACTGTTTAAAATACGTTTTGTAAACATTATTCATTATAACTTGTTCTGCTCTATTTGTTTTTCTGCAGGTGGCTCACAAGGTTTTCCAGTCAATCAAATAAACGGAGCATCTCTGCGCTGGTTATGAATCGATGTCTGCTTACAGAAATACAGTGCTCGGTTATTTATGTAAGATTTGATTTCTGTCCCAGATTCAACAATTCATCGTAACCCATAGGTTCTTCAAATTGTGACTGAAGTGTGAATAACTGCTCTGTTTTCATCTGTCGTGTGTTTTCTGTTGTTGAGATCAGTAAAGAGGTGATGCTGACATACATTTGGGTTTATTGCTAATGCAACAAATAACAATAAAGAAGAAAAGACAACTGCTGTTTTCATTACTTTATAATTGTGAGATTAAAAAGTCGCAGTTACCTCTTTTATTTTTTATTCAGTGGGGGAAACGGGCTTCCATACGTTTGTCAAACCAAACTTGTATGCTGCTATTTTTTTTTTCTGTGAAAAAGTCTCCAAAAATTATTCATTTGTGTGACAGAATTTTTGTTTTTGAATTAACTGTTTAAAATACGTTTTGTAAACATTATTCATTATAACTTGTTCTGCTCTATTTGTTTTTCTGCAGGTGGCTCACAAGGTTTTCCAGTCAATCAAATAAACGGAGCATCTCTGCGCTGGTTATGAATCGATGTCTGCTTACAGAAATACAGTGCTCGGTTATTTATGTAAGATTTGATTTCTGTCCCAGATTCAACAATTCATCATAACCCATAGGTTCTTCAAATTGTGACTGAAGTGTGAATAACTGCTCTGTTTTCATCTGTCGTGTGTTTTCTGTTGTTGAGATCAGTAAAGAGGTGATGCTGACATACATTTGGGTTTATTGCTAATGCAACAAATAACAATAAAGAAGAAAAGACAACTGCTGTTTTCATTACTTTATTGCCATAACTTGGCTATGGGGAATTTAAAGAGCAAATGAGCATCAAAAGTATACAAAGATCATAAGTGTACACTACAGGTAAAAGCTATCTGGTTAAGTTAAGCATTAAGAAACATTTTGGATACAAAACAAGATGCTCTTCATACAAGAACAAATTAAAATAGTAACGTTAGAGAAATTAGTTTTGTAAAATTGAAAGAAATTAAGTTTTATTTGTTTTTATCAATCAGTAAATATCGCAGGAGTGTTTTCTGATCAGAGGTGCTCTGTTGGGCGGGACTTGCACCACTACTGCGTGTTTCATTGGCCACTGCAGCGCCCGGAAGTTAGAATCCATAAAAATTGAGCCAATTGGCGCGTTCTTTCGTAGAAATTGAGCAGCTAGAATGGAAATAAGGTGGTTTTAACTGGCTGAATTAGAAGCCCAAATGTGTAATTACTGCGCTTTTTATTTTTTATTTTAAGTTAATATTTAAGTTATTAATCAGATCTAAATTATAACAAAAAATGTGTTGTCACGTGGTATCTGTTTATTTTCTTTGCGCTGGCCAGATTGGGCCAATCGTAGTTGTTTGTGATTACCAGATACGAATTTTAAGATTATTTTTAAATAAAATTATTTTCCATTTGTCGATAAGACATTTTAATCAGATCTAAATTATAAAAAAAAAATGTGTTGTCACGTGGTATCTGTTTCTTTTCTTTGCGCTGGCCAGATTGGGCCAATCGTAGTTGTTTGTGATTACCAGATACGAATTTTAAGATTATTTTTAAATAAAATTATTTTCCATTTGTCGATAAGACATTAATTATTGGAATATTTAAATTTGAAAGATTATACTATGTACTGTTTAAATATCCCAAATAAGCGGGAGAAAAAACCTATAATGATACAATGCAGCTGGAATGAAAGATTCAGCTTTTTCTGAGCCGCCGAGCGCCCCCTGGACGAACGACTATTTTTAATGCCCGATATTTCCTTCTAATGCATTTTTATTTTCCAAACACATGGCGGAAGCACAACAGTAGAGATGTATGAAGCACACGCTCCGGTGTGAGAAAACACTTGAGCTCGCCTGTTTACGTTGGTTGCCAGCCGCCGTTAAAAACCAAGAAGAAGAAGAAGAAACACTTGAGCTAGCCGCCGCCGTTAAAAACCAAGAAGAAGAAGAAGAAATGCTGGAGCTCGTCTCTTGTGTAAAAATGGGACTCTCAGATGGAAGCTCGTTGGTGCAAATGTGCATCGTTAAAGTTGCTCAGAACATGGATGTGCTGGAAACAAAGGTTTCGAGTGAGTTTTACATACAGCAAAATTATTTTCCTGTTAATCACAAACCAAGAATACGCATGCAACTTAACTGAACGTTAAACTTCATTGCAGTTTATGAGCATACATGATCTGATGTTTGACATTTCTAATATTCTGTCCATCTGTCTTGATGTAGTTCTGCCTGTGTCTCTCCTGAAAGACCTGCTGCCACATCTAAACATTTATTATCTGGACAGGATTGAAGCTGCTGCTGCCACCAAAGGTACAGTACAGTACAGTACAGCACAGCTTCATCACATTTCTCTTACTCTTATATTAGTGACATCTAATAAAGTCAGAGTGTTGCATTTAACAGTGAACCCTGATGCTTATTTCAGGGATCTCCAGCTCTGTAATTTGGGCAGGGATATGGAGAGATCTGGACCAGACGTGGCGCTGGAGGTTGAAGGTTTGTTCTTCTTCTTCATAAGATCATTGCTGCTGAATAAAACCACGACTGTCATTATGTTTGATGAACATGCTGTCTCTCAGTGCATTTATTGCTTCTCTTTCACTTGTTAACTTTCATATTATTTATTTTTTTGTTTTATTTTATTCTACTCAGTCAAATTCCTTATAAGTGCAACATGCATGGCCAATACACCTTTATTTAACTACTTTAACTACAACTTACTGTACATGGGCAGTAAATTATTTTATTTTGTATATTATTATTATTATTATTATATTTTATTCTGGCTTTTTAGAGCAAACTACTTAATCCAATTTTTAGTGTATCTTTTATTACTTTTATTTTATTTTATTATTTAAATTAATTTTTTTTTATTATTATTATTATTATTTTTTTTAATATATATTCTGTTTTTTCAGAGCAAACTACCAAGTCAAATTCCTTATAAGGGCAACATGCATGGCCAATACACCTTTATTTATTTATTTATAATTTATTTTTTGTGTATTATTATTTTATTTTATACTGGCTTTTTGGAGCAAACTACTAGAACAAACTCTTTTTTGCATAATTTGTATTACTTTTATTTTATTACATTTTGTTTTTACATTTTATTTTATTCCGACTTTTCAGAGCAGACTACAAAGTCAAATTCCTTATAAGAACAGCTTACATGCCCAACAAATGATTGTTTTATTTTATTTCATTTTATTTTATTATAATTTTTTTGTTATTGTAATTGAAAGTATTATTATTTTATTAGAAATAACTACCAAGTCAGATTCCTTATAACTACAACTTACTGTATTTATATGGGGCAGTGAATTATTTTATTTTGTATATTATTATTATTATTATTATTTTATTCTGGCTTTTTAGAGCAAACTACTTAATCAAATTTTTTGTGTATTTTTTATTACTTTTATTTTATTTTATTATTTAAATTTAATTAAAAAACATTATTTTTTTAGACAAACTACCAAGTCAAATTCCTTATAAGTAACATGGGTAATAAACATTTAATTTATTTTATTTTATTTTAGTGTATTTTATGAGACTCATGTTGTGAGCAAGTGCACTAAACCTGAAATCTGGTTTACTGTTTTTTTTCAGTCAGCGCTGCCTGATCAGGACTGGAAGCAGAGATGTCTGGAACGGCTCTTTCACATGGTCCTGTTCACTCAGGTCAGACGGAGAGGATCGTACCTTTCCGACCTCAGCGATTCTTCCATTCTCTCCATGACCGTAAAACACGTCAGAGTCCTTTCTCTCCACACATCAACCAGAAACATCTGCAGGCTGGCATCCGGGGACCTGCGGCCCATCCTGAGCAGTTTAGAGACGAGAGTGACGTCCCTCAAATTACTGGACGTGAAATCGCTATTCAAACACGGACGGAAATACGTGCTGTTTATCCTCCACCGGCTCCTGGATCACGGCTCTGTTAGAGAAGTGGTTCTGAGAAGAAATCCAGATTCATCTTTTCTGAGCTGGCTCATGTCCAGACGCAGAGGTCCTCAGCTAACAGTGTCCACCGCTCCGGAGACGTCCCACGCTGCCGGCATTGATTTCAACTCGAAGTGTAGAGCAGAGCTGGAGGAACCCGCTGCCAAACGCCTCGTCTTAGACGTGGAGGGAAACCCAGAGGTTCTGTGCGCCGAGGTGTCGTCCTCAAGCAGCTCTGCTGACCGCTGCCCTGAAGGTCAGATCCACGCGCTCGATTTGGAAGTGTCCAAACGTGAAATCATGAGCACAGTGTCACGTATCCTGCCCACGTGGTTGTGTCTTCACATGCTACATCTCCACAGTGACTGTAAGTACATGCTGACAGCTCAATATCAGCTCTAGCTTTTTGTTGGACAACAGGTTTATAAATGGTTCTCATTACAAGTTTGGCTTTTCATCAGTAAGGCTTTTATTTTATTTTTGTTGTTTATTACTATTTCATTTCATTTTATTCTGGTTTTTAGAGCAAACTACTAAATCTAATTCCTTATTAGTGAAAATGACATGACCAATGGACATTTATTTTTATTGATTGATTACATTTTTTAAGAAATTAATACTTTTATTCAGAAAAAATGCATTAAATTGATCGAATATTTAATTTAATTTTGTATTATTATTATTATTATTATTATTTATGTTTACTTTTATCCATCAAGGATGCATTCAATTGATCATAATATCAATATATTTAATTTAATTTTGTATTATTATTATTATTGTTTTATTTTTACTTTTATTCAACAAGGATGCATTACATTGATCAAAAGTGACAGTAAAGACATTTATAATGTTACAAACGATTTTTTTTTTCAAATAAATGCTGTCTTTTAAACTTGAAAAAAAAAATGTATCATGCTTTCCACAAAATGATTAAGCACAATTGACTTAAATCATTAAAACACAGCTGTTTTCAACACTTATAATAATCAGAAATGTTTCTGGAGCAGTAAATCAGCATATTAGAATGATTTCTGAAGGATTGTGTGACACTGAAGACTGGAGTAATGATGCTGAAAATTCAGCTTTAAGCACTACATCTTAAAATATATTCAAATAGAAAACCGTTATCTTAAATTACAATAATATTTTACAATATTACTGTTTTTACTGCATTTGTAATCACACAAATACAGCCTGGATGAGCAAAAGAGACTTCTTTCAAAAACATAAAATCATTCAGACCCCAAACTTATATTATTTTATTTATTATTATTTTTTAAATGATTAGTATATAGTTTACTTGTTGAACATGGGCGTCTCTGAATGCAGGAAGTGTGTTTGTGTGTCAAAGCAGGGCTCATTAGTGAGCAGGAGATGTCCGTGTTGGTGGAGTCTCTCAGACAGTTGTTTCTGGACCCCGGCTGCTCTCTGACGGCTCTCAGTGTAAGTCACGTCAGTGGTCACACACACTTGATGAGCGTGCTGAGAGCCTGTCCGACCCTACAGAGCCTGTGTCTGGAGATCTGCCCGCCTGCCGACACAAACGCATGCAGACCGCAGCCGCGTGTCACTGAAAACAGAGGTGATGATCTCCTGAGCTGAGAGCTGAGACAAACAGCTTTTTTTTTAACTAAATCCATATGAATTGTACTGTTGAGATATTGTTGTACAGATGAGATGTTGATAGGCTCCAGTTTATCAGATAGATAGATAGATATTTTGCCATTTTTTCCTTAAATCTGCATATATATCTATATATATATTTAAGAATAAATGGCAAAATATGTGAATGTTTAAATTGT
>NW_015539929.1:482014-483104 GCF_001515605.1 Sinocyclocheilus anshuiensis
ATATTTAATTTAATTTTGTATTATTATTATTATTGTTTTATTTTTACTTTTATTCAACAAGGATGTATTACATTGATCAAAAGTGACAGTAAAGACATTTATAATGTTACAAACGATTTTTTTTTTTCAAATAAATGCTGTCTTTTAAACTTGAAAAAAAAAATGTATCATGCTTTCCACAAAATGATTAAGCACAATTGACTTAAATCATTAAAACACAGCTGTTTTCAACACTTATAATAATCAGAAATGTTTCTGGAGCAGTAAATCAGCATATTAGAATGATTTCTGAAGGATTGTGTGACACTGAAGACTGGAGTAATGATGCTGAAAATTCAGCTTTAAGCACTACATCTTAAAATATATTCAAATAGAAAACCGTTATCTTAAATTACAATAATATTTTACAATATTACTGTTTTTACTGCATTTGTAATCACACAAATACAGCCTGGATGAGCAAAAGAGACTTCTTTCAAAAACATAAAATCATTCAGACCCCAAACTTATATTATTTTATTTATTATTATTTTTTAAATGATTAGTATATAGTTTACTTGTTGAACATGGGCGTCTCTGAATGCAGGAAGTGTGTTTGTGTGTCAAAGCAGGGCTCATTAGTGAGCAGGAGATGTCCGTGTTGGTGGAGTCTCTCAGACAGTTGTTTCTGGACCCCGGCTGCTCTCTGACGGCTCTCAGTGTAAGTCACGTCAGCGGTCACACACACTTGATGAGCGTGCTGAGAGCCTGTCCGACCCTACAGAGCCTGTGTCTGGAGATCTGCCCGCCTGCCGACACAAACGCATGCAGACCGCAGCCGCGTGTCACTGAAAACAGAGGTGATGATCTCCTGAGCTGAGAGCTGAGACAAACAGCTTTTTTTTTAACTAAATCCATATGAATTGTACTGTTGAGATATTGTTGTACAGATGAGATGTTGATAGGCTCCAGTTTATCAGATAGATAGATAGATATTTTGCCATTTTTTCCTTAAATCTGCATATATATCTATATATATATTTAAGAATAAATGGCAAAATATGTGAATGTTTAAATTGTTTAAATATATATACAATTTAAACATTCACAT
>NW_015539929.1:483114-504339 GCF_001515605.1 Sinocyclocheilus anshuiensis
TTTGCAGAGCTGTGTCTGGAGAAGCTGACAGTCAGATCCACCGGCCCGATGACGGTGGCGTGTTTTCTGCCGGTCCTGACATCGGCTCCAAAACTCAACAGCCTTCATTTCACAGGAACACATCTGTCACAGCAGTTTTTTCACACATTAACAGGTAATCTGACAAATAATCGGTTCTTGGTTTAGCCAGACATTAACAAGACCTCAACATCCTTTTGTCACCCTTATGAAAAAAGTGCACTTCAGCATAAGAGTAATGAGTACTTATTACACATTATACTTTAAAACAGCACACTCGTGTGAAAGTAATGTTTTCAGATACTTAATTGCATATACATTTTTTGACCCACTTAAGTACGTCTTTGTATGTAATTTCGTAATTACTTCGGTTGACTGAAAAATGCTTAAAGTGTACCCTGAATGTACTGACATTAATGGTAAACTCAAATATACTTTAATGCAATTTCCTTTGAAAATTGTATTTAAATGTATTTTATTTATGTGAAGTTGCATTTTAGAACCTTTAAAATACATTAACATTAAATGTAATATTAAACAACACTACAGTTTTAAAATCAAGTACTTTACATCAAAATAAGTGTACCTCTTTAAAGCATTACAAAAGATTAATAAAACATAGTGATTTCAAATTGAAAGTACATTTTAAAATGTTATTTTATTTCTGAGTTTACTTTTTAAAGGTGTACTTAATTATATAAAGAATAATGATTATATTAAGAATATTAAGAAACTCTTGAAAGTATGCTCTTAAGCACACTTAAGTGGCTTTTTTTTTTTAAATTAACATATTGCAAGTACAGTTTTTTTTGTTTTTTTTTAAATAGTCTTTATGTATTGATGTACAATACATGTTCAAATTAAGTGCACTTCTTTTTCACTTCATCTTTTCATCTAGTGTTTGAATGTGATGAATTATTTCTGTTGTTTTCCAAACGGCGTTTTTATTACAAAAATGTTTTTCCAGACTAAATGGCTATTAAGATACAAAGTACAGTTTTTATTTTTCCCCCACAGGATCTAATCCATCCCTCAAGGTTTTAAAGCTGGAAGACATAAACTTGTCTGACTGTCACCAGGATATTCTTCAGTTTCTGGAACGTTCCGTGTTAGAGGGTGCAACATAATACTGCAGTACACAAGAGAAAAAACAGCTAGACTGATTCTTGAAATGAGTGGCTAATGTTTGTGCTGTTGTCTGAATCTCAGAGCTGTCCTTCAGAGACTGCAGGCTGCTGGATAAGTGTGCTGTAAAGAAGGACTTCCTGCTGCCATTTGTAGAAGCACTGAAAGGGATTTCCTCCCTCCGGACCCTGATGCTGGCCCAGAATCGCCTGGGTAAGACTGAACTTCCTCTGTAGAATAACTGCAGTACCACTAAGTTTGGGGTCTTTCTCTGAAAGAAATCATTACTTTTATTTGGCGTGGATTCATTAAATTGATCAAAATCGAGAGTAGTGATCTTTGTTACAAGATGTATATTTCACATAACTGCTGTTCTTTTTAACTTTTTGTATTTATAAAAGAATCCTGAAGAAAACTGTATCATTGTTTCCACAAAAATATTAACCGTTTTCAACATTAATAAAAACAGTTTCTTGAGCAGCAAATCAGCATATTAGAATGATTTCTGAAGGATCATGTGACACTGAAGACTGGAGGAATGATGCTGAAAATTCAGCTTTGATCACAGAAATAAATTACATTTTAAAATATATTACAACAGAAAACGAAATTTTAATTATAATATTTTAATAATATTGTTTATATTAGTTTTTACTGTATTTTCGATCAAATAAATGCAGCCTTGGTGAGCAGAAGAGACATCTTTAAAAACAAAAAAAAATTCTGACTTTATAATAGTAGTGTATATGTTATGATGGGTTTAAATTATCATGCATGACAGAATTTATATTTGGATGAAATATTACCATATGATGTACTTCAGCTGAATGTTTTGATGCTATTGCTGCTTTTTTTTCCATATAGCTTTGTGTGAGCAGCAGACTGAATATGTAAATTCAATTGTTGAAGAAAAGTTACAAAAACATCTCATTGTGTGTTTCATGAAAGAAAAAAAATCGTATGGGTTTTGAATGACTCAACGGGGAATAAATATGACAAATCTGTTGTTCTTCCGCCAGCAACGAGTGCCATAGAGATGGCTGAATTATTCTCAGGATGCCGCCCAAGCAAAATCACAAAACTAGACCTTAGGTAATGCTGGTTTTGATACATGCATCATTCATACACCAATAAATATGTTGTTACATAAATGTCATCTCTCCTTTCAAACAGCTCAAATTTCATTCTTCCTGCTGAACTGCTGGCGTTCGCGCAGCTGCTGGAAACATACAGGCCTGTTCAGCGGCTGACGCTTGACCTGCGCTTTAATCCACTGGATCGTGACCCTGAGGTCAAAGGTCAAGCTCTGCGAAAGCTCATCCCATACTGTAATATATTAACAGATGACTGGGACTCCAGGTCGACGATGGCAGATCACATCAGTGTGATGTGACAAAAGCGTTTAGTGTAGACATTTGCAAACGTGATTGTAGGTAATAAATTACCAGCACAAAGTAATTATACTTTGGTTATAATTATACTTTTAATAACATAGATGGAGATAATTATTGAATTTGTTTACAAATTAAATACAATGAAAGCAAATGCAAAAAGTCAGTGTACTAGTGATTTGAACAGTAGAAAAGTTTCAGGAAGCGCCGCTCTGATATCAGTTCCACAGTGTCCAGCACAGATGATCTAGAGGTTTGACTCATGATGCTCAGACGACTCCTCTCTGGTCCTCATGCGAGCGCTGGTGGAAGACGAATGAGACGGCAGCGTCCCAGGATGCCTGCAGCACCGGGTCCCTCAGGCCTCTTTTATCCGAACAGTGATGCCAGTTGGACAGATCGCTAGTGCAGTCCGAATCTTCTGGAGGAGCACGAACCTGTCGACTGTTCACACAGCGCCTGCAGCGAAACCTGACGGAACAAAAATGGATTTGAATGATCCCGCCTCCTTAGATAACACCACTGTGCATCCTAAAAATTCAGAAAAGTCTTAATATCTAACTGATGATGCAGAGTTCAAAATATCTAAAACTTGATGGACTTGAAGTAGTCAAATGTCTAATTTCAATGAATAGTAGCAGTCAAAATGGAATATTCAAAATGTTAACCCTCCATTAAAATGTCAAATATCTTCACAAAATAAGCCTTGAAGCATTTGAGGCGTTTTCCTGATTGTACCAAAAAAGATTCAAAGCCTCAAAGACAGACCCTACCAGTCACATCTAGTGGTCAGCTGCAATTATAGCAGCCTCTTTCAAATGATTCACACTTCTGGTTGATTGCAGTTTCAACACAAAAGCAATACTTTGGCCACACGTGAAAGTGTTACTGTGTTACTATGAAGCAGGGGGGACACCAAGCATTTCGCATCTCCTTATAATAAATAAATCATGTCTTTAGGCAGTTTTTCTGGTGTTTAAAGGATAATACAAGATGATGCCACCTTACAAATGACTGTCAAAAGCAAAAATGCTACAAAATACATCCTATTTTGAGGGAAAGTGTTTCATACTAGAGCAAAACTAGAGTATTTTTGGAATCAGCAAAACTGGGTTTCATTCTGCAAATATGACGCAGGGCGTCATTCCTGAACTTATGCATTTTCCTTATCCGTAAATGAATCTTATAACTCTACTTTAACAGTGTTGT
Source organism: Sinocyclocheilus anshuiensis (assembly GCF_001515605.1). Lineage (NCBI taxonomy): Eukaryota > Metazoa > Chordata > Actinopteri > Cypriniformes > Cyprinidae > Sinocyclocheilus > Sinocyclocheilus anshuiensis. Next base: position 486,858 of record NW_015539929.1, read on the forward strand.
GTTTTTACCTGTCATGTGTGTCGCTGACTGTGTCCTCGTTGAGTGAAAAGAGTTCTCGTAGCTCTCCGAGAGAGAAATGTCTTTCCACGTCCTGTTCCTCGTCCACGACGCAGCTACTCAAGGCTTTCTTATGAGCCTGTCTCTGTAAGATCTTCTCCTCTATCGTTCCCGTCTGACAGAGGAAAAAGAAACAAGCTGGCTAGTCATCCACTCTAAGCATTTTGTACATATTACAAATTATTGTTTGAGACATTTCCTGTATAATCTTGGAAACATCTCTCACCGACAGCAGTCTGTAGATGTAGCAGGTCTTCTTCTGTCCATCTCGCCACACCCTGGCCATCGCCTGCTCATCATTGGCTGGATTCCAGTCAGGGTCGAACATCACCAAGCGATTTGCACCAATCAGATTAAGGCCACAGCCTCCAGCCTTACTGCTCAGCATGAAGATGAACTCTGGATTCTGGAAGAGAAGAATTAAAGTGTGCAAGACTTTTAACTAAAATTAAAGCTCTTAAAAATAAAATATTAGATGTGAATTAGAAATGTTCACTAGCTGAAAATAAAAACTAAAACCGAACAAAAAATAAAACTACAACTGAAGCTGAAAATTGTATTTATTCACTTTTTAACACCATGAAGCTGAAATAAAATAAATGAAACCTAAATAGTGATATTGGGGAAAAAAGCATATAAAAGTACTAAAGATTAAAATGAAAGCCGAAAATATAAAAAAAAACTAAATAAGAACTAAAATAATGAAATAGACTTAATATGACAGGTTAAACACAATGTGTTTGAATGGAAACAGACTTACAGAAGGGTTGTTGAATCTCTCCACAATCTTTGCTCTCTTCTTGATGGACATTGTCCCATCCAGCCTAACATAAAGGTATCTATTTGTGAAGAAATATATATTTTTAGACCAATTTCAACAATATTTTGGTTCATGGCTAATCATGTAAAATATATTTTTTAACCTCTATAAAGAATGTAACTGGGGAAATGTGGGCCATCTCTGATGTTGGATTTATGTTATATGAATCTCTCACCTTCGGGTTCGACACAGTTTTTCAAAAAGATCCAAAGTCTGTGTGTAGTTAGAAACCAGAACCACTTTGTCACTCGTTGTTGTTCTGGTCATCGCCAGGATATAGTCCAGAACTAGCATCTTCCCTGAAAACAAGTCATATAGATTACAGTCAGAAATCAATGAATCTGGGCTTCAATGCCACACAGTTATGGCTCTGATGAAAAATGTGGGTTTAGTGCCTCTGCAGCCACTAGCATGACCCATCGCTGGCAGATAAGTTCATGCATTTTTTTTTTGCATGTGAGTGATGCTCTTTGCACGAAAAACAATAAAGAATCAGAAATACTTGGAGGGTCCCATGGTGCAACTCTGTCTATTGTGTTAATGGTCCTTGTGGCGCAGCTCCATCTCTGAGCCCACAGTGCACATGTTTGGGGTTGATAAGATGTTTAATGTTTCCGAAATATTTTAATGATTGACTTCTGCTCACCAAAACTGCTTTTATTTAATCAAAAATACAGTAAGACAGTAATATTGTTAAATATTATTACAGATTAAAATAACTGTTTTTATTTTAATCTATTGTAAAATGTAATTTATTTCTGTGATCAAAGCTGAATTTTCAGCATCATTACTCCAGTCTTCAGTGTCACATGATCTTCAGAAATCATTCTAATACGCTGATTTGCTGCTCAAGAAATGTTTCTTACTATTACCAATCCTGAAAACAGTTGTGCTGCTTCATATTTTTGTGAACATTTGATGTTCATCTTTTGATGAACAGAAAGTTCAAAAGAACAGAATTGATCTGATTTAGAAATCTTTTGTGATACAAATTTTGTCACTTTTGAGGAATTTCATGCATCTTAGCTGAACGAAGGGTACTAGCGTGAGTCAGAACTGACCTGAGAGCTGAGGCTCCACTGCTTTAGTGGAATACTTTTGGGGGAAGAGATCCATTGCTCCATCAAAGCCCTCTTCTCCTGCCAGACACTTCTCATAAATCAAGGCAGGATCTAACAGAGAGACCAAACACATTTGTATTTAAAGCACGGTTTTCATGTCAGAAAGGATAAAGAGAGGGCTGATTATGCTGATGAACACTGACGGTTGCAGAGCTTCTTAAGCGAGGTGATGGACGACAGAGAAGACACGCTGATCTTGCCGCTCTGCACACTCTCCACAGGTTTGGCCTGTTTCAGGAATAACTTATACAGCTCTTTCTGGAAGGGAGTCAGTCTGACAAAGACACACAAATAGAATCCATTAATACTTCTTTCAAGGAAAAATGTTCACAGTCACACTAAAATAAAGCCACATGCTCATTTCCAACTAATTGGCTCAAGTGCTAATGATGGCAAACATCCATAAGGTTGCTGGTTACTGAAATAACAATATCAAACGTTTAATAATGTTATCTTGAGCCTTGCTATTACAAAAAGAAGAGAATACCAATTGATCCCTTACTTGCAGCAGACAACCTGTTCAATCTTCACAGGCAGATACTTGGAAAGAATATCTGAGGTTCTTCGAATCAAACACCTTAACAAAACAAACAATGTTTAATCCAAATGATTTGAATGGTGAGACTGGGAGGAGTCTTTTGTAGACTCAAGCTCACCTGTTAACAATGCAGATGAGCTCCTTGAGTTTCTCCTCTCCGGCTGCCCTGTTTTTATCACTGGCGTCAGCGTCACGACCCTTCAGGATCGGGATCTCAAAGCGTTTCTTAAACTCCTGAGCTGTGCCTGAGAGAAGAGGCAGACGCATGAACGCAAATTAATGTTTTTCAATAAAGCTTCAGTAAAGTTCTCCCACAGGGTCATGCAAAAATGGAATGATGAAAGGTCTCTTACCAAGAATACCAGCATTTACAAAGTGCACCAAACTGAAATATTCCAGTAAGTCGTTCTGAATGGGAGTCCCAGATATCAGCACTCTCCTCTGGGCGTTCATAGCGTTCAGCGCCTGGTACGTCTGGTTGTCCGAGTTCTTCAGCCTGTGACCCTAAACCAATAACACATGACATACAGAATGAACGCTGCATTTATTGATCAAAAACACAGTAAAAACTGTTATATTGTGAAATATTATAACAATTTAAAAGATCTGTCGTCTATTGTAATATATTTTAAAATAGAATTTATTCCTGTGATGTTTTTTTACTCCAGTCTTCAGTGTCACATGATCCTTCAGATTGTGATACTTTTTTTTTTTCTTTTGTAACATTATAATGTTTTTACGGTCACTTTTAATCAACAATGCATGCTTGCGGACTAAAATGATATAAAAAAAATAAAAATAAAAGAAATTCCCTAATATTTCCTGGCTTATGAACATTATTATATACTTATTCTAGTACATTTACCTCATCACAAATAACCAGCCCAACTTTGCCTTTGTGCAGGACTTCTGTGTGGAGGCGAAAGGTTTCATAGGATATTATCAGAATTGGAGTTGGCACTCGCATGCCATGCTGGGACATGAAGCTTTCTGCAAAAACACATGCAATGACATCAACATGTAGTGAAGATGGATAACAGAGTCATTTAAAACAAATGATGAAGTCTGATGTACAGTGAGCACCCAGTGTGGGGTTTTCTACGGCCAAATTACTGCAATTAAACATTCATTTCACACATTATTTACAAAAAACATCAATACTGCCATTAATTGGCTAAGCATATTGTTTCCCAGTTGAAAAAAAAAAAACATGATAAATTTGGAAAAAAGGTGTCTTGTTTTAAGTGGAAATTTAACACAGTTTAGTGAGGTTTATGCTTAAAATGATAAAACAATGGGGTAAGAGAAACAAAATGACTTTAAAATATATTTGGATAAGCTTTGCATCTCAAGTGAATTGATCTTGTTTTTAACTCCTGTAATAATAAAAAGAACGAATCAAATACCAAGTTTGCGATCGATCTCGTCTTTGGAGCCGCCATCGATAGCGAGAGGCTGTATGCGTCCACCAAGCCATTTGCCCACTTCATTGTACCAGTTTCTCACGAGGCTGGAGGGCGACACCACGATGGCCTTGTCGATCTCAGGTTTGAAATCAGGGCTCTGTCTCAGTAACGTCCATATGAGAGTGATGCACTGCAGCGTCTTCCCCAGCCCCATCTCATCCGCCATTATACAGCCGTACGAGTTTTCAATCCGCCTTCCTGTCACACAGTCCCACAGGAACTTCACACCCTACGGAAGAACATTGTAAGGATGATTTGAAAGGTCTTTTCTATATAGAAGCTTATTTCCATCACAGATGTTTACTAAAAATTTGATTATTTCCATCACAAGTGTTAACTAAAAATTAAATTCAAGAAATTCAAAAATAAATAAATAAATTATAACCCTTATTTTCTAGAAATGTCTATATTTAGCCCATATTTTGGAAATATGGAAGCTTATTTCCACTATGGAAAAAAAAATACCTTTACCTCACATTTCTGACTTTTTTCTCACTATTCTGAGTTTATGTCGGACTTATTTTCCATCACAATTCTGAGTAGTGTGAAGAAGTCAATGCGAATTTAGAACTTGCAATTGCAAGATATAAACTTGAAATTCTGAGACGAAAAGTCTGTATTGTTTCCACTAATAAAAAGGTAATTGCAACTTTTTATTTCGCAATTCTGACTTCTTTCTTGCAACTGTGAGTTTAGTTTTTACAAGTTTTACATTTCTCAGAATTGCAAGAAAATGGTCAGAAATATGAGACAAAAAGTTGCAATTACCATTTTTATCTATTTATTTACTTTTTTTCTTTTTTTTATATCTGTGGCGTAAATGAGCTTACCTATTTCCAAAAATATGGGATAGAGATCTAGAAATGTATAGAAAACAAAGGGTTGGGTGTAGCTAATATATCAGACTGATAATTGTGCATTTTGAGATTATTCTGGGATAACCATATCACTACTACACCCCTAAATCATTGATAATCATACCTCTCGCTGATGGGGTCGAAGCACTTTACTGAGCACTGGATCGACAACCACATGCACGGGTAACGTCTCCCTGCAAAGGAACCAATCAGAGAGTGATCATGTTGTGCAGCTGCAATGTAAGACACCTCTGAAAATCATCAGACGCCACTGACTTGTCAGCTTTGATGAGCTCATGAGCGCTGATGGCAGGCGGCTCGTACAGAACCAGAGCTCCATCTTCAAACGGGTCGTGCAGGGCCTTCCTCACCCCGGCCCGCCTCAGTCCCAGAGCCCGCAGACCCAACGAGCCTGATCAGAGCAACACAAGCACATCTGAACCCCTACAATACATTTACCACGCTAATTATTTAAAGGGGTCATATGATGCTGCTAAAAGGAACATTATTTTGTGTATTTGGTGTAAATATAAAAATCACACCATTAATTAAAAGATAGTAAAAATACATCGATGACAAATGCTGAAGTAGCACTATATAAAATTAGGGCTGCAAAATGATTAATCGTACTTAATCGCATTCAAAAATAAAAGTTTATGTTTACATGCTATATGTGTGTGTGTGTACTGTGTACTGTGTATATTTATTATGTATATATAAATACATTACAGACATATGTATATATTTTAAAAATATATATTTGTATGTATATGTAGTTATACTTGCATATAATTTATATTATATAAATATAAATAGTTTATATATAAATCTAACATATTTTACGTACATGTGTGTGTATTTATATATACATCATAAATATACACAGTACACACATAGTCTGTAAACATAAACTATTATTTGGAATGCGATTAATCGTTTTGCAGCCCTAAATATAATATTTACGAAATCAGAAAAAACTTGAAAATGAATATATATGAAAAAAAAAAAACACACTATCTATAAAATAGAATTGTTTAGCTGGTAATAAATTAAGAGACAAAACTGTTTAACAGAGACAGTAAACTAATGAAGATGATCAGGTGCTCACGTTCTTAGTGCTGTAAAAACAAAAATCCCCTTACTGACACATCGACCAATGCAGATCATTAAAAAAAAAGTCAAATATCAGCTTTGGCAATATATCGGTCAACCATTAATGAAAGTGAGTTATGAGTACAGACTGACCTGAATAATTTGGGATGGGAATTTTAAATGGCTTTGACAAGATCTTGCGAATGAATGCTTCCTGTGAGAAGTTAAAGTGATTAGTTATAGAATCTAAACAATTATACGATAATGAATAATTATAGTAATGCCCCTTCATATTTCAATGCTACCTCCCAGAATTTATCAATAGCCTTGTACATGAATACTGCACATTTACAAGGTAAAATTATCCTTTAGGATACTGAAATTTCCTGTCAAAACTATCATGTATATCATAATGCATCAATACAAAAATTGCCCAAGCTGTCTGTTATCCAGGACGACTGAAATCCCAATGTGAAGGCAAAAGTCTTTCTAGGTTTAAATGTGAATGCTTTAGAAATCGGCAATATTTACATTTATGTATGGCTGTCCTCACACACATATGCCCAAAAGCAGGATTTATCATGTCTTGCATTTCTGTTTTTAGTTCTATTATCTGTTAGATTTCCAGTGTGTTCCCATACTAGTGTTTCATTTGAAATATAACTCACATGCTCCTCGCCATCTGTGCACAGGGGTCTGTTGGTGAGCGCTGTCAGGGGTTTTCTGAAGGGAGAGATGTAGGTTTCTCGACAGCCTCTCTTACTCTGTGATGCCTGTAAAGTAGAACCAGTGTAAACAGTCCATCATGTCCTCACTGATGCTGAGAATTCAGTCAAGACAAGAGCTTTGGGACCGACTCACGATGCCAGGCTCCCAGTCCTCATCATCTGAATCCGGCCCTTGTTTCCTTTTGGCCACCTGACTGGGTGCTAGACTTCTCCTCTGCAGGTATTAATAATTGCAGAAGGTTTTAATGAACTTACTGAACACGAATCAACAACAATCAGAACATAATGCGTACACATGAAGATTAACGTTACAGGTATCTAAGCATAACGTTACATGAATCAACATTTATAACGAATTGAGAGATTAAAATTGCAACCTACCATTCTGAATCAGGAATTTAATCCAAATTAAATGAATACATTTAAATAGATGTGCCTTTTTCTGTCTTTTTTACAAAAGCCTTCTCTTCTTTTTCTTCTTACTTTGGCAGCAGAAGCGCCCTGCCTCTGCATTAAATAAATAACTCCCACAGCAAAAACTCGTCGTTTTAAACTACCACGAACATCTTATTTAAGAACATATCAAGTAACCAAAATGTTAGCTTTTGTTTTCGTTATCAAACACCGGCGTATTTGAGAGTCCCGCGCATAGTTAACACACAACACTACGGCGAACGGGAAGGGACAAACCCTCCGACATGCGTTTCGAAAAATAAATACCGCTCCGACAGGAGAGCGACAGAACATCATAACTAATTCAGCGTTTTATAATAATATTATAAATATTTAATTTTATTACATAATATTATTTGTCATTACTTGTCAGTGTAAGTGACCCCATGGCATCAAAATAGAAATATATATTTTTATAATGTCTTTTATTTTACTTGATATTAAGGGTTGTATGTTTGTTAATAACAGTAAAAGATAGTTTTAAAACATAGGATTTTCCTTAAGGTTTCTGTGCTGCTGTATGTTATCGGCTAAACATGCATTTTTAGATTCTACTTCGGAATTCTAAGGTTTATCTGAATGTTTTGAGCGTATTTTATATAAACGTCCGCTAGATGGCGCGGGTGGGTTATATTTATATTGACTGTCTGCAGCATTGGCAGCAGGGGTCGGTTTCTCAGGGGTCAAATATCATGAATTCATCATCTCTTGTGTGAAAAATAACAGAAAAGACAAGTAAAGTTATAGTAGTTCAATAGAAAGATGTGAGCATTAGTAAGCCCCAGAGAACATAGACGTCTCCACAGCACTGTGCATAAATTGCCTTCATTTCATGGCCATCCTAAATTCTATGTGATACTAGAACAAATATGTTATTGCAATAGTATATTAACTTGTTTACTGTTTAGCACACATAAAGGCCTCAGCAGAAAGTTTCCATATGAATGCTCTCACAGCACAACATGTTTATACTAAACAGACAAGCGTCTGATTACGGTCTTCCCATGTGCTGTTAGTGTTTGGGTCTTTTAGAACAAAAGGTGAGTGAAAGCGTCCCTGTGTCTGAATGTGCATACAGTCCACCCTATCTGCCCTAAATAGTATTGAAAATTACTAATATCACTTATATTAGTTCGAAAATGCATTAGCCTATTGATTTGTTTATAGTGGTTTTCATAGAGAGAGAAACTGACTTGTCTGGTATGTAAATGTTGGTGCAAAGCAAAACAGAAAATGAAACACGTGGTATGACACACAAAGATAAAATGTATTTCTCTTTAAATTCATCATCTGTATAAAAATCTGAGCAATAAATTCCAGGTATATACATTTTTTAAATAATACAAAATATAATTATGATAACATGTATACCAAAAAAAAAAAAAAAGAAAAATGCAATAAATACATCAAACAATAGCAGTAATTTCCCTTAAATAAAGCAGGGGATGCATAGCATCCAAAGGGTAAAATGATGCCATCCTGAAGGAAAGGAATTCACTGCGCCGCTGGGAAACCAAATGAGCAGTTCAAGACTAAACCTGCTTTCCTCAGGTCTCAGAGGAATAAAACTCAAAACTGACCAAAACCAACCAGATTATCAGAACAACATTATTGCAATTTATATAAAGCGAGTGATGTGTCATCATGTGATGAACATCTGGCATCTTTCAAATGTTGGATAATATAGTAGATAATCTATTAGATCTATGATCTAGGAGTCAAAAAACAGAAATGCAACACAAAAACAGGGCCAAAACACTGCAAGTAATCTAACAAAACATTAGGAGGTTTAAGCTGATGTCTACTCTATGATGTTTTCTATTAATCGAATGCTTAATATCAATACAAAACAGTTGGTAAAATCCCTGTTACATTCAAAGGCAGTAACAAAAATGGAATTTGTGATTTTTAATTCCCTTAATCATAAAATGCTTTTAGTTTGAGGGTGAATCTCATGATAACACATTATGGTCACCTTTAAAAAATAATAATACAAAAATAAAAAATGATGCAATATGTACTGTAACAGTCATTTTATGTACTACAGTAAAAAAACATGTACAACAAATACTACTATAATGTATAAATACAATATCATTTATGCATTATATTTTTACATTAAAGTATCGAGAATGTGAGTTTTGGGAGAAATATATTTAATTGATGAAATTAAAAATATGAAAATAATGTCAAAGAAATTCTAAAAATCGGCTTCATTTCTGAAAAATAAAGTAAAATTTTCTGTTGAATTTACAGTGGAACACGTGATCCAGACATGTTCTTCTGAGAATGAGTTCACAGGTAATTATAGTGTCTTTGAAAACATTACACGTGATATATAAGCAAAAGTTAAAGTAAACCATGAGATTAATACCGTAAGTGTGAGAAATGGAATAGAAGAGCGTGACGGTCGATTATAGAAGTGTAAACCACAGGTTTCATTTCTACTGCCCACTGTCCCTACCTGAGGTGATCTGCTATTTATCTATCTATCTATCGCTTTGGTATGTCATTCAACTTGCATACAATAAGTCAACACCCAAAAACACAGAACAAAAACATGAAATGTGACAATGTCTCAATTAAAATACATTTTGGTAAACCAGTACAGTGCTGTATGCTACGAACCTTAGCCAGGGCACCATTTCATCTAACTGGCAAATCAAATGTCACGTATCCCGACAAAGATCTAGAACATGAAAACAGAGATATCCACTCGAGCAGTGAAACAAAAAACAATGTTGATCAAAGAAGTTCGAAATGAAAGAGGTATTTCTTGATAGCAGAGGTTACTGAATGTGGCATCAGGATAACTGGTTAGCTATTGGTTGTGTTTGTGCAAGTGTGTAACGCCAAGAGCACATTACAAGACGGTCACAAGTCAACCCGAGTCATTTAAACACTCACGGGTCAATTCACTAGAGTTTTGCTTGCAAAAACCTGCATATTATTCATGAACAACCCGCGATACATTTTCATCTGTGCTGGTACAGCAATGTGTAGTATTATTTTCACTTTTAAAGAAGCCTCTTCTGCACACCAAAGCCACATTTATTTGATCAAAAATACAGTAAAATTACAGTAATATTGTGAATATATGTTAAAGTGTAATTTATTCCTGTGATCAAAGCTGAATTTTCAGCATCATTATTCCAGTCTTCAGTGTCACATGATCCTTCAGAAATCATTCTAATATGCTAATAAACTAATTATTATCAATGCTGAAAACAGTTGTTCTGCTTCATATTTTTGTGGAAACCAGAATATTTTTTTCAGGATCCTTTAATGGATAGAACTTTCAAAAAAGAACATTTCTATGAAACAGAAATCTTTTGTAACTTTATTAATGTTTAACTCTCACTTTGGTCAACTGTTGCTGAATAAAAGTATCAATTTCTTACCGACTCCAAACTTTTGAGCAATAATGTAAATTAGGTCACTGACATTCTTTTAAATCCAAGAATGATTAATTTCTATGTAAAACAGGCCTTTTATTGAATACAACATTATTCCAAAAATTCAGAGCTTGTACTGCTTATGGAAAGCAGGCGGAATTTGTTTAAAAGAGAAAAGAGTTGAAAATAGTTAAAAATAGTTTGTGTACGTTTTCTAGCGATCATGGCAGCAGTAATTCATCTAATGATGATCAGATGATGGAAGAGAGTGTTATAACTAGGCATACGTCCAGACATGCAGTGTAATCGAGCATGATTTCATCATTATAAAGAGCCGATGCAGGACTCCACCACTTCGCATTCAGAACCGGCCTGCAAACTGGTAAAATGCTGCATGCAACATGCATATCTGAAAAAAATATAAAAAACCTGGAAATTTTTGTTGTAGACTACTCACAAACATAAAAAAGTGACACACTTTAGTCTTGTAGTGTGCACATGGCTTAAGGAAAGTGTGTGTATATTAAACACACATGCTGAGCTGATAAGTGAATTAAAAGCACCTTCTGTTCTGTTATAATGAACCTTCATGATATCCACGTTCTTAAAACACCTCCAATTTCAGATCATGTGAAATGTAGGCCTTCAAGCTACTTTTCACAAACTTTCCATGCAGAACTGCAGTCTGGAGCAGGAATGTGACGACTCGCTTCACAGCTCTCCAAGGTCACATGATGCAAATCCCTACGGTTTCCGACCGTCTCCCTGCAGGACGTCCCGTATTCCTGTGGTTCCTGTGCTGACGCTAGCAGATCCGCTGCGTTTGCAGTGCATCATCAGGAGCGCTGCATCCCGTTCCTTGCACTGGAATTCCCTCGCTTTCTACACCGGAGCTTTGGGTTGATTTTAGCGGCTGCGTCTCCTCGGCTTCTCTCATCCCACACAGCTGCAGTTGGCCGCTGAAAGCCATTTAATGGTCTGCCAGCTCGTCTGGGCGTCCATGAAGGAGACGGTCTCGAAGCGCGTGGGTCTGCAGCAGGGGTGAGTGCTCACCTTGCGGCCAGAAACGCTGCCGTTATCCGTCAGCACCTTCAAGGCCAGGTCGTAGTTCTTACGGGCGCTCATGCACGTCCCCACGCAGTACTTAAACACCACGATCTCGTCCGAGTTGTAGCCGAGGCCCAGATCCCGCACCTTCATCTCTTTCCTCTCCAAACGGCAGTCCTGGCTGCTCCGGCCTCGCTTACGGTTGCGCCGCTCCTTACGGTTCCTAGTGGACTTCCGTGAACTGGAGCTGTTTGTAGAGGAACGCTGCCACCGGAGCCGATGACCCTCGCCTTCCTCGGCCAGGGACGAATCTGAGGAGACAGAAAACATGAGCTGATGAGAGAAGTGACCACAGAATGTGAAAGATTCTGTCATTTCGTTACAAACCCATATGACTTTTTTTTCTTCTGGGTGACCGATAGGTGAAATTCTGAAGAATATCTTAGTAGCTCAAGGTAAATTGGGGATATTAAGTTTGAAAATGACAAAAACCACCATAAAAGCATAATAAATTATGCAACATTTAGTTCTGGTCCTTGATCTGATTGGTCAAGCAGAGTGCTAATATAACAGTCCAACAGCACTGGGAATTTTCACTGTTTCACTTTCATTTCTTTTTTAATACCAACTCTATTTTAAAGATTTATTGATTATTAAATGTGGAAAAAATCAAGAATTGAATAAAGTCAACTTTTTTTGGTGGTGAGAGTTTAACTAACAATATTGATTATATCATTTGTCTTTTGGTCAAACCATGGGGACTTATAATGACAACTTGATGTCATTACTTTTGTTTATAGATTATAAAAAATTATATTATATAAAGTATATAAAGCATAAGAAGTTTTACACAAAAGAGGGTCTTTGAGACACTACAAGGTTTGTCTTTACTTATATACTCCATTTCGTTACTATTTGTGACCCTGCAACACAAAACCAGTCCATAAGGGTCAATTTTTTAAAATTGCGATTTATACATCATCTGAAAGCTGACTAAATAAGCTTTCCATTGATGTATTGTTTGTAAGGATCGGACAATATTTGGCCGAGATACAACTATTTGAAAATCTGGAATCTGAGGGTGCAAAAAAATCAAAATATTGAGAAAATTGCTTTTAAAGTTGTCCAAATGAAATGCATATTAGCAATGCATATTACCAATCAAAAATTAAGTTTTGATATATTTACAGTAGGATCTTTACCAAATATCCCAATGATTTTTGGCATAAAAGAAAAATCAATCATTTTGACCCATACAGTGTATTGTTGGCTATTGCTACAAATATAGCTGTGCTACTTATGACTGGTTTTGTGCTCCAGGGTCACATTTACAGTCTGTCAAACCATTTACTTGTAAAAAGCAACATCACACTCAAGAGGACTGGGACTGTGATTACCTTGTATAATTGCTTTAGTGGGCCATTAAAAACTTTTCTGAAAATATTAAACAATTTATTTGCTAAAAATCTGCCTTTCACTGTAACTCTCAAATCACATATGGCAAATAAATGTCCCATATCATGTTTGATGCAAATATCATTTGGTCACAAGATACAAGAACCAATGATGTTTGATGTCATTTACACAAGGCATAATGCGACACTGTAAAAAAATTATTTTTCAAAATTGTAAATAAAACAAAGATTACTGGAGTATGTTTTACAAGAAAATGCTACTTCAGTATTTCTACTTCAAAATTCCATGTTAATTCAATGTGTTACTTGCAGATTCTTTGTAATTATTGAAATCTGAACTTTGGAAATTTACTAGCAATTTTTAAGTGAAAATAGTTTCAAAATGAATTCTATGCTACATATTTTTCATTGTACATGTCTAATGGTAGGATTTGGGCTCTAAGTGGAGGGCACTTGTCCCACCCACTTTCATTATATGGAAAACAGTGCCAGGATTTTCTTTTCTACACAGAAATGCACCTTTTGTGTTCCACAGATGATCAGTCATTCTGGTTTGGAAAGACACTGGCTAACTATTTCTCCAGAGCATACAGCTTCTGGCACGTGGCTCTGATGCATTAAAATAGTCTCAATTCCTGCCAGCGCAAGGCACATCCGCCCACTGTAATGTAACACTGGCATTTAAAAAGGTGATAACACCAGTGGCCCTGGTTCACACCTCAGCAGCTGATTGTGTAGCGTGTGCACGTCTCTCCACGGTGTGAAATTCCTCCTGCTGTTTGCTGAGCACCTTACTGCACTGGACTATTATTGTACTGTATCTCATGCAACTGCAGCATGCAGCGCTGAAAACATCCCACAACATGCCACATCATGTTTACAGAGTTTTGTTTAAAGTCACAAGGTGAGGAGAACCTTAGAATATGATTCAAACTTTCTCCAGGCGAAGATTGCAATAATTAGCTTCCAAGAGAGCAATTGGCTGTGTCAAAACCTGCACGGAGGAGCTCTGGATTATTTGAAGCGGGAACATAAAATTGATAAGGAAGAGCGAGCTGAGCTTATTCTATCGCATGCATGAGCCAGGGAAAAACATGACAAATATACTGGATGTGGAAAAACTGGTGTACAACATCTGTGAGTCTCAGTAAAGAAACAATCCTCCTCCTTAAAGTGAAGTGTGCCGTTTTTTTATGTTGAAATACTTTCTCATCCCAGTTGGTGCTGTAAGCAGTTCTTTTTACGCTTATACAATCATTAGTTAAATATTTATTTAAATATTGCAAATTCCACAATCATTTTTTAAAGAAAGTTCTATACTACCATAGTTTGCGGTAACTAAATTGTGTTTTTGAAAGAAATGAATACTTTTAGTCAGCGAGGATGCAATAAATTGATCAAAAGTGACAAGATTTCTATTTCAAATAAATGCTGTTCTTTTGAACTTTTTATTCATCAAAGAATCCTGAAAAATAAAATGCAACCTGGTTTCCACAAAAATATGAATTGACAATAATCAGAAATGTTTCTTGAGCAGCAAATCAGCATATTAGAATGATTTCTGAAGGATCATGTGACACTGAAAACTGGAGTGATGATGCTGAAAATTCAGCTTTGCATCACAGGAATAAATTACAGTTTAAAACATATTCACATAGAAAACAGCTATTTTAAATTGTAATAATATTTCCCAATATTACATGTATTTACTGTATTTTTAATCAAATAAATGCAGTCGTGAGCAGAAAAAACATCTTACAGACTACAAACTTTTAAATAGAGTATGTTTTACTCTATTTTCTTTGCAGACCTCCAGCAGTACCTTTCACATCTGTTAATATATTTTATATTTGAGCTGTTTTGTGTATTTTAATGGCCAGTCAGCATCCACTGATGGTGGTGTTTTTGAGAATGGGGTCTAATTCAGTGGCAGCAAAATGGTCAATATCACGGTTGACTTCCTGAAGAGTGAGTGTAAACACTCTGGGTCTGTAGATCTGTAAAAACACGGCTCTGTTTGTTTGCCCAACATGTCAGCTTGTGGCTCAGCTAATGCTGATCATGTTTATCATACTGCACAAAACAAAGTACCTGGGCATGTCAGCATTAAATGTCAGAAGATCCTTAGAGCTAATTAAAGCAAAAACATTTCTATATCTTAAGTCTGTATTGTAGTGCATGTCCTCACAAGAGATCCTCACAGTAAGTCTGCATTCCACTCGTGTTTCTACATTATTATGTGCACAGATATTTCACTGAACATAAGAAAAAGAACAAAAATAGAATAATTTGCAAGGAATTTGCCTTGAAGCAATGTGTCACTGTGACATAACACAGAATCACAGGATGAGAAGAACGTCGTCTTAAATTTCAACAAAGATTTTCTCTATAAATGCAGAAAAAGTGTTGAAGGATGAATTTCACATAAACATCCAGGTCACATTTCTTCACCTTTCTTTCTTATGAATTTGGGGTGAAATATGATCTGGGCATGTTTTTGACAGGTTTTGTGAGATTCGTCCATTAGGTCTTTGTGAAGTGTTTGAAGTAACAGAAAGTGTAAAGCATCATTCCCAAAGGATTCAGATCTCTGACAGGTTAGGCAGAAAATGTAATATTAACTTCAGCCTGAGAAGACAGAAAACAACTGGTTGAACATCCCATTTCCTCCGACCTAAAGGCTTCCCATATCACAGAAAACACAATGAAATCTCTTTTATCTCAATTGTTTTTCCCAGAAATATGATTAAGGTGAGGAAAAAAAAACAAAAAAAACAACTGAGTTCTGTTTTAGAGGTCTAAGTCTGCAATGACAAGTTTCATTATAAATAAACATTCCTCATCAAATTTCCAAATGATCTGAGCCACTATCCACATTTTATAGCTCTATACACTTACTGTACAGTATGTCAACTATTGACTCATTTGTTAATACTTCTATTTCTCCTAAGTTATTTTAAGAAAAGCATCTGAGACAAAGTTGATAGTTAATGAAACATACAGTAACTGAGACCTTTGTTGAGACCTTCACATCTGAAACAGCTCAGTGAAGATCCATGAGCTTCTGTCTGCTAGAGAATTAGCTATATGACTTGATACACAGCCTCTGGTACACACTTTGTGACAACATATAATTTAGAAATTACTCACGTCTATCACCAAGTGTTGTTGATGGGTTAATTTTACTGTTGGTACAGACGAAAAGTCTCTTATTTTAATTACAGACTTTGCAATAACGTCAAAGCTGGATGAGGCTTGTAAACTAAACTGAAGTGTATTTGAAATGGGGAAGTTGTCAAAAGAGTTATATCTCAATAACGAAGACTGTGAGTCAAACGTGCAATTACACGTTTGTTTTCTCTAACAGTGTTTTGTATGTTGAATTAAGTACTTTAATTTCATCATTTTTATTCAGCATTTTTGTGAATTTTGTCCTGGGGTTTTAAAGACAATTAATATATTAACTCTTTCCCCGCCAGCATTTTTGAAAAAAGTTGCCAGCCACCGCCAGCGATTTTGATGATTTTCACAAAAATTTCATGGCCTCCAGTATATTTAGCTGTATGAATATTTGAATATGCAATACACCAAAATAAAGACCAGAGCCTCTACTTTTAACCGTTTTATTCTAACTTAAAGCATTCTTTTTTCATCAACACTTGAATATAGGTAGGTTTCATAAAAAGTGCATAATTTTGAGCAAAAAGGTGAGAAAATCACATTTTTATCAAAAACTACATCTGGATAATATTCAGTACGATTATCAAAGCATAAATCCAGTAAATCGCTTCTATCAACAGACATATACCACTTCCTGTATCAATACCTCCAAAGCTTGCACAGACATATTCCACTTCCTGGATCACAAAATATGAACTGAATTGAGCTGGATAATGACACTAACTCTGCACTAAACTGAATAAACATTGAACTGACTTGAGCTGAATAATGAAACTATTATCTTCTGTAAAGTTGCATTGCAGCTGAAATTAAATAGTTTCGTAACTGATTAATTTTAAAGCATCAACTGTTATTTTCCTGTTTAACCATCTGTATTGTATAAAGCGCTATATAAAACACTTTTTCTTCACTTCATTTCTCCTCCTAAACCTGCTTCCTAATCTAGTTGTCAAATAAACCTGGCATTGTATATTACAAATATTCTTGGCACTTTGATGAATTGCTTTTGTTCCTCTTTTGCTTTGGATAAAAGCTAAATGCATAAATGTATGTATGTATATATAATGTAATGTATGTATATGTATATATATATATACAGTGGGTACGGAAAATATTCAGACCCCCTTCAATTTTTCACTCTTTGTTATATTGCAGCCATTTGCTAAAATCATTTAAGTTAATTTTTTTTCCTCATTAATGTACACACAGCACCCCATATTGACAGAAAAACACAGAATCGTTGACATTTTTGCAGATTTATTAAAAAAGAAAAACTGAAATATCACATGGTCCTAAGTATTCAGACCCTTTGC
>NW_015539929.1:504600-521881 GCF_001515605.1 Sinocyclocheilus anshuiensis
TTTTCAGGGCAAAAATAAAAAAATAAAACAAAAATAAATATAATAATAATTTTTAGCAGCTTTAACCTCTTAGAATTCAACACTCATTGCTCATTCGCTGAAGTAGAAAGTGTGACAACTAGCCCCGGTTTCCCTCACAGTGTCAGGGATGTACTGACCATGCAGTCGTGCCCATGGTGCTCTGCTCTGCCACTCATCTAGATCTTTCTGCAGTCCTGGATGTTCTGCAGAGGTTGAAGAGGCTCTCAGCTTGCTAGGACGGGATTCTTCTTTCTCCTCCTGAAGGAAATGCCCATCAACGAGACCCAGAAGACATACAAACACAAGCAGCATCACCTGCAAGAGAACCAAAAGATGTCATAATCACTGATACAGCGTGTACTGAACTGAAGCTGTTGTTATGATTGCAAAGAAAGAGCCAATAACACGCTATTAGGAAATATAGTGACACGAATCCTCAGGGTTAATCTAGTGCGCTGTCACAGCCTGCCCATTACTCGTCTGTGTTATATAAACCCTGACAGAGTAAACCGATCCGTGATGTCCGATCGGCCCATTCACATGGATACGCTTCCCACCCCAAACCTGAACTACAGCAGACCTCCAGTGATCCTACATAGCCACCACTTCAGCCCCTTTAATTACTTAAGCAACACCTAACACCGCCGTAGGTCCCCATGAGTAAATATTTCAGGATGACTTTAATGAATGAATGTCTGTGGAGTGTCTGGCTGAAAAGATCTGATGAGCCGGAGTGAAAATCAAGCGTGCTGACACACAAACAAGTCCAAACGGACACGCTTCTGACACATTTGGTAATGTAGTACAGGCAAGCCGAGACCAAACAGGTGTTGCGATGTTATGTCAGGCAGCATCAAAGCGTGAGTTTATTTATTAGCCGATAACCCAAATGATATGAGGAATGCTCACCTTCCAGTTCCTCAGGTGACATCGGGCAGGTGCTGCCATGCAGGTCTCCAGACTTCTCCACCCTTTGCCATCTAGAAAGGAAAAGATGTATAATTTGATATGCATGCAAATATAATGGCACTAAACAAGTGGCTCTTAAAGAAACAGTCTCTCACAAATGAAAAGTCTAATTTGTGTCAGAAGATCCATAGAGCTGTAAATAGAAAAGAATTTTCCGCAATGCATTTCTTTAAAAACTTTGATGGAAAGATCACTGAAAATCAACTCTCCTACCGAAATAAATGTGATAAGATGTGCTTTTTGCATTTTATGGGGAAAACATAGCAGCATATCTGACAGATGAATAATGGGAGAATTTCAATTTTATTGTGAGCAATGTCTTTAATGTCACAAAATTAAAATTATTTAATCGTTTTCTGCTATATTCCCTCTGCTGAAAGCATGATGGGTAAAGAGATGTGTAAATATCAGTCAAATGTCAGATATTATCTGACTGTGGTTTCATGACTCAGCAAGTCCCATCTTTCCTTTATCATGCATTTTGCTAGTAAAGCCAGGAAATTATATAACAAATATTTATTCTTCCAATATACTCATATTAAACTTATTTTGCCCAATTTTGATATGGTCATTCAACAAATTATGTAACCTAATGAGGAGAGGTGTACTTTTACTTTTATAAGCCAGGCAAGTTTTTAAAAATATGATTAATTATGATGATCACTTTGCAGAAGGAAACCTCCATATAGGCTATTTTAAGATTCATTTATACCTTTAAAAAAAAAAAAAATAGTGTGTACTACAAAGAAAACATGCGTAAAAATTAAATAATTGGCATTTATATTGTCATATTACTAAAGTAAATTATAATCTTTTATTTTTTTAATATAATTTTAAAATATTTACACTTTTTTTTTCTCTCTAAAAATTTTCATCAGATGCTCTCGCACCCCCTTGAAAAATTATTATAATTAGAGATTAAAAATGATTATTAATATGATTTTTGCAATAAATATGGGTCCAAAGCAACTTTTTACTTCATTTTTTTTTTTACAGTTTCTTTTCTCTGAAATGTTCCCCAGATGCTCTAGCACCCCCTTAAGAAATCATTATTATTATAAATTAAAAATAATTTTTAATATGCTTTTCATAATAAATATTGGTCCAAAGCAACTTATTTTTTGCAGTTTCTTATCCCTGAAATTTCCTGCAGACAATTTCAGGCATACTGGGATTCCCAAAAACGTTTTATCTACTAAGCAACAGGACAATTTTCACCTAGCAATGCCCTAGCAACCACACAGAACACCTTAGCAACCAGTGCTGGGGAAAGTTACTTTTAAAAGTAATGCATTACAATATTGCATTACTCCCTAAAAAGTAACTAATTGCGCTACTTATTTACTTTTTATGGAAAGTAATAAATTACATTACTTTTGCGTTACTTTTTCTCATCTGGGCTGAGCTTGCTTCCTTGTTTTCAAAATGAAAAAGTCGTTTTTGGCAAATGTAAAAGCCCTTTCACACCAAAAGTGAAATGAATAAGCCTCAGGCTGAAGGAAATGTAAATTCAAAAAGCTCAAACAAACCATCCAGCTGTGCTGCCATTCCTGAATGCATGAAGAATAGGACGCAAGAGAAGAAAGTGTTATGTTTATCTTTTGCTTATCAGTATTGTTGAATTGGATCATCTAAGGTCAACAGCAAAGACACTGGGATTAAATACATAAAATATATTTGTGTTATTTAACATATAATTATTGCAGGTTTGTGTAATATGTGTAATATTTGCATTTCACTGTTTTTATTCATTTTGAGGAATACTGAATCTGTTTTTGAGCAAGTGTAAAGTCATGTTTAGTCTAGAACTTTAGTAACATCATGTTTTTACAGCGATTTCTTTACAGGAGAACTGTCAGTAAATCATTGGGGAAAAAAGTAACTGGCGGTACTTATTTGAAAAAGTAACTCAGATATTTTCTTGTAAATTAAAAAGTAATGTGTTACTTTTCTAGTTACTTGACAAAAGTAATCTGATTTGATTTTGAAAACATTATATCATTGTTAATCACATGGCTCTGAGGGTTTCCTTGACCACATGTATAAACTTGCAGACACTGAAACATTCTCTCGTGCTGCACGTAAACGGCACACATTTAAAGGCGGCTGCTATGAAACCATTAAGCAACAGGATGTGATGAAAGTAGCAACACAATTCAGAGCTGACCTAGCGAGATGGTTTCACCTGCAGCCTTAAATATCAAATTTACAGCACACTGTTGCTATGAATACCCCGCCATTGCCGAAGGCTGCAAGCTGTTGTGTGCACTGACACAATCTGCTCCGTTTGGCAGCTTCACTGAGTCACATAAAGGTTAGCAGAAGATTTAAAACACTCTGTGACTGATAACACTCTTCAATTATAAACTACAAGCATATGCAACCATTAAAACTGAAGTGTCTGCACGCTAATGTCACTAAATAAAACTGCAAAAATAATGACAAACAGATAGCCCTGCACCAAACTCACATGACCGGTTGCACCAATGTCTACATTTTGGATTGGAAAATCAAGACTTGTGAAGCATTGTTAGTGCTGGGCGGTATGACCAAAAATTGACATACACTGGTATTGCGGTATTTTAAAAATTCATATCATAACAAAAATAAACACCGGTATTCGGTATGAACCGGTATACCGCCCAGCACTAGGGGATCATATTGTTAGTTAATGTGATTCTCTACATCTGTGTTTCCTCTGTTAGGACACCTGTGAGAACTTGAGGAGAACTGACTTCATATATTGATTAAAAATCACCAAAACACCAACTGATTCAAAAAATAATGAAGAAAAGTGATGTTAGTCCTGCAGTATTTGATACAGACACCTGATCTGATGTTTAATCATCAAATGCTTTGACATTCAGACATTTTTAAGTGTGTTATTCTCAGTCCTAATAGTTTCTGGGCCATTTTTTTTTTTTTTACATTTATTTTTAATTATAATTTTAATAATTTGAATGGTGATATATACAAGTAGATTTCCATGTATTAATTATTATTTTTTAATTAACATTTTTACATTTATTTTAAGTATAAAATAAGATATATCTTGGGCATTTAAATTACTAAAATTAACATTATTGTAATAATTCAATTTGATTTCCATATATATATTAATTTCCATACATATATGCATGTATGTATGTATGTATGTATATCCTCAAATAAACATTTGTGACAAAGCAGTAAATCACAAACACACACACCTACACCCAATCACAATATGCAAATAGTTTTAAGATGATTCACCGTTGAGCAACTTCTTTCAACTTCAAATGAAGAAATCGTATCATTCATCATCACTGCGAAAGGTTGTCAAAACGTGCTTTAAGCCAACGAAGATTTTGATGTGGCAAGATGTTGATGACACAGGATTATTAAAAAACAAATATGCCATTAAAATCAAACGATAAGAAACCTAAGTCAACATCCTCCTGACATACATCAAAGAGAACGTGCTTAAAGACAGACTGTGAAACTGATATGTGTCTGGTTTCAAACAGTCACACTGAGCTGCTAATGCTGCGCTGCACGAGCCAATCACATTCATCCAATGAAGATGCCTTATATCAGCCACTAAAAGACAAAGTAAAGGAGCAAATGTATTGACTTTGCAACACGTAAAACCAAAGGTAAAACTTGAACAAACACACTATCATTCAAAAGTTTGGGTCAGTAATTTTGAATGAAATTATTACTTTTATTAAGTAAGGATGCATCAAATTGATCAAAAGTGACAGTAAAGACATTTAAAAAGTTACAAAAGATTTCTGTTTCAAATAAATGCTGTTATTTTAAACTTTCTATTCATCAAAGAATCCTGAAAAATAAAATGTATCACGGTTTATACAAAAATATGAAGCAGCACAACTGGTTTCAACATTGATAATAATCAGAAATGTTTCTCGAGCAGCAAATCAGCATATTAGAATGATTTCTGAAGATCATGTGACACTGAAGACTGGAGTAATGATGCTGAAAATTCAGCTTTGATCACAGGAATAAATTACATTTTAACATCTATTCAAATCGAAAACACTTATTTTAAATTGTAAAAATACTTAGCAATTTTCTGTATTTTTGATCAAATAAATGACGCCTTAAGCATTAGAAAAACATAAAAATTAGTGCTGTCAAGCGATTAATCGCGATTAATCACATCCAAAATAAAAGTTTTTGTTTACATAATATATATGTGTGTTTACTGTGTATATTTATTATGTATATATAAATACACACACATGCATGTATATATTTCAGAAAAATATGTTATGTTTATATATTAAATATAGTTATTTATAATATAAATTATATGAATATAAATATAGACATGGAAATACATGTAAATATTTTCAAAACATATACTGTATGTGTGTGTATTTATATATACACAATAAATATACACAGAACACACACATATATTATACAAACAAAAACTTTTATTTTGTATGCGATTAATCGTTTGACAGCACTTTTAAAAATGTAAAAAAATCTTACCATCCATAATCTTTTGAATGCTAATGCATGTCTATGAAAATGTATGTGTGATGCAGCTTATTTACAGCATGTAAATGTCGGTACTTTATTATTCTGACACTTAAAAGTGTGCAACTTATTGAGGGAGAGTGTTCTTTTTTTGTAAATAATAATCAAAAATTTAAATTTTTCACCTTCAAACATTAAAAACAGCAAACTAAACCCCACAGCCGTACATTGAAGGAAAGACCCAAGGCATATTGAGACTAGAATATCACAGAGACTTGAGGATGAACTCCTTTCACTTGTTCCAGTAAGTACCCACCTAGCAACTGCCCAGAACCCCCTAGCAACCATCCAGAATGCCCTATGCACCGCATAGCAACAGCCTTGCATCATGACGGAGAGATTTTAACAGGCAAGCACCAGTCAAACTGTCTTCAGAAGTATCTACTGTTGTGAATAAGACAGACAGAGAAATGATCAGAGATGTATACATTTTATACAAGCTCGTCTGTGAACGAAGAGAGATGAGCTGCTCTGAAAGGACAATTTTGACAGAATTTAAACATGTTTCTGTTTCTGTAAATGAAGAGGCGTCTGTTTGGATTCTCTACTGAGAAACTTCTGTGCGAGCGTGACAGCGGAGAACCAGATGTCCGGCTGCGAACACACACACTCTCACACAACCATCTATCTCTCATCTCCTTGTTTCTCTGTGGTGTATACAGATACACACATCTGTCAGCTCCATTAAGACAAATGAACCTGCTCACTGACATGATGAATCAAAAACATCTCGCAAATAATAAAATCCAGCGTGTGTGTGTGAAACGGATCGCGTACACTTTTCAGCAGTGTGTGTGCATTCGCTGTGGGGTCCGAGCTGTCAGATGGAGAAATGGGAGCCAAAGGAGAAATCTGGGTGGGTAACGTGTGTTATTGGGAATAATGAAGACCGAGATTGAGAGCTAAACTGAAGTGACAGAAGGAGAAAAAGAGAAAGAGATTAATTCTCAAAAGTGTTTGTATTTGTTTACTCTGATGACATTACAGAACATTCCACATGGCTGAGTTTGCTGAGTGAACTCGATGCGTTTTCACTCCTAACTATCCTGCATACAAGCACAAACTCATACACTGTTCACTGCTACTTCAAAATTACATTCTATACAGTGGCATACTGCTTCAAATCCTTACCAGAGGAACATTTTATTGCAATACAATGTTGCTCTTTTATAGATTAGGAGAAATACATAAATAAAAATAGACATATTGAGTCAATAGTCGACATACAGAGTATAGGTAGGTAGGTATAGCATATAAAAAATAATGTGCAAGCAGCTCTTTGGTGTTGGAAGAATTTGATCAGAAATGTTTGAGTTCATATTGAGATCTCTGATTTTTGATTGGCATCTTGTTAAATCTGAGCACAGTTTGAGACATTGTTGAGATCCTGTCTGAAACTCTACAGAAAAAGTGATAATTAAGAAGTATTTCTCAGGGGGAAACAAGTTTGTGGTTATCGTTGACCAAAACAAACAATAATTACCTTTTTTTTAGAAAGAAATTAATGACTGAGGAGGCAAATTTAATGTAAAAGCAGTTAAGAATCTATTGTATATTAATAACCAATTCATCACTGAAAAAAAAAATCTGGTGTAGAAACAATTTTCACTCAATTTTCAAAATTGCTAGAAAATTTCTCAAACAATTACAAATAAATGTCAAGTAACACATTGAATTAAACATATTTAATCTGAAAAACTGAAATAGTATTCTCTTGTAAAACACACTCCAGCAGTGTTTTATTTACAAATTCAAAAACAATTTTATTGTGACGCAACATTTGAAAAGGAACAAAGTCATGAAGATGCTTAAAATAAAATGTGACACATTATATGAGAAAAATAAAAGTGAACTCATTTTATTATCGGTCTATTATCATTGGTCTATAATTCTTTTCTAAGCAGTTAGCATTTAACTAGTCTCACTAGCTCACAGTCTGTTTACTGACCATCTGTTGAAAATCATACACAAAACCGGAAAGCACTTCTTGATCTGGAAAGCTCTAACTTCACTTTAGCTGGCTTCTGGGAGTAAGAGCACACAGGTTTCGTTTATAAGTCCTCCTGGAAACTAAGTTATGTTTTCAAGGTTTTGAGGATGAAATAATCACTGAATAGGTAAGATTTTCCAGGTTGGCAGCATCAGATCTTTTTTTGACTGAGGCACTCAGTAGGAACATTCAAATGTAAATGAGCAAAGCTGTATATTCAGTATCTGTGAAATAATCAGTACATATAACTTTTTGGAGTCAATAAACTTTCTTTTTGTTTTGAGGTTTTTGTTTTCTGCTGTGCAATTACTTGAATTAATTTCTCCATAATGATACTGTGGTATTCTATATTGCATATAAACTTGCCCCTAAACAAATGTCCTCTCAGTCAGCTGGTTTCTTTCTGTCTAAGTGGGCGGTTCTTGTCCAAAATAATCTGTACAATGTGCACCAGACTTTACATCAAACACCTTGTTGCACAAAACTAGTATTTAACTTTATGTAAGAATCGGACCCCCTCTCTGCGGGCTCTAGTGTCCCTTCTGCCCCGCTCTGACCCTGGATAAGGTGTTTCTCATTATTGCACAACTAGGATGTTCATTAGTGGAGGCTGTAATAAATTATCCAGCGGTGGACTGCCCTGTGGTGACTGCGGCCCATAATTCTTACTAACACCACGGCGCTCCTGTGTCCCGTGTGATCGCCTGACACTCATGTACTGCCCCGTTTCCATGCACACAGAGTCACGAAACCTACACTCGCTATGTAGTCGCTTCATCAAAATTAAATGGATGCTAAAAATACACCTGAGCAATTTAAAGACCAGCAGTATACATGGAAAGTTCTGATCTACTGGGTCAAAGATGGATGAAAAATAATGGATAAATAAACTAAAATGCAACTAATCATATATTTGAGCATAGTTAGGATTGCAAAATAAATTATTACCTTTTCAAAAAGGAGAAAAAAAATAATAAAATAATAAAACGCAATTCAGACTTTTTACCTGCAATTATGAGTTTATGTCACACAGTTCAGACTTTTTCTCCAATTGCGAGATATAAACTCACAGTTCTTACTTTCTTTCTCACAATTCCGAGTTTACACCTTGCAATCCTAGATTTTTCTCTCAGAATTGAGTTTACATCTTCACAGTTCTGCTTTTTTTTTTTGTTTCCACCATGTACTAATAAAAAAAGAGGTAACTGCAACTTTAACTCACAATGAGATTGATTTTATATCTTGTCGTTCTAAGTTTATATCTTGCAGTTCAGACCTTTTTCTCAAGACTGTGAGAAAAAAGTCAGAATTCTGAGATATGAACTGAGAATTAAAAAAAAAAAGTGTCAGAACTGAGATAAAAAGTGATAAAAAGACCCTTTTTCATTTTATTTTTTTTAATTCTGTAGCAGAAACATGTTTTCATAGAAAACACTTCTTGTCTTTTGTTGTCAGGGTCAAATGTGTCTAATAAAACTCTTTTTATTTATTTTATAATATTATTTATTAATAATACTTAAAACAACAATTCATTTTAAAACATTAACTATTTTAAGTATTTATATTTTATTTAGTGACATTTTATATTTTTATATTTAAAACTTTATTAAAAGAAATAATAAAGTAATTTATATATACAAATAAAATCATGTATTCATTTCTGATTTTAAAGACATTTTGTTTTTCTTTTGTATGACAAAAAAAAAAAATTAAAATTAAAATCTGGTTCCTGCAAAAGTGAGAACTCCTATAAGATCCAGCATTAAAGTAAACAGTGACTAGGTGGAAACTCCATCGCGGGTGAGCAATTCTCCAAAAATTGACAGTTTGGAAGTGATTAAACGGTATTACAGCTTTCAGCAGAGAGTAAAACTGAAAAGGGCTAGACGCTTGCATTAGTGTCTCTTAAAGGAGGTGTGATTCAGACACTTGAGCGTTAAGTGCCAGCACACCCAATCTATCACAGCAACAAGAAAACGCAGCACATTAAAGACATTTCATCATGAATACATGGCAGGTCATACACTAAAGAGACCCACATATGATAATACCGGGGATCCACAAAACTCCATCAAACTCTATTTAGCAGCATCACCATAAAGCACATCACGTGCCCTGTGAAAAAATACCATATGCTGTGCATCTTAAAAAAAAAAAAAGAGCACACCAATGACTCTTTCATATTTAATCTTTCAACATGACATAACAAATAACCCGAGAGAAATTCCACAGTCTACCCTGCTGCCTTAGTCACATAAAACCATGCCAACAGACGAATAAATTAATAATTTTGATCCAAGGATTACAGTATACCAGGGAGTAGCCTGCAGTCTATTTGGAAGTGTTTGCAATCTGATACTGAAATGCAATGTTACCTGCTCAACAAACGTGCCAACCAACTCAGCCAGATGGGTGGGATATAGGTATAGGATGCTACATATGGGACTGTTTCTGCGTAAAAATCTCGCACATTCCGATCCAAATCTTTTAAAAAGACATTTACAAGAGGAGACAGCAGTGCTGTGGTGTGCATTTGTTCCAGCAGAGAACAGATGGGGAGAAAAACAATGCACCTGAACCAGAACTGAGATCAAATTTATAGAACTGAGAATTTATTGCATACATAGCATACAAGACTTCTTAGCAAGATATAAGACTTAAAGAACCACAAATGGCCATAATAAGACCCCAGAGTGGAGAAAACAGTCCCGGGATTCTCTTCTAACTGTATCCAGATTTCATCCCTTCCAGACAGGAAAACAGCTCTTTCAGGAGCACACTTACTGTCAGCCTCATAATCAATCATCAGCTCAGTCAGCTGGGAAAAGCTTGTCAAATAAGCAAAGGAATACACTTAATGAAGTATTCTGAGGTACATTTTCAACCTGTTTGTACGAGATTGAGGAAAGCCAAGCAGTTAAGCAGCTTTTATTTTCCTTTCATTTTTGGGGATCAACCACCTTTCAACAGATCCAACAATAACTGATGCATATTTATACGGCTTTATAAAGGAAAAGGACATTTTAAAGGAATCTTGGTTAACAATAAGAATCGAAGACCAAGAACTCGTGCTATTTTAAAAGACAACAATATTTAATAAATAGGTTACGCGTTGTATTTAATAAAGTTTAATTCAACATTTTTAATTGAATCGCATATTCTGTGACAAACAAATTATTTCTGATTATTTTAAGGGCAGCAGCACTTAAAGCAATTACGTTATATCACTTATTATTAGCTACAAGTTAACATATATACATTTTTTTAATCGAAAATAAATCTGACGTGAGAAAATGACATGCATTTTTTCTATTTAGCACCACAATAAGAAAGGTTCTGCCAAAATAAATAGCCTATATAATCTATACACAAATTATTAACATATAAATGAATTAGGCTATGCTAAAAAACTTTAGACCAATGCCTTACTGCAACATGATTCAAATTAAATACCTATCTAAAGACATAAAGAAATATACAATCCTACCTTTTCGGTCCTGATCGAGCTCTCCTGTCATGGACTTGAGTGAAATTAATTAAGACACGGACAAGTGAAAATAATCCACAGATAATGAAAATGTTTTCCTTAAAATGTTTCCTTTCGACCTCTCCCTGTAGTGATGATGCATAATTCTGAACATCCACGTTTTTCACATAAACTTGTGTCTCGGGTTGTGTTGACTGACCCAGACGCGTCAGGTCCAGGACAGCTCGCGCGCGGTACTTCCTCAGGACACGCTCTCCACTCTAAACTCAGGAGTCCGTGCCAAAATCAAGTCCCATAAACACGAGAGTTTTGAACCCCTGGGGTGTCAAATTCCAGCCCCTATCACATGATACGTTACAAGCGAGCGACGCGACGCGACAAACTCCAGCGCTCCCATGGTAATCCAAGACGCAAGTGAGCGCGGCGCTCCGCTTATTATAATGAGAGCCTTCTGATTGGTCGATTGGGTGCCTACGTCACTCGCGTCGCTTATTGTAATGAGTTCTAGACCGTCGCGTGACGCGTCACCAGCAGCGTAGCTGGAGTGCAAGAAGATCAGGTAACGCGCTCACCTGGCCGAGACACTGGAGTCATTTAGCTCTATTCTATTCGGTTCACTTGATAATACGCCTAAGTAGAAGGGAATGTGAGTGGCTGTCATAAAGTTTTCCCAGTGTCTTGCTGTGCATTTGCTGTGCATTTGAGTGTTTAAACGTTGCTATGCAGCTGCTGGAGTTACTTACCTTGGTTGCTAGATAAAGTCAAAAACAGGCAACTCACAATTTAGATAGGCTATTAAATCCTGGTCTCTAGATACTCTATTTCTTATTTTTGCAAGCCTATGTCATTATGTGCCACATTTGAATAATTAGGCTTAGAGATTTTGTTCAAATCACTCATCAAATGTGCACCAAATATGTGCAATAGCCTGCTCTTGTAGCTCAAACATGCTTGACAAAGATTTTAATATTTTTGGGGCAATGCAAAATCTTTGCTGATTTTTATTCAAATGTATTATAGGTTCACATAAGTTATATAGACAACAATTTTTAAATGCTTTTTAAAATAGGCCAACGTTTATATTTTTTTTAAAAGGCCAATTTATAAAAAGGCCAAAAATATATTGGTAGAAAATATGTAAATATATTTTAAAACATATTTTAGAAAATATTTCTTTTGGATATATATATAATAGTAATTACTATAATTAAGTAATTAGTTATAGTTTTTAATAGGCCTATAAGGATTAAGATTGCATAAAGCTCTCAGGTTTCACATCCGTTCATTTTCAACAAATAAATCAAGTATATTTCAATTTGGCACATTGTCAAAGTTATGCAGCAAGGACAACGAAAATGAAAGAGAAAATTAAAATCAGTGACATATGAAATAAACACTAATGAGACATTCTGATTTAAAGGGCAAATACCAAAGCTTTCTGGCTCAATCAGAAACTGCACTCTTATCTGTGATTGTGTCACTTCACGGCTCTAATAGAAATCAGCGTGCTTGATATCAACACCAGATTTCAGACTAATAGAATAACTGACAGGTAAGCAAACAACACACTTTCCCACAATGATTTCTGAACGGCTGAGTTTATCAAGATTGGCTGCAGCTCAAGCACTTCTGCGCTGCTCTCAGACGGAGTGTGTGTGTGTGTGTGTGTGTGTGTGCGTGCCCATGCCATCTGAATCAGACAGAGAAAGAGGATTAAAATACCTTCCTCGGGTGAAGCTTGACCTGAAGTCTCGCTGGTCCTGATGGAAAACCTCTGTCAGGGTGTAAATGAGGTTCTGTGGCTTAGTGGTTAAAGATGTGGGCTAATCCAAAGGTTGCAGGTTCAAATCTGATTCATAAACTGCTGTAACTGGCAATGCATTGCTTTGGATAACAACGCCTCTGCTTTATGAATAATTAGAATAAGATGAATGATGTCTGCCCATGCAAAATCACCATCATGACGGCCAGGTGATCCTATGTGCTTGCTAGGAAGTTGATGAAAATCATTACAATGAGTCACACATATATTAGCTGTATCCTGAAACAATTTTTACCAGAAGTCCAAACATCGGCAACAGTTTCAAACTAAGAGGAGACGGTCAGGAGCCTATAGACACAATACAGACACACAGAGTCCTGAGCTGTATGACACTCAGTAGGGATTCTTGTTTTTCACTCAAACACACACACACACACACACACACACCCTCAGCTTAAAGCAAACAAGAAAGAGCCCATCTGCTCTGTCTAAAGCGACAAACCCTGCCTTCACACACACACACACCCTCAGCTTAAAGCAAACAAGAAAGAGCCCATCTGCTCTGTCTAAAGCGACAAACCCTGCCTTCACACACACACACACCCTCAGCTTAAAGCAAACAAGAAAGAGCCCATCTGCTCTGTCTAAAGCGACAAACCCTGCCTTCACACACACACACACCCTCAGCTTAAAGCAAACAAGAAAGAGCCCATCTGCTCTGTCTAAAGCGACAAACCCTGCCTTCACACACACACACACCCTCAGCTTAAAGCAAACAAGAAAGAGCCCATCTGCTCTGTCTAAAGCGACAAACCCTGCCTTCACACACACACACACCCTCAGCTTAAAGCAAACAAGAAAGAGCCCATCTGCTCTGTCTAAAGCGACAAACCCTGCCTTCACACACACACACACCCTCAGCTTAAAGCAAACAAGAAAGAGCCCATCTGCTCTGTCTAAAGCGACAAACCCTGCCTTCACACACACACACACCCTCAGCTTAAAGCAAACAAGAAAGAGCCCATCTGCTCTGTCTAAAGCGACAAACCCTGCCTTCACACACACACACACCCTCAGCTTAAAGCAAACAAGAAAGAGCCCATCTGCTCTGTCTAAAGCGACAAACCCTGCCTTCACACACACACACACCCTCAGCTTAAAGCAAACAAGAAAGAGCCCATCTGCTCTGTCTAAAGCGACAAACCCTGCCTTCACACACACACACACCCTCAGCTTAAAGCAAACAAGAAAGAGCCCATCTGCTCTGTCTAAAGCGACAAACCCTGCCTTCACACACACACACACCCTCAGCTTAAAGCAAACAAGAAAGAGCCCATCTGCTCTGTCTAAAGCGACAAACCCTGCCTTCACACACACACACACCCTCAGCTTAAAGCAAACAAGAAAGAGCCCATCTGCTCTGTCTAAAGCGACAAACCCTGCCTTCACACACACACACACCCTCAGCTTAAAGCAAACAAGAAAGAGCCCATCTGCTCTGTCTAAAGCGACAAACCCTGCCTTCACACACACACACACCCTCAGCTTAAAGCAAACAAGAAAGAGCCCATCTGCTCTGTCTAAAGCGACAAACCCTGCCTTCACACACACACACACCCTCAGCTTAAAGCAAACAAGAAAGAGCCCATCTGCTCTGTCTAAAGCGACAAACCCTGCCTTCACACACACACACACCCTCAGCTTAAAGCAAACAAGAAAGAGCCCATCTGCTCTGTCTAAAGCGACAAACCCTGCCTTCACACACACACACACCCTCAGCTTAAAGCAAACAAGAAAGAGCCCATCTGCTCTGTCTAAAGCGACAAACCCTGCCTTCACACACACACACACCCTCAGCTTAAAGCAAACAAGAAAGAGCCCATCTGCTCTGTCTAAAGCGACAAACCCTGCCTTCACACACACACACACCCTCAGCTTAAAGCAAACAAGAAAGAGCCCATCTGCTCTGTCTAAAGCGACAAACCCTGCCTTCACACACACACACACCCTCAGCTTAAAGCAAACAAGAAAGAGCCCATCTGCTCTGTCTAAAGCGACAAACCCTGCCTTCACACACACACACACCCTCAGCTTAAAGCAAACAAGAAAGAGCCCATCTGCTCTGTCTAAAGCGACAAACCCTGCCTTCACACACACACACACCCTCAGCTTAAAGCAAACAAGAAAGAGCCCATCTGCTCTGACTAAAGCGACAAACCCTGCCTTCACACACACACACACACACACTGCATTATATCTGAACTTTTGTTATCGTTACAAAGCATGTGCAATAGGTATTTTTTTTCACTGTGAATATTGTGTAAATTGTCATTCAACAATTTAATTTATTACATTTACTCATGTTTACTTTCTAATTTTGTTGGTTTATTGTAACATTATATTGTGTATATTGTGTAAATTGTATAGGCCCTATATTAAATGGTATAACAGTATAATATATTATTTATAATAGTATATCTTTCTAATACTCTGCACTTTATTGTGATATCCCCCCAAAATAAAATAAAATAATAAAATAAATAAAATTATAAATAAAATAAAATATTTTTGGACTCCCTTAAGACACATAAAAAAATATCCATAATCAAACATTTTAAATTAAAAAATAAGATAAAACGAAATAAAAATAAAATAACATATTTTGACACCCTCCTAGTTTACTAGTCACCCTAGAAATAATCAAAAAATGTAAAATAAAAGAATATGTTTTTGCATTGGTCACCCTTGAAACGTCTATAATAAAACTTAATAATTTAATAAATTCAATTAAAATGAAATCAAACCTTTTTCATTAGTCCAATTAAAAAAATGTCAGAAAATGCCAGAAAATGTCAAACCACGTTGCAGGATCTTTTCTCTTCACCAACTTCACTTACCATTTTGCTCTTTTAATCAACTGTTTATGAATTTTTTTTAGGAGTGAATGAAGTCAGTTCTCCTCAAGTTCTTACAGGTGTAGAGAATCACATTAACTATGGATAATTGCGAAGTGTCCCAATATATCCTAATCTACATGTTAAACTGTACTGTTTTTATTCATTTCAGCTAATAAACTTCTCTTCGAGAAATGTTTTGCAGGGATAGATATGTGCTATTATTCATTTACACAAAAGCAACTTGGTTTGATATTGACTCAAAGACATTTATACTTTGTTAATTCAGTGATAATCTAATGAAGAGCACGGCGCAGTAACTCAAGTGGCTTTGAATGAAAAGCAGCTGCTGGCTGGTTTCACACTGCATGTTCCCGAGCGCTGTCTCTGACAATAAAGCAGACCGTGAAAGCGGACTAATGACGAATATGATTTGATTTCAATACTCATTCACTCCGGTCGGCTTCTGTCAAAGTGATATATATTCAAGGATACGCTCTTCAGCTGCGAAAACAAAGTGCGTCGCTTGTAAGATCTCCGAGTGTGAGGGAAACTCGGTCCCCGTAGTGCGATCACAGAGCCGGAGCCGAGCCGCGTTCAGACAGATGTGATGGAGCTCGCTCAGGAAGCCAGACTGCGTGTTTGCACAATTCAAAGTTCTCCTAAAAAAGTCCAGTCTGGATAACATCAAGCTAATTAAAAGAAAAAGCGTGCTGTTTTTCCACAAGAAAGTCCTTAGATTTGGTATATTTTGACAAAGTGTGCCAACATTAGGAGCCAGAATTTTACACTCTTTTTACTCTTGTGAGCTGATATTTAATCAGGGCAATGAAAGAATAATTTACATTAATAAATGGCTAGGGAAATAAATAACATATGAGATATGCTGCGTCTGAGCCAGTATGAAATTGCATGTGTTGACCAACGCCATCAATCTAAAGCACACTATGGCTCGAGCCCAAACGGAGCACTATACACTATACACCTTATTTTTAATATAAGACATGGCCCATACTGAAAACATATATATTTTCAAATATATTTCAAAATATACAAAACAACAACAAAAACAAATATATTTTCTACCAATATATTTTTCAGCCAGTTTTTGTATATCTTTGAAAACATATTATAAAAATATAAATGTATTTTTTTAAAAGCATTAAAAATACATTTTGCCATCCATGTATTTCAATCCAAGAAAATACATTCACCTGTCGCATTTGAAGAAAAACTTTATATGTTGTCTATAAAACTCATGTAAACAGTGTAATTTTAGTATTATTGAGATACTTGTCATTTTTATTACTATTTTGAATCAGCTTTTATTTGTCAATTTTTCATTTTAATTTTAGTTAACATTTTAGTAATTGTTGTGCATTTTTATTTATTAATTTTTATTTCAATTTTAGTCTTATTTTTCATCAAGTTAAAATTAATATGAGAAATGTTGTTTGAATCTAGCTTAAATAAAAAAGCTTTTTAGATTTTATTTCAGTCAAAGTTTATTTTATTTCAAGCAACAAAGATTTTTTTTATTTTATTATAATAACCTTGAAGCAGCAAATGTTCCAAATATATATATATATATATATATATATATATATATT
>NW_015539929.1:521965-531049 GCF_001515605.1 Sinocyclocheilus anshuiensis
TATATATATATAAAAATTAAGCTATTTAATCCACATTTAGCCTATATGTAGGCTACTGTAAAATTGGAAATGTATTTTCTTCCTTCTATATAAATACATATAAAATTTGGTATATGAAGGTTGAAACTAAACATATTTTCAGTTTAAAAAATACATTTAATTGAGATTCCCTATTTACAACATATATTTTGCATATATTGTCATTCGCTTCTTAGCTGTACACACTGAAAAAAAAATTTCATTCATCCAATTAAAAAAATTTAGGGTAATGATTCACATCAATATTTTTTAACTTGAGCCAATGAAAAATAAATTACTTGCCCTTAATTGGATGAATGAAAAAAAAAACAATTCAGTGCAAAAAAGCCCATTATGCATCTACAATATTGCAAACTGATATTTGTGATCATATTACTTTAATATATTGTCATAATCAGACACACACTGCTTTGTAGAGCAAATAATTTGAACTTTTACTGCACTTTGTTATTCTAGTTGCCTATAGCAGCTAATGTTTGGGAAGTCTCACACATTCCCAGAAAACAGCTTTCTTCAGTGTTGCAGAATAAGGTGCATACTGTCGGAAGAAATCAAAATGCAACATTACATCACCAGAGGACTGAGGTTGGCATTCAGCACAGGTCCTACGCTGATGACCTCAGAGCTCGACCTTTGCCCCGAGTCCCTGAGTCCTTCATGTGTGTCCAGATGTCCCACTGAGACCGGCTCTCACTCTGCTGTCTATAGTGAGGAAGTTCTTGAGCAGAAGAAAACACTGGCTCAGAACGAGACTGTGATCATCCCAGACTGACCTCCTGAGCCCTGCATGCAGAGGAGCGCTGGAGGCCCACGGCTTCAGGATCAGACTCCTGTGGTTCAGGTCAAGCTGCTAAATCACTCCTCCAAGCCTCACCACTGCAGGAGACAAAACTAGCAGTTCTGCTTAGTAAAGTAACAGCACAGCTTGAGGAGGCATTCAGGTCTGGAGCACAAATGCTGCAGGACGAGTTACATGCTAAAAAAATACTTTATGGTAAGTTTCATTTTTTTTATATTTTAGATGGTTATTATTATGGGGTTATGGGTTTATTCCAATGCTATTTATTATCACTGAAATACTATTATAGTATTTAAATAGTTTTGTGTTTTCATTTTATTGTAGTTAAAGTTTACATAGTTTTATTTTATTTTAGCACATTAAGTTAAACTACTTGAAAATGAGAAAGTGGCCATATTAACTATAATAACCCACGATTTGGTAAAAAAAAAAAAAAGTACACTGCCATTCAAAAGTTTGGGGTTAGTAAGATATAATAAGTATATATTAATAAGAAATATTTCTTGAGCAGCAAATCAGCATATTAGATCATGTGACACTGAAGACTGGAGTAATGATGCTGAAGATTCAGCTTTGATCACAGGAATAAATTGTTTTAAAATATAAAACAATAGACAGCATTTACCATAAATTGTAACAATATTTCACAATATTACTGTTTTTACTGTATGCTTGATGCAGCCTTGGTAAGCAAAAGAGACTTCTTTCAAAAACATTAAAAAATCCTCAAGACCCAAACTTTTGAACAGTAGTGTCAAAAAATATGGGCAGCAAACACCACTTATAATGCGAATAAAATTGCAAATCAAAAACATTTAGTTCATCACAGGTTGTGATTGAAATGTGAAGTCGAGACTGTTACAAAAACGTTCATTCAAATAGACTCCAAACCAGCAGATAGAAAGTGAACTATTCAAGGAATGATCGTTCATGTTGGAAAACGGCACACGCTGACCTCTTTAAGACAAACTATAAACTAAACGATATAGCAAACAGCGCTGAAGTTTATATTTAGTGCCTCCAGCCAGAGAATGCAGCAGCACATAGAGAGGATGCTTGACTCTGAGGTAAACACACACACACACACACACACACACACACACACACCAGAAGGGCCTCAAACTCAAAACCTTTATCTTCCACATCAGATCCGTCCTTCTCTCGAGGGACAAGTACATGGTGTAGCTTTACAGAGAACATTGTGAGAGTTAAACACCATTAAGATGCACCAATCACAAGGAGTCTGCTTCAGGATGTGAGCCTCAAAATGAGAATGGGAGTGACATGAGGATTGAGGGAATGACTTTTACTTTTAATGAAAGAAATGGAGGCAGATGAATACTCTAGGACAGGGGGCTTCAAGCTTTTTGATGCACAGGAGCCCTTTACACTGAACTGATATAAAGAAAGTGCTAGCACATTGAATGAAACCTGAAATTTGGAAGTTGAAAGACTGAAACAGTATTTCCTTGTAAAATTTTGAAAAAACAAACAAACAAACAAAACCTTTCAAATCTTTATTTACTTCATTTAAAACTTCAATATATATATATATATATATTTTTTTTTTCTTTTACTCAGTATTAATATATAATGGCAGTTCACACACACACATTTTTTTTCCCATGTATGAAGGCCCCCCAAAATTATTGCTGTGATTAATTATAACAACTTCAAATTGAACATTAGAATAATAATGTATGGTTTCTTAAAAAAAAGCATTTGTGCTTGACTTAAAATTATAAGTTAACTTAAGTTGTATCTTTTTTTATTCACTTTTAGTAACATTAGATAGAAAAAATGACATTTCTTTTTTAATATAAATTCCCTTTTCCTTTTAAATATATTTGTATTTTTACATATTGCCTTTTAATTTGATAGTTTTACAACTATAGGGCTATCAGCTGAATGAAATGATCACATTTAATAATAATTGTTATTTTTATTACAAGTCACACTTAAATGTCTGAATGTCACTGGAAAGTTTAGTTGGAAAATACCAAAAGTAAGTGTCATCATGCTGCAGGATCTTTTCTCTTCACTAACTTCACTTTTCTTCATTTCTTGCATTTATCTTTTAATCAGCTGGGTTTTTGTGTGTGTGTGATTTCTATTGGATGTATGAAGTGAGTTCTCCTCCAGTTCAAACATGTGTACAAAATCACATTAAATATGGATGTTTTTACAATCGCAAAGTCATTCAAATCTACATAGAATAATCAGAATTAATCTCATGATTTAAAACCAATCTCTATAAAGCAAAATGAACCGATAATATAAAATTAGTTAAATGTGCAAAAAAAATAAGTTTGCATTAAATGTGTTAAATTAATTTCATCAGTCTTTTTTTTTTTCCACTTAAATTTTCTGCAGAGCCCAGTTTGAAAACGTCTGCTCTAGGAAACACAACCCACACTGAAACTCTTTTTACTGCTTGAACTCTCACTGAGCGCGAGGGCATTAAAATGCTTCATTTGATGGTGCGGAAGCTGCCCTGTGTTTTCTGTTGGACGTCTAAAGAGAGGGTGTGAGTGGATGACCTGTCGGGAAGAATAAACCCAAAGCGGAGTGATTCTTCACAGGCGGAGCTCAGAAACAGTGCGACTGTAACCAAACCCTGCTCGACTCTGCTCCGCCGAGTGTGAAGCTGTCAGGATGTGACCTCTCCATCACAGCCGTGTCACGAAGGCCCACCTACATGGACAGACGCACCTGTTCCAGCCCTCCATTCACTTCTCCAGCTCCCAAACCTCGGTGCACCCTCAGGTCAAGGATTGTCTTTAAATAGGAGACACCTGCCCGTTGTGTCCATAGCTCAACTGTCTGTGATCTCACACTCACTGCACTCCGAGCGCATGAAGCGCAGCAGGTTGAAGGCAAGGCATCCCAGCCGCGCGGCCCTGTACACCACACAGCCACGCTATTCATCTGTAAATGCCTGTTCGCAAGATTTACATTCCACATTTCACTGTTAACACGGTGATTAAAAGACATCTGGAAACACTTTATAACGTTCCTTAATAACGTAAACAAACATTAAAAAAAGCGCAGTTTTTACAGTGGATTTCGGCCAGTTCTTTACTGTAAATTTAACAGGATTTTTTCCCAGTGTACATTCAGCCATGAAGCATCCAGTCGTCTGGTCACTGTATCAATGAAAATGTTACAAGCCTGAAAGAATCTCAAGGACAGCGTTTGCTGAAGCAAAAACATTTGGAGGCAGGACATAAATTAAAGAGTTTTCAAAAAAGTTTTGATCCACTAGAACGTAAAAGTTTTTTTAACCCAGCATTTCATTAACCCAGCATTATATTTTCACATTTTCCACACAGTTTCCTCATTCTTAACTGGTAGGAAAATGCCATGAAAGTGGCAGTAATGCAGTTCAATTACAAATGTAGAGAAAATGGCTTTATAATGAAACCCTGTATTTTAAAAAAAAATCTCATATACACTACAATTTCAGATTTTTTTTTTTTTTTTCAAAAAATAAATAAATAAAAATTCAGTAAGGATGCCTTAAATTGATCAAAACAGACAGTAAACACATTTACAACATTATAATAATTGATATTATAATATTATAATCATAATAAAACATTTCTATTCCAAATAAATGCTGTTCTTTTGAACTTCCTATTCATCAAAAAAAGTTTCTACAAAAATATGAAGCAGCACAACTGTCTTAAACATTGATAATAATCAGAAATGTTTCTTGAGCAGCAAATCAGCATATTAGAGTGATTTCTGAAGATCATGTGACACTGAAGCCTGGAGTAATGATGCTGAAAATACAGCTTTGATCACAGCAATAAATTACATTTATTCATTATTCAAATAGATAACAGTTATATTAAATTATAATAATATTTTAAGAATTTTACTGTATTTTTGATTAAATAAATCCAGCCTTGGTAAGCAGAGGAGACTTCTTTGAAAAGCATTCAAAAATAGTAGTGTAAAAAATTCATAAACTATTGATGTTGATTCAGTTTTATGGATAAGAGGTCATACATTCCAATTGTCTAAATACTCAGGTTGAGAACGTGTGCAATTTAACAGACTAAAAATATTTAGCAAAAGGATGACACAATATATTATGTGTTACAAAAATAAACACACCCTTAAAAAAAAATCAAATTGAGAATGTCAATATTACTTCTAAATATAAAAGCTAATTTCTGCCACTAATCTAGAGCAATCCTCTATAACTAGTCTGGTAACTAGTAGGTTGCTGGTTCAATCCCTTTGAGGAGGAAGCCAATCTTTGACCATTATGTGCTTGACCAAGACCACTTGTGTTTCTCCAGTGGAAGTGAATCTGCAGTATGTGTGCTAAAAGAGATTCAAAGCCTCAGTTAAATGACTACAAACAGACTGACAGAAAGAAAAGCAGCAGGTGAACACAGTTAAACAGTAACACACAGCAAACAAGCCATTACCCACCAGACGAATAATCACATTCTGATATGCATGATTCTGAACTGCCTGGAGCAGAACTTCATGCCACTAAAAAAGGATAAGATGTGGTTTATGAACCCAGATCGTTTCCAGGAACAGCGCCTGACAGCACAGACTCTTTAAAAATTCCTAATATTTCCATTAACCTTTTGGCACAAGGACCCTGAAAAACCCTCCATTACCGCTGTGAGTAATGAGACAAGCAGCTGGAGTGTTTGCTTCCGCCGCACACATAAACATCCAACTGTTTGACAAAAAAAAAAAAAAAAGAAGGCAGGTTGATCAGGTGGAAGTTTAAATGCTAAACATGAGCTTTCCATAAACAGGTGCTGATGTTTTCCAATGATGTAACAGTAGAATGAACAACAAGTCAATGACAAATGTGTTTAGGTGAGTAACAGACTGTTATATAAAGCAGTTAGATCCAGTTCTTGAATCTGATTGGTCGAGCAGCATAACAAGAGTGCCGAAAGAGTGGCAAAGCTCGCCTTTTCAATTGACTAATTAAATGAAATAATGCCTGTCCAATTCAGCGGCCTTGGTTCCGGAAGTATTTTTTCCACTAAAGCTGAATTTAAGTTTAAATTTAATTTGAATTTATGTCTTTAGCTGAATAATGACACTATTTTTTTTATCTGTAGAGCTGCTTTATAGAAGAAATTTGTTTCATAACTGATGAATTTTACAACATTAACACTCGTATTTTCCTCTTTATTAATGTGAAGCAGCTTTGAAACAATCTGCAATTGTGTTATATAAATATTTATTATATTATATGTTGTATATACTATTATATAAATAAAAGTGCTATACCATAACTTTTAAAAGTGTTTTAAAATAGTGTTATAAATATTAACCTATTAATTTAAAGTTGTTGATTTAATACATAAAAATATATTTTAAGTTTATTGCAAAATACACATTTATATATATATATAATTCTTTCGATTTCTTTGCAGAATCATGGGTAATGTAGTTTTCACCTCAGGAATTACCGTTAAATGTGATTATTTAAAAAATAAGTTGAAATAATATATCATCAATTAACAACCTTGCAGCTCACAATAAGTCCATTAAAATCAATTACCATATATGGAGAAAAGCTGTTGTTCTTTAAGTAGAAACTAGTACTTCAAAAATGTGAAATAAAATTTACATCATTTAGAAATACTTGAAGACTACATGCCATTATTTTAATTTAACTATTAAAACACTTATTTTATAGGTGGTAGAGAATCATGTAATTTGATTCGCATTGGTACCAACAAATGTAATCTGCTACCAACACATCACCCACTGAAGTTCTACTATAACATACAATTCTTCTGCATTATTAGGGGGCCGTTCACACAGAACGCATCTTTGAATCTAAAAACACGAGACGCACAATGCTTTAGAAAAAAGCGCAGAATAGAATGCTTTCTCTGCCATGTTGCCATCAAATAAA
This sequence comes from Sinocyclocheilus anshuiensis, assembly GCF_001515605.1. Lineage (NCBI taxonomy): Eukaryota > Metazoa > Chordata > Actinopteri > Cypriniformes > Cyprinidae > Sinocyclocheilus > Sinocyclocheilus anshuiensis. The sequence goes on from NW_015539929.1 coordinate 528,712, forward strand.
ACAGTTGCCATGCCAACTTGCTGCTGTAAATAAAAGCTAGCAACGCTTGCCCCGCCTCCGGGGTCTTCGGATTGGTCCACTGTTTTGGAACTGACATTGATGAGCGGCGCTGCATGTAAAAGTTGAAATTCTTTTAAAAAAGCAGCACTCATGTGCGAGACGTTGCAAAAGACATGAGACACGAGCGTAATGGTCATATACGTCCATCTAGTGCGTGCTTACATCGAAAAACAATGGAAAAGTAGCGCATTGGAATGGAAAAACGTGTTCTGTGTGAACGGTCCCTTACACATCAATTCACAGTTCAAAAGAAAAGCCCATTTCAGACTGAATGTAGAGATCTTGATAAAATGCTAAACATGAGCTTTCCATAAACAGGTGCTGATGTTTTCCAATGATGTAACAGTAGAATGAACAACAAGTCAATGACAAATGTGTTTAGGTGAGTAACAGACTGTTATATAAAGCAGTTAGATCCAGTTCTTGAATCTGATTGGTCGAGCAGCATAACAAGAGTGCCGAAAGAGTGGCAAAGCTCGCCTTTTCAATTGACTAATTAAATGAAATAATGCCTGTCCAATTCAGCGGCCTTGGTTCCGGAAGTATTTTTTCCACTAAAGCTGAATTTAAGTTTAAATTTAATTTGAATTTATGTCTTTAGCTGAATAATGACACTATTTTTTTTATCTGTAGAGCTGCTTTATAGAAGAAATTTGTTTCATAACTGATGAATTTTACAACATTAACACTCGTATTTTCCTCTTTATTAATGTGAAGCAGCTTTGAAACAATCTGCAATTGTGTTATATAAATATTTATTATATTATATGTTGTATATACTATTATATAAATAAAAGTGCTATACCATAACTTTTAAAAGTGTTTTAAAATAGTGTTATAAATATTAACCTATTAATTTAAAGTTGTTGATTTAATACATAAAAATATATTTTAAGTTTATTGCAAAATACACATTTATATATATATATAATTCTTTCGATTTCTTTGCAGAATCATGGGTAATGTAGTTTTCACCTCAGGAATTACCGTTAAATGTGATTATTTAAAAAATAAGTTGAAATAATATATCATCAATTAACAACCTTGCAGCTCACAATAAGTCCATTAAAATCAATTACCATATATGGAGAAAAGCTGTTGTTCTTTAAGTAGAAACTAGTACTTCAAAAATGTGAAATAAAATTTACATCATTTAGAAATACTTGAAGACTACATGCCATTATTTTAATTTAACTATTAAAACACTTATTTTATAGGTGGTAGAGAATCATGTAATTTGATTCGCATTGGTACCAACAAATGTAATCTGCTACCAACACATCACCCACTGAAGTTCTACTATAACATACAATTCTTCTGCATTATTAGGGGGCCGTTCACACAGAACGCATCTTTGAATCTAAAAACACGAGACGCACAATGCTTTAGAAAAAAGCGCAGAATAGAATGCTTTCTCTGCCATGTTGCCATCAAATAAAACAGTTGCCATGCCAACTTGCTGCTGTAAATAAAAGCTAGCAACGCTTGCCCCGCCTCCGGGGTCTTCGGATTGGTCCACTGTTTTGGAACTGACATTGATGAGCGGCGCTGCATGTAAAAGTTGAAATTCTTTTAAAAAAGCAGCACTCATGTGCGAGACGTTGCAAAAGACATGAGACACGAGCGTAATGGTCATATACGTCCATCTAGTGCGTGCTTACATCGAAAAACAATGGAAAAGTAGCGCATTGGAATGGAAAAACGTGTTCTGTGTGAACGGTCCCTTACACATCAATTCACAGTTCAAAAGAAAAGCCCATTTCAGACTGAATGTAGAGATCTTGATAATACTTTAATCCGCCTGGTCTCATGATCTGGTTATACACAGAGATGGATATACATGCGCAAGGCGCAGGAAACAAGTGGATGCTGATTGATTAAAGGGGTCTTATTACACGGCTCTGTGGAATACTTGATTCTGATTGGTCAGTCCCTGTCGGGGTTTATTCTGCAATAACAACTGGCTGGATGTACATTATCCCTTACATATGACATTGCTAAAAAGAACATAATTTTGTGTATCTGGTGTAATGCAATGTGTTTATGCGGTTTAAGGTTAAAAAAACACATTGTTTTCCACATACTGTACATTATTGTTTGCATTTGTTGCATCCAGTGGGGACATAATTACGGATTATAATGACTTATACTGTCTTTTCACGTGTTTCGTTGCATATCGCGCCAGCGTAAACATAAAACCATGCTGTGATCGGAGAAACGACAAACAACAAGCGCTACTCTACACTGCTCAAAACTCGCGTTTGAATCATCAGTGGCA
>NW_015539929.1:531072-556877 GCF_001515605.1 Sinocyclocheilus anshuiensis
CAAAGAGAAAGGAAAACTTGAAATCTCATCATATGACCCCTTTAAATGGCACACGTCAGAAGAGCAGCAGAAAATCAACAGTGACAATCATTTGTTGTGTGCTGTTGTGCATAGCCTGAGATTGAAGAGAACATTATTAAAGCAATCAAGCTGACACAGCTTAAAAAATAAAGCATCTTAATGACGAGATCAAAATACTGTCTAATAAATACGGAATACAGTGGAATAAAAAAACAGGAGAAAGCAGCACGCTTCCAGTTTCTGCCGGGCGCCTGCCGTGGCACACAGGGATGGACTCTTTCTCGCCTAGGTGGCATCTTAAAACAAGCATTACCATGTTTGAGGTGAGGTTGCCATGGATACCGTCCAGCATATGAGGTGAGGTCACTTCCTCCGGCGGCATCATGCGATTGGCTCAAACATCTCTGGACGTTTGACGGCTCGAGTTAGTGTGAGTCCATCGGCTGGGATGCTGGTCACCAGTGATATGGTGAATACTATCTATCCGCTGCATGACGGGGACGTGACGTCAGATCCCGTTGGTCAGGTCCCGGATGACGCCCCCCTTCACCAGCTTTCGGAGAAACTCTTTCTCTTTGGATATGTTGTGCGTCCATGACTGGGTGTGTGTGAGAGAAAGAGAGAAACAGAAAGAGCACAATAGGGTAAACGCTCATCAGAAGCTGGTCACGTGCTGTGTTTAAAAGAGCTATGACGTCTGCACATGCGGCTTTGCTTTTGATTTCACAAGCCACAAAAGCGGTTCGGACGGTCCACCTAAAGTAAACATGTGCAACAACAGAGGTGCTCTTCTAGTTAAAGAGAGAAAATGACAAGTCACTGTGAAATACAGTGCCATCTACTGATTTACCATCCAAGTTGAATCATCCTTTAGATAAAACATAAAATGTATCTTCTAATTACAAAACAAAAAACAAACATGAAATAGGTCAGTTTCACACAACACTTTGGGTAAGTATTTTACGTTGCATCATAAAAGCCAACATTCAATTCTAAATTCAAAATCTATTATCGCATTACACATCTGTTTGGACCTGAAGTATTGTTATACTGATGAGAAATTTTATTTGAATATATTATTGTACAAGAACATATAATCTGAGGAATACCAGTATTACCCCTATCGGAATTAATGGAATTTAATTAAATTCCTTTGAATTTAACTCATGATTGCTCAAAACAGTCCATATTTATCAAACATACATATTTACTAGCAATAAATAAATAAATAAACAAATACATTTAATTGCATACATTTTCATTTTCAGAATAAAAAAGTGGTCAATTTTTCATGCAGGAATGGTTTGTAAATAGGTGTACATATTCATGTTTAAAAACTAAATTCAGCTCCAAAACTGTGTGAGATATTGATAAAAAGGCTACATATATTTTACAATATTTTTGTGACACTAACATAACTTATAGATGCTTTTACAAAAATATTTTTAACACCTAATGGTACGCCATACACACTCGGGTCCAAAGTGACCCGAATATTTTTTTAATGGTTTTCTCTCTTAAAAAAAAAAATCAAGAACAAACTCAGAAAATAAATAAATAAAATGAAATAAAAATATGGGTATACTGAGGGTCTTTAAGCATTTGTAAGTTTCATTCCCTTACTAAATATGTATCTCTTCCAGGTCAAAATGGATCGAATGCATTATGAGGGTTAAAGGTTTGATTTTCTGTGATGTACTGAACATTCCTGAATTGAACTCATTTTATAGTTGATGAACTACTGTCTTTAAAAGCTGCTTTAGAGCAGAATCTTATTTTGCTTCATTTTTGAAGTTTGCATCACTGATTCTGTTACTTCCCTGTTTAATACTGTGAAGCTGTTTTGAAGAAAACCATCTATATTGTATGAAGTGCTATAGAAATAAAGCTGACTTGACATTGTTTTTGCATATTCTGCTGATTTGTCATCAATATAATCTTTTTTTAAAAAATCTCGACACACACACACACAAAGGAACTACTGGCCTGACTAAGCCATCAGAAATAAATCCTTATTGTTGAACCCTGTTAGTATCTTGTAGTATCTGACTGCTTCACTTTACTAGTAGCTTGGCAAAGCTACAGTCTCAAAGTAGTTTCCTCAACACTGAAAGAAGAACGCACACAGAGCTCAGACTCATTACTCTGACCTCTCAGGTTTCTGCATGTTCCTGGAACAGAGAGCAGTGTGAGGTCATGTGACCTGTTTGTGGACGTGACTCAATGGACGGGATATTCCCAAAGATCATCAACCAGCGAGCGGACATCACGGATGTACTTCAGACACATTTTCAAATTTACATTTACACTACACTCATCTTACATACCAAAACTAGGACATTTCTGTTAACTATGATAAGACAGTGTTCAGAAATTAATCAGGTTTCAGAGCAAAAAAGCCCCTGAAAGTGACAAAAATCCTCCAGATATTTAAAATATGACAGTGAATTTCTCTGTCATTATCTGCTATCAAACATGTCATACAAACAAAATAAAGATTCTCCATGGAACCTTTCAATTTGCACAAAAGGTTATTTAGAGTGGAAAAAAGGTCCTTCACAATATTAAAATGTTCTTCACACGAAGAAAAGATGGTTCACTGAAAGGTCCTTTGGCAAACAAAAAATGGTTCTATGGCATCACTGTGAAAATATCCTTTTAATTCAAAGAGTGTTATATGTAATAATGGTGTTCAATGGTAAAAATGAAAATCAATCCCAGGGGCCAAACATTCCTTTTAAATGCAGCTCACTAGTTCTGTAAGAGTTAGAGAGAAATCCTTCAGATCAGGTCAGTGTGGTGCTCTTACCTCTTTGATTGCAGACATCATGAGTTTCTCATAGTAGTGCAGAGGTGCGTGAGGTGTGTTCATGTCATATCCGAATCCGGCCACCGCCACCTCATCACAGCTATGAAGAGCCATCGTTATCGCAACAGTCCCCAATGTAGGAATATTCTGGAAAAACAAAACGCTTTTAGTACTGCATGTCGATAAGTGTTCCGTCACAGCGTATAAAATACCCAACAGTCATACTTGAGTATGTAGTTAAAGACACATTCATAGAACCTCAAGTTTAAGAAAATAAAAAATAAAAGTTTTTGGTTATTACTGCAAATGGTCTTTTAAGAAAATGTTTTATGGAAAACATTACATTTATATGTGAAAAATAATAGAATTTCGGTATTTAAAAATAGTAAATAAGAAACAAAAATGTGCTTAATATAAACTAATCTACTTTTATTTGATATACAAAACAAACATTTTTATAAACACACATATATACAGGGCCGTCCTTAGGGGGGTGCAACTGGTGAAAATTTTAAGTAATAACCAGAAATCCAAATGTTCAACGATTCACTGAAAAGAACTGTCTTAAAAGAATGATACATTTAAAAATCAGTCATCTCTATAACACATGTAGTTTGTATTTACAATATTGTTTGCACAAAAGCAATGCAACAAAGTATTCAACTGCAAAATGTCTGCTTGAACATGAAATACATTTGTACTCAAGTAGTCATTTTCTTTTAGTAATAAAACAAGTTTTAATTCATTACTATATGCTTTAATTCATACTACACAGCACAGTGAAAAGAACAGATGAAATGAGTCGAGCAAATGTTGAACAGCCATGGATGGACTGGACACTCAGGGTAGTCGAGTGCACTGCTCACACACTTCAGTACAGATAATGCACCGTGTGACTGACTTTATCAGAGACACAGACAGAGCGGGGTGTGTGTGTGTGTGTGTGTGTGTATCAGCAGAGAGGGATCATCCAGTCACCACCTGATCCACTGAGGCTGGAGAGACAAGTCTCAATGTGAAAGTCTTATCACCACAGAGAGACACTCTCTGGACTAATCCGGCCCCAGACACTCCGCCTGCATGCTGATAACAGGAAACGCATCACAGCTTGAGCCCCTCGAATCGCATCTCCATAGCAGCAGAGCGCAAACAGTCTCTGGATCAGGTGGATATGTGACAGTCCAACACTTCATTTCAACTTCATCTCAGAGGGCTCAACAATAAGGATGACCCACTGACCCGGGGCCAGTGTGCGAGAGTTTAGGATCATTTCAGTACATTTTGATCATGTACATAAATAGATTTATTTATTTATTGTTTTTGTTTGTTTGCTTGTTCGTCAGTCTGTATACTTTTAGGGAAAATCATCTGAAAAGTATCTATCTGGCTATCATAGATGAGTGACTTCTTGTGCAATGGTAAAGAGGTCAAAAATACAAGTATATTAATAATAATTCTCCCTCTCTCTCTCTCTCTATATATATATATATATACACATATATATTTTTTAAGATATGTCAGAGTAAGATATTTTCAGTTGAGACATCTCACACATGCATTTTAGTCTGGGACTAGCCTTAAGCCTGGTCTGTGAAACCAGGGGAGTATGTGTGTGTGTGTATATTTTAAGCACATTTTTATTCTATAATAATTTTTAAATACACGTTTGTACATTTTTCACATATGCAAATGTTATGCTTGTTTTCATAAAATATTTTGTTAAAAGCCAATTTGCAGTAACAATCAGAAAATATACGGTTACAGTGAATCAGTCTTGTAAATGAATCAGATCATTTACAGATTCGTAAATAAAACAGAGACTGGGCTAATTTGAATACGAAAAGTTCTTAGTTCCTAAGACATAGGCTGTGTTTATGCAACTGGCCTCTGGTCTTTTTCAAAGAGGAGAAAGTTTTAAAAGTTTTTCAGACTATTACGGTATGTTTTGGATTGACTGCTTCAATATTTATTCAGTGTTTGCTCCTCACCCCTCTTCCCATGAGGCCATTGTTGTTTGGAAGGCCGATGAATTTGAAGGCCGCTTCCTGGATGAAATACGGGTTCAGGATTCGTATGTCTTCTGGCTCTCTGGGAACGACACGTGCCACGGACTTCCAGAATCCCTCCATACTCCGCTGAAAGACATTAAGAGCGGAACACAGAAGAAACTGAATTACTCCAAGAAACAAATGAAAAGAATAAACCTGCGTGACTTCGCCGACGGCCTTTACCAGCTTTTCTTTTCAAACACTCCTGCTCTGTGAATACGCTATTATAAACGCAGAAAGGTGTTCCACAAGTGAAGCTGACACAGAACAGTCACTCGCGGCCGCTGAATAACGCTCTCAGCTGAGTAAATAAGCCGCTCACTTTGATAATCAGAATAAAAAGGGTGACGCTAGCAAAGCGTTGAAGGCAAGAGCGTGTCCGAACACAGAGCTCTCGCTCTCCTCGTGAGACGCCCGCTTCACCTGCAGCTAATATGAAGGACCTTACGAACACACCTGGGAGAGAGTGACTGTTAGAAGCCATAACTCCGCTTGACATTTTAGAGCAACGACTCCGGTGGGATTTCATCAAACGGCATGCCGAGTCACGGTACTACAAATAAACACGCTGCGTAATTACGTCCTGCCCTTGTTTTCTTTTCAAGGGAGGGACAGGCTTTACAGAGGGACGCACAACAAGGGTTTGGCACAGGGAGCCTTACTTGTGGTTTTCTGGTGTAACACAAAGCATGTGTGATACAAGGTGTAATACAAACCACGTGTGTCGCGGCATAACATTATCACAGCTATCAGTCACATCAGCCTTGTTTGAGACGTGCACAAACTCCTCCCTTATAACTAACCAAATGCTATCGATGTGGTTTGACCTTTTTTGAACGTTTTTAGCTTTTTACATTATAATTTGTGTCAGGTTTGTTATTTTGCAGAGTAAGTCCTAGCGTTCTAGCGTACTGATAGAGCATTGCATATGCTACTGAATACACATTTCCAAGAATTTAATTTTAATCAGATTTCATACCATAAACAATAGCTGGCGCTTAAAAGTTTACGACAGTACGTTTTTTCATGTTTCATGAAATCTCTTACGCTTATCAAGGCTGCATTTATTTGCATCAAAAATACAGCAAAATTGTTAAATAGTATTACAATTAAAAACAACCATTTTCTATTTGAAAATATTTGAAAATGTCATTTATTTCTGTGATCAAAGCTGAATTTTCAGCATCAGTTCTCCAGTCTTCTGTGTCACACGATCTTCAGAAATCATTCTAATATGCTGATTTGCTGCTCAAGAAACATTTCGGATTATTATCAATGTTGAAAACAGTTGTGCTGCTTTATATTTCTGTGGATTTTTTGATGAATAGAAAGTTCAAAAGAACAGCATTTATATGAAATTCAAATGTTTTGTAACATTATTAATGTCTTTAAAGTCATTTTTGAGAACTTTAATGTGTCCTTGCTGAATAAAAGTATTAATTTCTTTAAAAAATCTTACTGATCACAAACTTTTGTCATGCATTCCTTTTTTAAGTCTTAAAAAGCACAGCAACATTCAGAAGTGGCTACATAAACGTCATCACTATCTCGAGGCCTGGCCAGCATTACTAAGGATGCAGAAAGCAGGTGCAGGTAAAATCCTGACATATTTTGAGCGAGCACTGAAGCAGAGGTGCTGGACTCGTAGGGTGAGAGTCAGAAACACACAGGTGGAAAATGTGACATGGCTCGGGCAGAGAGAGATGAACACAATAACCTGCACCGTGGAGAGGAGAGGGGCCTTTTAAAAGCCCCATGAAAAACAAGAAGCGCAAACAAAGCCACAAAGGCAAGGAAGACCCTGTATCAATCACCCTGTGGCAGGATCCACCTCCTACATCGCACGAGGCCTTTGTACGCAGAGTTTCTCTGATACCTGTCACCCAGCTGCTTGAAACAGACCTGCAGAAGAGCTGACTAATGATTACGAACTCTGAACTCTGGCTGATGTATGTCTGCCGATGCGTCCAAATGGCTCATCGTACTGTATTACAGACACGGTCACTCAACACTGCCGTAGCAACAAGCGGAAAACTAATCTGACCACACTGCTGAATGTACAGCACTACGGCATAACAAGCTAGATTTTGGCTGAAATGTGAGCTCACGATACACAATGAAACTGAGACAAATAGATGAATATAAAAATAAAAATACTACAAAATATATATCTTAAAATAATTAAGAATCAACAAATAAGATTTAAATGTAAGAAAATTTTTTCTAAAAATCATGATCACCCAATTTTTTCAGCAAACTTAGTTCTGGAAATATTTTTCCAAATTATATGAGATTTAAAAAGAATTCTTCAATAGATTTCTAAAGATGAGCATTTACGCATATCCAAAGACACTTACACAGGAACCAGATCAAAATATAAATAAAACTAAACAATGTTACAATAATCCCAGTAAATGCTAAAATATGCATTTATAACAAAATACTTAATACATTTCTAGAATAAATAAAAAAAAAATTAAAAGAAAGAAAGAAAGAAAGAAAGAAAGAAAGAAAGAAAGAAAGAAAAAGAAAGAAAGAAAAAGAAAGAAAGAAAGACAAAATACTTAATACATTTCTAGAATAAATTAAAAAAAAATTAAAAGAAAGAAAGAAAGAAAGAAAGAAAGAAAAAGAAAGAAAGAAAATATTTATCCCCAATTTATTCAGTCATTTACTATAAGTAGAGATGAAATTAGGGCTCTTTTAAATTTTATTATAAAGTCTTAATTAAGGGATAAAATGTACAGTCCATCATTATAACTAACTAAATAAATAAATGCACAAAATAGATATTTAACTTGCAATGAAGACTGGTTAACTACGTAAATACACAAACAAATGAAATAGATATTTAAATTGCAATAAAGACTGGTTAACTACTGTACATAGATGTGGATGGATGGATGGATGATATTTAATCTTTAATAATAACTGGTTGAATGAGTGAATAAATAATGCATTTATTAACAGTATGTTTTCATTGCAATGAAAAGGCAAAGTACAAAAAGAAAGTTGAATAATTTATTTCAATTGATGAAATCATAAACCCTTTGTCAACAAGCAATTTTGTCCCTGACAACATAAACACTGGTCTTGAAGCTCATTGTATAGGTTTGTCTTGAAACAAGCATATGTTTGTCATCTTTAAAACTTAAAAAATGACAAAATGAATGACATCTGCCTTCCGGAAAACCTTCCGTTGCAAAAGTAAAACTTGCGATTAATCTACTCAAGCACATGAATCTCTAAATAAATTGAAAAAGACATTGAAGTTGAATCAACATAACGAGTCAGTCACTGACTGAACTTTTAGTGATTCACTTACTGAATCACAAGTCATTACTTTCGGTCATATCTGATGTGCACATCCACACACATACTTTCTCTGATGGGTAATTCCCAAACCTCTTAGTTTTTGGCTAAAAGAGTTCCTGACACATTTCTGCGTGATGATGTTAGGCTGTAACCTGTGGGCGTGGATCGGGCCCTGTGTTTCCCTGCGCTGGAAGCCACTGCGGCTCATTCACTACAATGGCCGCTCTCAGTCGCTCTGACACTCTGGAGGTGCGAGTCGCAGACGTTATCACAGAATCCATCAGTTTCCAGCGGGCTGACACACACTGTGGTATTCATAAACCACTGTGGTTTTCTGCAGCCGTCTGTGGAGTAGTAGGGGCCGCTGACCCTGACATTGACCCCCAGCCCTCTGTCTGCACATGTCTGAGTCACCAGAATCTGAGGACACTTGACACTCATAAACACCATTGTATTGCAGTGTGTAAGCTGAAGATGTCATACAAAGCATCTAATGATTCATAAGACATGAGCTCTGTTCCGAACCATAGCGAGCTGCCTACCAAGACAGCATGCTCAGTATCACAGGAATGGTCCGGATCAGACCGCTGACAGAAAATAGGAGATCACCAGAGACTTCAGAAAAGAAGGATCCACTAAATAGCTTTCAAATTGAGTTTGTTGGGTCAAACATTTAGAGTCTCATTGTATCTTCTTGAGTTGAATTAAATCTCATTCTTTCTCTAAATCATTCTTTCTAAATGTTCTCAAATCATTGCAAACCTTCTTAAACATTCTTTAATTATCTCAAACATTCTTGAATGTTCCCAAAGTTGTTACATCAAATCATCTTAGTCAAATGAAATCATCTTTTCAAATGAAGTCACTTCATGTAAAAAAAAGTTCTTGCAATGTCCCTTCTCAGGTCACATATCAGATCTTAATTTGAGAACAGTTAGAGAAGAAGAATAGATTACAGATTTTTTTTCTCAAATCTTCTTAAAGGAACACGCCATTATTTTTGAAAATAGGCTCATTTTCCAACTCCCCTAGAGTTAAACAGTTGAGTTTTACCGTTTTCGAATCCATTCAGCCGATCTCCGGGTCTGGCGTTAGCACTTTTAGCTGCAGCTTAGCATAGATCATTGAATCTGATTAGACCGTTAGCATCTCGCTAGCTGGGGACTATTTTCAGGCGCTGTGTAATATCATTGTGCCTGCTGCATCCATGGTACGGCAGCAAAGTTCCTTGATTATTACGCCGGAATGAGAGTATAGTTCCTAGCCATATCGGCCTAGAAAATCACAACTTTTCATTTTCCGTCGGTCTTAGTACACGATGTAACTACAGAAGAGTCAAGTTTTAAATAGGAAAAATATCGAAACTCTTTGGTCATTTTTGAGCGAGATGCTAACGGTCTAATCGGATTCAATGATCTATGCTAAGCTACAGCTAAAAGTGCTAACGCCAGACCCAGAGATCGGCTGAATGGATTCGAAAACTGTAAAACTCAACTGTTTAACTCTAGGGGAGTTGGAAAATGAGCCTATTTTCAAAAATAGTGGCGTGTTCCTTTAAATGTTCTTAAATTTGAGTCGCACCAAATCATCTTAGTCAAATCTTGTTTTCAAATTCAATCATCTTCTTGTGAAATGTCCTTACAATGTTTTCCCTCTTCTTTTGAGTAAAATTTTCTGTAATCTCTTCTTCTTAAAATGTTCTCAAATGATCTCAAACCATCTCAAATGGCCTCAAATTTGAGTCACATCAAATCATCTTAGTCAAATTAAATCTGTTGATTAATCATTTTTTAAATCATCTTGTGAAATGTTCTAAAATGTGTTAGTCAAATGAAATATTTTCAAATGTAAACATTTTCCTAATCTTCTTGTGAAATATTCTTGCAACATTCCTTCTCTACTTGAGTAAAATCAAATCTTCTCAAATTTACTATCATCACTTCTTAAATGTTCTCAAACCATTTTCAATTACCTCAAATTTAAGTCACATCAAATCTCAAGTATTCTCTAATCTGCTGTTAAATGTTCTTAAATTTTCTCGGTTCTTCTACAATGGTCTCAAAAAGATCTCAAACCTTCTTGAATGATCTCAAAGTATCTCACAACTTCCTGAATGTTCTCAAATTTGATTTGCATCAAATCATCTTAGCCAAATTAAATATGATCTAATCTTTTCTCCTTTAGTTTTTTAATCTTCTCTTCTAAAATGTTCTTTCAGTGTTCCTTCTCTTCTCTTTTGCAATTAGTCATCCAAAGCAGCTCGACGTGACTCACTGCACCAACAGTGGAAACAACAGCAGCTAGTTTATTGACCCCTTGTCCACCTGCTCATGTTTGCCTTTCTATTTGGCTGTGTTTGAAGCTGATTTCAAAGAGGAGACAAAAGCAGAGGACAGCGACGACCCGTCCACAGCTAGGACAGCTGACACGTCCAAAACCTGGCCTAACATCTCACATATGGTGGCATTAGTCTAAACTGGCTGAGCTAAAACTGCCGATGATTTAGCGGTTTTGACGCATCATTTACGACAAGACATCTTGGCCGCTCTTTTGCTTTCAGAAGACATAGCTGCCATTTAATTCCAAATCAACTGAGATTCAAGTAATGAGAGCATTTCTGCGTCAAAGAATCACAAGCGAAGACTACGGCCAATAAACACACACAACGGAAAAACATCTACTTCATCTCTGACCTCCCAATTATCCTCATCAGTATTCCTGTCTGAATGTTTTGAACGGAAGAATATTTACTAGACAGTCTGCACACTTCAAAACCTTCACCGAATTAACACGTTCCGCTTAATTTCACGTGTAAATTAGAGCCGTGATTGTAGCATGCAGTAGGACGTGAATGAATGTCTCACATGGACGGGTCAGTGACGGATAATGCTCTCAAAGTGGAAGAGACATTTTAACTGAAAACAATTATCTGAAGAATTTATTTGACTGGTCTTTCCTGCAAAGTTTTTCGGTTTAAGTTTGTTTATCATTACACAAAATTATACATAAATTCGACTTAAATTGGTTCATTTATTGTTCAGTTTGTTCAGTAAATGACTGTTTTGGCAGTAAACGGTAATGGATCTATTTAAAACGCACGCTATGGCTTGAAACTATTTTTTCCCCCCTCCAGAGTAAGCTGTATTTGAAGAGAATGAAACATAAAACCTTTTTAAGACTTTTAGAAGCAAATTAAAGAGTTTAAGACTAACTAAAATATACTAGTCATGTTTTCCACTAAATACTCAAAAACTGAACATGCTAAACATTTCCAACAAAACATCATAGTTACTGTAGTATATTCATGTACAACCATAACTGATGAATATTTCATCTACAGCTTTCTTTACAATGCCACCTGAAGCAGCATTTACTGTGTACTGTGTCTGTAAAAATAGCCATTTAAACACTTTTAATGCAGTGGCTCACTATACTGCTCAAAGGTTTGGGGTCAATCAAACTTTTTTTTTAAATAAATGAATACTTTTATTCAGCAAGGATGCATTAAATTGATCAAAAGTGACATTTGTAATGTTACAAAAGATTTCTATTTCAAATAAATGCTGTTCTTTGGAATGTTTATTCATCAAAGAATACAGAAAAAAGTTACTTTGAAAATGTAACTTTTTTTAAATTCTTTTTTATGATCCCTCCACCCAAGAACACTTACTGTATGTCCCAGATCCAAGACATTAATTTGTTTCTTCTCTGAATCTACAATTCTCTCTTAGTCCTAATGGCTTTTCGGCTGGCGGTGGGAATTCTAATGGAGCAGTATATAGAAGGCAGAAGAAACATTATCAGTGTTTTTAGAAAGAGAAAGACTCAAGGGAAACAGTGCTGTATAGAGTATTTCTAAAGACATATCAACAAATCTCAGCCACTAACCTTATCAGGATACAGTCAGACACCGAATTAATCTTCCACTACCTGTGTGTGGCCATTATGTGGTTTGCTATGCATAAATCTCTACAACGAGACTGACTTTACAAGCCATTTTCTTTAAAAGTAGTTCAGAAAGATCACTGGAGATAAATTTGTTACATGTGTGACATTTGATTTTGAATCAGGGAGTCAAAATCTGATTCAAAACCAAAACATTGCTTACTACACAATATCTACTCTGGCTTGCAAAAAACAAATACAAAATAAATTAAAATAAATAATAATAATAATCATTATTATTATGATACAGAGTCACTGAAAATTATCCAGCGCTAAAAGTGTGGCAACAGAAATATTACAAGTAACTCCTCACGACCAGTTACACACCGGTGACTTTTATTAGAGCGCTGTGACCTGGGGATCCAAATAATGCGGAAACGTCCTTGAGCTGAGTGAACTAGAGTCAGCTTTCATCATGGAAGAAGGTCCTCTAACAGAAGAGAGGCCAGATGTGTGGGCCATTTTCATTAGCATTCTGGAGATAACACAGAGAACGAGCTGCTTGACTAAACCCAAACCCGGGAGATAAGGTGGCCGTTCTCCAGCCCGTACCACACAATTAAGCACATCACTGAGCTCCTGTCAGTCACCTGAGGAAACGCTACACTGGCTGACTCACAAAGACATCGGCCTCGCACACAGCTGCATATCAAAGACACGGCAAACACAAAGCCCACATGCATCTCTACAACATTCACCGCAATGCCAATGCAGTTTCATAGGTACCTGTGGTGACAAACCTCTGTCCCATATTTCTTAAACAGAACTTTAAAAGTGGTCAGCTTTTGACTCAGATATTTGATTCAGCAATGTCTTGAAACACTCACTGACCTTGCACATCTGTTTTTACCTTGAAAACCCCCTTGAAAACTTTTACCCCTTGAAAACTTTTTTTAATGCAAATTCTGCTGATTTGTCACCAATATGTAACCCTGGAGCACAAAACCAGTCTTAAGTCGCTGGGGTATATTTGTAGCAATAGCCAACAATACATTGTATGGGTCAAAATGACTGATTTTGCTTTTATGCCAAAAATCATTAGGATATTAAGTAAAGATCATGCTCCATGAAGATATTTTGTAAATTTCCTACTGTAAATATATTAAAACTTAATTTTTGATTAGTAACATGCATTGCTAAGAACTTAATTTGGACAACTTTAAAGGCGATTTTCTCAATATTTAGATTTTTTTTTGCACGCTCAGATTCCAGATTTTCAAATAGTTGTATCTTGGCCAAATATTGTCCTATCCTAACAAACCATACATCAATGGAAAGCTTATTCATTCCACTTTCAGATGATGTATAAATCCCAATTTCGAAAAATTTACCCTTATGACTGGTTTTGTGGTGCAGGGTCACATGTAATAATATCTAGTTTTCTAAAACAGATCAAAACTGCAAAAATGATTTGAAAGCATCAGTAAAAATGTGTTGAAACACAAAAAACGACTGTTTTCCAGCAAAAGTGTTTGATATTTATGTTTACATTATAGCGGTTTTGTAATAAAAAAAAAATCTATGAAAATAGTTAAGAACATAGCTTATTTCTAAAATGTCTTAAAAATACATTTTTGACCCTAGGCATTCATATTTAATATTATTGTTCAGAGCACACACTATGCTGCCCCCTACTGGTAAATGTGTACATCAGCAAATACTCTTTCTAAACCCTCTTTTTAAACAGCTTGACTGATTTACTATCAGCAGACATTTTCTTTAGCATTTCCTGTGCTGATTTTAAAGGAAATAATAACATTAAACATAAAAAACAGAGCTGAGAATACTGCATTCCTATTGCTGGATACAAATAAAATCAAATTAGCCCACAAAACATTAAAACATTTATTAAAAAAAAAAAAAAAAAAAAAAAAAAAAAAAAAAAAAAATACAACTTATACTACAGGAGAAAATGACAAAACATGATTATAGAAACTGATCAGCTTACAGCATCAAAAGTTCAGAGAATGATTTTTTTTTTAATATATGAGATATGGTTCATCATTTAATAAACAAATTAGCAGTGAGTGAGATTGTGTTTTGGTGATTATGTGGACGTTAATTACCTGTCCAGTTCTGAACCAAGTGAATATCTCTTTGTAGCTTGTAAAATATGATCAATTATCTTTTCTGTGGACAGAGAAAATTCAATTATTACTTATTTAGAGAGATAAACTACATTAAAACACACCAGAGCCTGAACAAAGGTCTGAACAAAACAGCTTTTGATTTTCTAACAGAAATAACTAAACTGTGACATTATAGTTAGCTAAAGATTACAGTTACTCAGTTCATGCTCTGATGAGCTGTTTGCAAACTACAGTGCATTGAGGCATCTACACTGACTAATATTACAAAATTAGTCATACTGCCCACTCATTCCTCGTGACCACAATTAGCATATTATGTTTATGCAGCATGATTTGGGTCACAGTTATACTAATTGTACATAATATTTAGGATGGAAGATCTCTGTGAATTATGCATGACTGTTGGATTGAATTAAAGTAATAGTTCACCCAAAATTAAACATTTGATGAAAATTGACTTGCCCTCAGTCCATTCAAGATGTAAATGAGTTCATTTCTTCACAGGAACAGATTTGGAGAAATGTAGCATTGCATCTCTTGCTCACCAATGGATCCTCTGCAGTGAATGGGTGCCGTCAGAATGAGAGTACAAACAGCTGATAAAAACATCACAATAATCCACAAGTAATCCACACCACTCCAGTCCATCAGCTGTGTTTTAAAAAAAAATTATCAGGAGAGAAATATGCACAGATCAAACACTGTTTAGGGAAATGCAAGACGGTTTAAAACATTTCTTACAAACACACAACCTTTGGTTTCACAAGACGTTAACTGATGGACTGTAGTGGTGTGGATTACTTGTGGATTATTGTGATGTTTTTATCAGCTGTTTGGACTCTCATTCTGACGGCACACATTCACTGCAGAGGATCCATTGCTGAGCAAGTGATGCAATGCTACATTTCTCCAAATCTGTTCCCACGAATGAACAAACAAACCCATTAACATTTTAGACGGCACAAGGGTGAGCAAATTTTCAGCAATTTTTTTTTTTGGATAGGGGACATTTCTAAAGCAGCCCGCTGCCAACAATGCTGTAGCCTCCTGGGAAAGAACCTACATCACAGCTTCAAACACACTCAAGAATGAGGAAAAAACCTAAGTTTAGAACACCCTTTTTCTTACGCACAATCCACTATGCTATTTTTAGTAAAACATTCCACCGAAAGGCATTCCACTGGAGAAAAAGCTCTTTATGCTAAAGATAATAAAACAGGATTTGTATGTAAACTCCACAACAACAAAATCAGTGATCTGCGTCACTTTTGGTCCATTTTATAGTCTGTCTGCTAATAAATGTGATACAAGGACAAGTGTTTCTGCTGAAAGGCACGGCTTGAGAAACATCAGCGGGATGGATGCAGAGATGCCGACAGCTCTGCTCTTAATGTCCCAGACCATCTGCCAAAACAGCTAAACGGAGTCAGAGCGGAACTCATCACTTAACATGCACATTTGTGATTTAATCAGGCTGGAAGGTAATTACACCCAAAACCTCCAGGGCAGGCATGAATGAAGGTGAGTGGAAAGGAGAAATGCCTCATGTTTCTGGTTTAAACGTCTGAAAGCACACCGGATGAAAGAACCACTGAAAACCTGATTGAATCGAGGCCACGGGGAAACGGCTTCCACCTTACCTGCAGGAGCCCTTGGTGACTGGTTAAGTGGACATTAGTTTAACATCTACCTAATATTTATTTTTTCTCATTTGTAAGTCATATGTAAACTTTAATAATCTTTGCAAAAACTCTGGCGTATCCTTATATTTCTTGGTGTTTGCTGCTAATCTTTGCACATATACTATCAGTCAAAAGTGTGGAATCATTCAGATTTTTTTTAATGTTTTAGAAACAAGTCTTTTATGCTTTTATTGCAGAAACCATGATACCTTACCATTCAAAAGTTTGGGGTAAGTAAGAAAGAAATTAGGTAACACTTTAGTATAAAGACCAATTCTCACTATTAACTAGTTGCTTATTAGCAGGCCTATTATTACCATATTGGCTGTTAAGTTTTGCCTCTTTGTCGCCATCACTGTTTGAGGGGGCCGGGAGCAGCAGCTCATTTGCATTTAAAGACACAGGCCCGAAAAACGACGTGTTTCTGCTTCCACTCAAAATAATTTACAAATCTTAATTATTCCAAACATTTGACCAGTAGTGTATAATATAACAGAAAATAAAAATAATGAATGCGCAGAATGAATGCTTGGACTGACAATGTTTTTTCAGTGTTAAACAAAGAAAATATCTGAATTCTTAAGATGCACTTTTTGCCTCAATAATGGACCCTTGATGAAGTACAACATGACTTACTTTCATATAATCATGGACACCTGAAAATGTGTAATATTTGTGGGAAAACATCTGTGAGGAGAAGAATTGTGAAAATACAAATGTACAACAATCATTGAGATTCCTATCCGACCGGCATTAGATTACTCAGAGGACCACTGACTGAACAACAGATTGCGATTTCCTTTGTGATTTGTACAGCGGTTGTGTGAGAAAAACACAGGCGTTTGAAATTACAAAGCACGTCTTGCGAAACACTAATTTACTTGACCTCCTCAGGGAGAACTAGGCCCGTCTGAATCAAGTGTGTGAGTTATGATTGTTCTTTTGTTTACACATGATACAATGTCAACATGTTTAACTGGATCATCTGTTAATGAAACCAACAGCGCTGAAAATCGGGAAAAAAATAAAAACCCCGGAAAATACCTCCAACTCAGAGGTACTTTTACCAGTGTACAGAGAAGAGGTTCTTAAACTTTTAAATACGAAGAAGACAAAAATCACTTGATTGATTGAGGGCTGGGAACAAAAAGTAAACGGTGCACTATATCTAACTATATTATATATCTTCAATTCATATATAGTTTTGTTTTTCACATCTCAATGCAAACACAATTTTTTCCCTCCTCTTGTGAAATAAAACAGACTCAGAAAGAAAGAAATACCTTGTGTTCTTACTCCAAACGGAGGCGGGTAACTGCTGATCTTTGATAGCCGCTTGAAATTTGAATCAAGGAACATGGGGGCAGGTTTTGAAAACCTAAAACAATAAATAAAAGACAAAGAGAGAAAACACAAGTTAAAACAAGCACGCTAATCGCTCCACAGCCTGCATGAGAAAAGGGCTGTGATACTTTGATAACCGGTGGAATATCTCAAACGGTGGAATATTTGAAAGGATTACGAGGTTCGCATTGCCCATAATCCACTGGCTACTGGTGTGTTTAAGGAAGTGCAGCCTAAACTTGACCTTTCTTCAAAACAAGCAGAGACTTATAACGAGCTGAGATCACCAAGCTACAAGCTGCTCACTTACAGACATTAGACTACAATCCAACTTCAATAAAGCAATTTAAGGAGGCAAAACCTTTTTTAAATATATAACTGTGAAATGACAATTTATTTTTGCAATCAGAATATTTTTTGGCACAAAAACTAAGGATGCACAGAATTTTTCCACCAAAAATTCTTATCCGAAATTCTATTTTTAGTTTTTTTGGCATTTTTTTTTTAAATGGATAGAAAGCAGCGTGCACTTGAAATGACCTACGTTTAATTAGGCTATACTTAATGCAAATGTGATTGTGAATGATGACAGGTTATATATATTTATAGGAAAGAAGTTGACCTGACTGAATGTATGACTCAGCGATCAAGGAACTGTTTTTCAATTTACATGAATCATCTGAATAAATCGATTCACTAATATGAATTTGATCTTCCAAAGCTACATAGGCTATTTAAGCAATATGACACTAGTTAAAGTGTCATTACACTCGGTATTAGAGTGTCTGCAAGTAATATGACTAGATTCATTGATTATTCTTGCTCTGATGACAATGGGTTACAATGTTGCAAATTCTAGCAATCAAATATAAAACACTTCCATGAAAATGGTTATGCTGCTTGATGACCGAAAATAATCTAGAGTTAGAGTATTTATACTAATTAACTATATTTCTTGGCAGAATTGATAATTATTATTTACAATATTATTTATTGACAAAATATTTATTTTAATATTTTATATTTGTTTTATTATAAATTATTACAAATAGAAAATGTATTTTTATATTAAACATGTATTTATTGTTAAACATTTGTTTGTGACATTATGTAAAATGACAATTGAGAATTAAAATAATTGTAAATAAGAAAATAATCATTTTAAACAATAACTGTGAAACAATTACTGTATTGTTAATACTTAATGAGAGAAAAAAAACCTTCAAGTAAAATGTCCAGATGCATTACAGAAAATGTGCTTAACTGAAAATAAAAAAATTAATAAATAAAAAAATCTTACCACTACTTCCTGGAAAAAGCATGAAACTAGAAAAGCTACACTACTTTAAAATAGCTACAATCATAAATGCTGTGAAGTTAGAAGTTACTTTTAGTTACTCTCCAAAGCTGTTACCTAAGAAAAACAAGAAAAGAGTATAAAAGGAATATATGAAAAACTGCATCATGTGACCAACAGATTATAATAGGTCTTGAGTACTTCTTTAAAAAAATGGCTTTATTGTTTAATGCTATTTAGCACCAACACCTAACATGTTATGCAAACAATTATTAACACTGCCAGTGGAAAAACTCTCCCATTCTGTCCACAAATACCGCCTGGCAAAGCTGTATTTCAAGGAGAAACGCCTTGATTTCTGTCAACATCCTCCACC
This sequence comes from Sinocyclocheilus anshuiensis, assembly GCF_001515605.1. Taxonomy (NCBI): domain Eukaryota; kingdom Metazoa; phylum Chordata; class Actinopteri; order Cypriniformes; family Cyprinidae; genus Sinocyclocheilus; species Sinocyclocheilus anshuiensis. The sequence goes on from NW_015539929.1 coordinate 550,000, forward strand.
CAGCGTGCACCTGATACAACTATCCACATCACAAACTATACCGAACATTTGACTGGCTGACAAAACAACACCTGAACACTTCCGTCATGCCGTACGCAGCTGTCCGACCCCTGGAGTAATGCACTAATGACACAGGTGGTCCGGTGTATCCGATTCCCACGACCACAACTGCGACTCTGTGCTTCCTCACATCCCAACACTGTAAGTGAAGGTGACACACACTCCCGCGTTTCTCACTGCCTCAAACCTCCAAACACGTACACTTGTGAGAAAAGTCCAGTGCCGTGAAAAGGTTTTTCCTGTTTTTTCAATTTTTTGCATATTTGTCACACTTAAAAGATTCAGATCATCAAACAAATTTTAATATTACACAAAGCTTTGAATCAAGAAACCACTTAAATAGAACCTGTCTGACAAAGTGAAGCATGCTTAAAGAGCAACACATCATGCCGCGATCTAAAGAAATTCAAGAGCAGATGAGAAACAAAATAGTCGTCATGTATCAGTCTGGTAAGGGTTATAAGGGCCTTTCGCTTCCAGAAAGGGTTATAAGGGCCTTTAGTTCCAGAGCTAAATGTACAGTACTAAAGTACTGGTCCGATTTTGCGCGAACCATTTCCCAGAACCATTTAAAGGGTTGCATTCGCACCGAGAGTGTGTACTAGAAAGTGCCGTAAGCCGGTCGACAGCGACAGCGTCATTTGTGAGCGGAGCTGTGTTTTTGTTGTGTCTCGCAGGTTTCACAATAATGGACATGGAATGTCGACGTATACGTAAAGCGATTGAAAGAACGGAAAGGAGGACTAAGAATCTCCAACGACAACTGGCAGTGCTACATTTGCTACAAGTGCCTGCACTTCAGCGTCTGTCCATCTATCGCTGTTCTCCATACTTGTGAAATAAGTTGACACAATGTTTACAGTATGTTTACACGGCGTTTTAAATCATGGCGGGGGAGGGGGTTTTCGTACGCGTTGGCCAATAAATGTCTACTTACGTCACGATTAGTACCAGTTGTGCTGGTTAGACCCTGCTCCGGAGTAGGAGCTAATTTGGTTCTCGAAAAAGGCAGTCCGGTACTAAAATCGCACCCAGTTTAAAAAAAAAAAAAAAAATTCTTCTTTCATTATCATCCACAGAAGAAAGTCAGTCATACAGGTTTAAAACGACATGAGTAAATGACGACACACTTTGATATGAATGGTGGATAATTTTTGAAGCCATTACAGTAAATTAGTATTTTTCTCAGGCTCCTATGTTCCTCCTTTATGTTCAGTTATTTCACTTTAATGGCAAAGAACCTATTCATTGCCATTAATGTGAAATGACTGAACCTACAAATAGGAGCCTGCATAAAAACGCTCATTTTAGAGGAAAATTTCTTCCTCTTGGTGTGATCATCCTTTGCATTTAAAACAGCTTTTGCCCAGGTGCACATAGTTTTTCAGGTAGCTTTGCAGGTAGGTTCCTTGAAGCATCTTGGAAATATATAATTGGAGACGTGTTTTTGCATTGTGACATTTGTGATTTTATATATATATGTGATTTTTAAACAATTTTGTATCATTACATTATCATAATTTAATGAGAATTACAAAAAAGGGTCAAATGTCCGGACACATTACAGAAAATGTGCTTAATTGCCATGAAAACAATGTCACAATTTTAAAACCTTAATGGTTCTAAAAACAAACTACTATGTATTTTGATTTCTGAATGTGTTTTGACCTGAACCAAGAACCAGAAAACAAATAAGGTCAACACACACTCAAAGGTATGTATGCATCCCACAGTGAAGAATAAAAAATTTAAAAGTGTGATTTTAAAAGGATTCCGATAATATAAGAATTAATAAGATCCATAAACTGTGGTTTATATTAATCTCAGAGGCTCAGGCAGAAATCTTGCGGCTAAAGGAAAGCTTTGCGTGTCAGTCGTGTGAATCAGAAGCATGGGTTTCTCACGCACTGGGAGCCCAGAGGAGCACAACAGACCCAAAAAAAGATCTGCATCATTTCTGATGCCAGTGAGGCGCTCTGTGGACACATTTCTGAAACATGCCTTAAATCAACACATAAGGGATAAAGAGCATTCACGGTGGGGAATCTTCTCAGACACTGAATTATTTAAAAGAGAAAGGAAATGTCTTTCTATGCTCCTCTCAAGAGCATTGCATCCTCACTGTGTAAGGGGTTTAAGACAAACTATACAACACACATGAAGTTATGAACGATTCTACAAAGAAGAAGAACAAGGTCAAGTCTTATGTAGCCAACAAAACTGTGATAACTGTTCTCGTCCTTCCTTTCTACTGTATGTTCTCACTCATAAACAAAAACAGAATAAACCTCCAAAGCTGGTTAAAACTAGTTAAATATTGCATATACCAGTAATAAGATTGTTTTGTGCACTTTCAAGATGATTTCATCTGGTCGATGTATCGGCAACAGTAACCAGCTTGTAAGTCACTGACCAGCAATGCTTGTACAGAACCGATAAAGAAATCTTGTAATTTCTCTTTGTAATCTTGTAAATTCTTTGCACTTTCATGTTCCTGGTCTTAATGAGAATGTTATTCATCTAAATCTCAATTATGTAAATAGCAGCAGAATGAGCTGCGTGTCTGCATGCACATTTACAAATACGAAATTGTGAACTTCCAGTATTTCACAATGCATGATGAGATCAGCTTACTTTGGATAGATTGAAGTCATCTTGGCCTCTGCGTAACCCGGTTTACACTCGCCTTTACTGAGATTACCATATTTATACTGCAGCTCCAGAGGCCTGTGAACCAAAGATAGAAGAAGATCCTTTTCAGTAGTATCCTAGCGGAGTAATCACAGGTGTAGAAAAGCACAGGAATAAATTACATTTTACAATATATTCATACAGAAAACAGTTCTTTTAAATTACAATAACACTTAACAAAATTACTGCTTTACCTGATTTTATGATCAAATAAATGTAGCCGTTTCTTCTCAAAAAGATGAAAAATCTTACCGACCCGAAATTTTTCAACAGTAGTATACCATTAAAAGTCACCTTAAATTATTCTAACCAAACCCAAGTCATTTTGTGAAACATAAAACATGAACAATACAGATTTTGTTCGAAATATGGCTGCAAGTTCAAAGAATTATCCTAATTAATTCTTAAAGGAGACATATTATGCCCCTTTTTACAACATGTAATATAAGTCTCTGGTGTCCCCAGAATGTGTCTGTGAAGTTTCAGCTCAAAATACTACACAGATCATTTATAATAGGATTTTGAAAATGCCTATTTTGAGTGGAAGCAGAAACACGCTGTTTTTTCGGGCCTGTGTCTTTAAATGCAAATGAGCTGCTGCTCCCCGCCCCCTTTTCCAGAATAGAGCTGCGCCATTACAGCTCGGACCTGCTAAAAACATCTCTTTTGGTTCTGATTATCATGTTTATCGCACTGAAATCATGCGTTTTAAACCATATGAGTTTAAACTTCTGCTATACGGTTTTCTGAGCGCACACATCCGAAGCACACGCACAGAAAGCGGCTGTCACAGCATGTGAGTACTAAACTAAGTTCTCATTCACACACAAGTTTACGTTAAAAACACACATGAGTTACAAAAACAGTCGGTTATGTCTGTGAAGGTAAACAGCTGGGAAATAAATCGCTTGTTTATTTTAGATCTGTGTGGTAGCAGCAATATACATTAAATAAATCAATAAATCCACTGTTCTGTTGTTTTCTGAGGCTGGGACTCTAAATAGTGTTCTGTGCTCCTGTGTTTCGTCATTGGCATTAGAACTGGTTCACCGTTGTCGCTTGCGAAATCAAATGACGACGCAGTGGGTGTAAACTTACAGATTAAGGGGCGGTAATATTATAATGAGATCCCTTTGCCACGTCACCAAGGGAGCAAAATCAGACGCGCTTCTGTGGAGTAATTTAAAATGCCTCGGACCATACTGATTTAAATTTGATGATTATGGAAGTTCATTAATTCTCAAGCAGATTAACATGCCTAAAATAGAGCTCTGTGTCTTACTAAATGCTTTGGGGTCTGGAGAGAGGGGAAAGCAGCTGTGTCGAGCTCATGGTGCCCAGAGGATGTACAAGGCTGCTCAATGAGATGACAACTTGTGTGAGGAGTAGTTTATTTTATATAAGCGTCAGTATAAACCCACTAATTCACATGCCGGCAAATGGAAACTTTCTAGTAAGTTTACATCAATACTGTGAGTGCTGGACATATAAAGATGACCTGTTGACAGTGCCATTTATACAGGTGGCCGTTAATGGTAATAAGAGGGGTCGAGCCATGTTTTACTTCGGGTAAACGGACCCCCCATACAGATACAATCAGGACTGTTAAATCAGACAAGGCTGGGTGAGAGCCAAGAGATCATTCATTAGAAATGCTTTAGGGCGCCATTAATTATCCTTCCAAAGTAAAGTTCAAATAAACAACAAGCCGAGTTATAAAGAGAGATAAATTGCTGGACAGTACAGGCCAAAGTGAACTCACACATACATGCACACTCTCAAATTCGGTTACGAAACCTAGTGAGCGGTCTTGCCCTACATAGCCAGTTGCCTTCGAAGGCAACATCCCAACTGAAATAAAATGGTTTGGAATATAGACAACAATTCTGTGTGTCATACAAACAGAAATTCATGAAAGATTCGACTCCGACAGAGCATAAAATGTTGGGTGAAGTAGTCCATTTTAATTAGACTGAACTATTTTTGTCAATAGTTAAAAAGTAACTTATATATAGAAATAGATTATTCCCAGTTCTACTGTACGTTAAAACACAGAGGCTTGTATTACTTGTCATTACTTTGTCACCTGAACTCCAATAATGTTTATATGAAATATTAAACCAAAGACTTTTATACATATCGCATGGTAGGCTTAACTAGTGATGCATCAACATCCTTTTTAAATGAAACATGGAAACAGAAATGAAAGTTTCTTTAATAAAAAAATTTCAAGTTTATATTGTATATTTAATAAAAATATTATCAAATATTTAAAAATATATGTAACAATATTGATCTATAAATTTATAATACATTAATATATTACACATTTTTTTATATATATATATTCTTTGGTAAAATATTAACATTTAATTAAATAGGAATTTTAGAAGGCAGCATGATTGTACTAACCTTTAGTGCAGTGATGAATGCATATTGAAATGCTGCCTATGTAGGCAACTCACTAGGTTTTGGAACAGAACCCCATGCTCACGGAGAACCCACACTCTCAACAATGTTTTACTTACAGTTTTCTGTCAAGCTTGGTAAGGAATCCCTGCTTGTCGCATTCTAAAGAGAGAAGAAACACAAGAAATCAACAGAGTTTATGTCCCTAAAAGAGAAAGAAGAGAGATGCAGTGTGTTATCGTCACTGTGCCAACAGGAAGGGATGGAAATATTTCAGCAGAAAAGTATATCTGTTGTTGAGAGCGCAGGTTATAAAGAAAGAGATTATTATTGTAGTTACACGGAAGGAAATGTGAGAGGCTGATTACTGTGTATAGACCAAACTAACCAAAATTAAATATGGCTGTTCAGTAAAATGCCATTCGATGGCTACCAGCATTGACTCTGAACAGCCAGGAAGGAAAATACTGAAATATAGTCTATGCAAAAAAAAAAGAAAATACAAACACTGCAGAGTACAAGTGATTACACAATGCAAGTATAGCTTTCTCACTTTAGTGAATTATTCATTTTAAAGTAATCTTGATGGGAATGATGAATGTGTTTATAATCATCTACCTATAGCTAACTACATGAGGAATGTGTGCTTGCAATGCATTAGTCAAGCATTTGCATATTTTTGGCTAAACATTTCACAAACTTTAGATGAAACTATGTACAGTTGCAATATGGACATGAAATACTGATTGGTGTAAGAATAAAAAAAATTAGAAAAAAGGGATATGACTAGCACAGCTAAGTGAGTTAATTATATAGCTTAGCTATAAAATATAGAAGAGTATTTGACTAAAGATTGATAAGGATGACATGAACACACATCATTATGCAAGCTGATAAAATGAATAAAGATTAAATATGACGTTTATGAAACCATAAAAAGAGGACTGGCTGCTACCAAGTAAGATCAACAAATATATTATTGTTCTAAGTGCCAGGCAACATTAGACTGCATAGTTCACTGAACCAGGTAATAAAGTTTTAGAACCCATGAAGTCTGATTTTATAAGAGTGAAGTGATGTTACATGTTTAACACAGAAGGCTATTACAGAGATTTGTTACTTCCGGACAAAAGAAAACTGATAAAAATACAAAGAAAGAACCCTTAAAAATAGGTCAAGACATTTTTGATAAAATAAGCGGAATACTTAATAACCTGAGAGAAGAAAGATAGATAGATAGATAGATAGATAGATAGATCTATGAAAAAGAACAAAAGAAAGAAAGAACAAAAAAATGATCCAATGAAAAAAGGATGAACGAAAGAAAGATTCAACAATAGAAAGAAAGAAAAGAACAAATAAACTAAAAAAATAACAAAATAAAGAACAAACAAGCAAACAAACGAAAGAAAGAAAAAACTAATTAAAGAAACAAAAACAAAAGCAACAATTAAAGCACTACTTTAAAACAACAACTGAACAAAAAAGAATGAATGAAAGAAACAGAAAGAATGAAAGAACAAAGAGAACAAATAAAAAAGAAATGAAAGAAAGAACAAACAAAAGAAAGAAAGAAAGAAAAACTAAAACAAGAGTGAACAAATGAGAGAAACAAAGATAGAACTAACAAACGAACAAACAGGGAAGAAAGAAAGAAAGAAAGAAAGAAAGAAAGAAAGAAAGAAAGGAAAAGAAAAAAGAAAAGAGAAATAAGTATA
>NW_015539929.1:557454-557947 GCF_001515605.1 Sinocyclocheilus anshuiensis
AAAAACCTGGACATTTTTTGATTTGACAATTATTTGAAAAATATGGAAAACGTTAATAATCAAGAATGTGTTCAAACATTTGACCTGCAGAGTTGGTGATTGACAAACTACAGAAAAACAGGGTTGATAAACAGGGATATTTCACTGGATCATCTGTTTTATTTGTTGGACTCTGATCTGGTAAAACAGACAATTGACCTATCAGTAAGCCCCGCCCCACTTAGTTACTGTTGCTCCCTCGGACAAACAAATGGAGCTGCTCACTGTCTTACAATGACAACTGTCAGTGTGAAAACCTTGTCACAAGATGGTTTTGACCATGAGAAGCCTCATGTTACGGTCGTCACGATCGCAGATGACAACATGCAGGATCAACACTGCTCATGTATCGCAGGGTACGATTAAATTGATGTACATTTAACCAGTTTACTATGAAGAGACAGTGAAATGTAGACCTTCGTTAATGTGTTTTTGACCTACACTGTACAAGACG
>NW_015539929.1:559449-590396 GCF_001515605.1 Sinocyclocheilus anshuiensis
ACCGCAGGGTAAGATTAAATCCATTTACATTTAACCAGTTTAATATGGAGAGGCACTGAAATGTAGACCTTCATTTATGTGTTTTTGACCTACACTGTACAAGACGTGAGAACAGTCCGCTATTTAGGTTTGTACGTTAGCACTGACTCACTAACGTCAATGTTAGCTAGTTTTAGCCAGAGATACCTTGCTGAAGCACAAGATGACATTAACGTTCTGCTTGAGCAGATGAAAATTGTAACTTAATGAGAGTATGACAACCAGAAAATTAGCGTTTTTGTCTTCATTGGGATTAGGGTTTGTGACGACCCATGCGTTATGTGCGTCATCTCTGGGTTGAATTGTGGTATTGCACACTGACATTCCCACTGATTGTTCTCTGATGGGTTCATCGAGGACACCTGCTGTTGGTTTCCTGTCTTGCCTTTTAAAAGGCAGTATGACAACTGGCCAGAGGCGAGCTGCATTTTGGACTTGGTTTCGTTTGGTTTCTGTTTAACCTTGTTTACTTTATACATCGAACATTACTACAGACCATTACACTTTCATGCATTCACTTAACTTTACACCACTGATTCCTGACTGCTTCATGTTACATTGTTTCTTTCTGTATAGTTCTATTTTGTTAATACAATTTGTATATTATTCACGCTTTGTTAATACATTTTGTATATTATTCGCACTTTCTTGTGTGTCCCCTGTTTTTGTTATGTCCTTTTCGAGCCATGGGGCGTAACAGGGTTAAATGCTTACGGATTCCTTTACATAAGTGAAGCTTCAACCTGATTTAGAAACTGGTGAGATAGTGGTAGGACTGCGTCCTGTTTTACCAATTGAGGGTGTTCACCTTATTTTAGGAAACAAATTAGCAGGAGATCAGGTTTGGCCCAATGTGTCTTCATCTCGTATGGTTTTGTCTGAGGGGGAGTTGCTTCAGGAGGTTACAAAAGGAGACCCCGTGGCTGTCGCAACTTGGACTATGACTAAAAATGCTGAGTGTGTGCTGACAGATGAAACCAAGAGAGTGTCGAAGGCAGTTGTTTCTCTTTCTATACCGGACTTGTCTGATCGGTCTTTTCCTTTCTCCACAGATGAATTGAGTAAGGAACAACATTCAGATTCTTCATTGGCTGAATTGTTTACGCTTGCTCTTTCTGACAGTGACGTGCCCGATGTTGCCAGAGCATACTTTGTTCAGGACGGACTCTTGTTGAGGAAGGAGTCCTCATGGCGAGGATTTTGTTGGTGATCCTATTGTTCAAGTGGTTGTTCCCACAAAGTTTCATTCTATTGTTTTGGAAGTTGCACATGAAAAATCTGGTCACCCTGGTGTCAAGAAAACCTATGATCGGGTTTTGCATTATTTTTTTTGGCCACGATTGAAGCGTGATATATCAGCTTACATTAAAAAGTGTCATACTTGTCAAGTTACTAGTAAGCCAAATCAGAACTTGAAACCGGTTCCGTTAAGTCCGATTCCAGCAAATTGTGAACCCTTCGAACATGTTGTGGTGGATTGTGTAGGTCCTCTACCATGTTCAAAGTTGGGAAGCAAATATTTGCTTACCGGTATGGGTTTAGCTACACGTTTCCCTTCTGCCTATCCTTTGCGCACAATTGTAAGAGCTTTGTCGCAGTTTATGTCAGTTTTTGGCATTCCTAAAATCATTCAGAGTGATCAGGGTAAAAACCTTACATCTCATCTTTTCCAACAAGTTTTGAAACAGCTAAGAATTAAGCATAATCGTGCTAGTGCATATCATCCACAAAGCCAAGGAGCGTTGGAGAGGTTTCATCAAACTTTGAAATCTCTCCTTCGTGCTTATTGTGTACAGTTGGATAGAGATTGGGAGGAGGGATTGCCCTGGTTATTACTGGCTGCACGTGAGGTTGTGCAAGAAAGCACTGGGTTTAGTCCTAATGACTTTTTGGCCATAAAGTTCGTGACCTTTCGGCAGTGCTTCAAAGTTCAGTTAAAAGTTCAGATTCACCAAAAAAATGTGCTTTCGTATGTTGATGGTTTTTGTCAGAGATTGATACAAGCAAGACAGTTGGCCAGTGTTAAACTTGAAAAGCAGCAGAAGAATATGAAAAAGTTGTACGATCGCAAAACTGAACGCTGTGTTTTTGAGCCGGGAGACCAGGTTCTTGTGTCACGTCTTTTGCCGTCTTCTCCTTTTGAAGCAAAATTTGAGGGGCCATATGTGATAAAACTTAGACTGAGTGACGAAAATTATATAGTGGCAACTCCGCATCGGAGGTCTACTTGGTTATTTCATGTGAATCTGTTGAACCCATATTATGAGAAGTCTAAGTTAAATAGTGAAAGTTTCGTTCATTAAGTACTTCTTGCGAAGTCCGATGTTAAGAACTTTTGTTTAGGGGAGAAGGAGTTGGAGAAAGAGGGTTATGAACCTGATGATAGTGTTTTGCGTGGGTGATTAAATAATACGGAGTCTTTGGAAAAGCTTGACGCTACTCTGGTTCATTTGCCACCCTCACAGTCTGTAGAACTGATTTCTTTGTTACGGCGTTTTCCAGAACTGTTTGGAGACACGCCAACGCGAACCGACTGGGCTGAACATGATATTGATGTGGGTAATGCTTCTCCTATCAAACAACGTTATTATCGAGTGTCACCAGAGAAACGGAAGCTGATGGAAGCAGAAATCAAATATATGCTGGAAAATGAGATAGCGATTCCTTCGAATTCAGACTGGGCATCTCCTTGCCTGTTGGTTGCAAAATCTGATGGTTCGGTAAAGTTTTGTACAGACTTCCGTAAACTTAACAGTGTGACAAAGCCTGATTGTTTCCCACTTCCGCGAGTGGATGATTGTGTTGACCAGGTTGGTTCTGCCAAATTTGTAACCAAGCTTGACCTGCTGAGGGGGTATTGGCAGGTGCCTTTGAGTCAAAGAGCTCAAGAAATCTCCTCATTTGTTATTCCATCAGGCCTCTATTCGTACAGGGTTATGAGTTTTGGGCTGAGAAATGCACCTGCCACCTTTCAGCGGCTGATGAACCGAGTAGTTTCAGGCCTTGAGGGGTGTGCGGTGTATTTAGATGACCTTGTAGTGTTCAGTGATAGTCGGGATTCACACTTAAAACGCTTGTGTGCTGTCTTGAGGCGTTTGTCAGAGGACAAATTGACTGTGAACCTGGCAAAATGTAGTTTTGCTCAGGCTACCATAACTTACCTTGGAAAAGTGGTGGGGAACGGAGAGGTATGGCCATTAAGTGCTAAAGTTCAGGCTATTTGTGACTTTCCTGTTCCTATAACAAAAAAGGAGCTTATGCGTTTTTTAGGATTGGTAGGTTACTACCGTTCCTTCTGCCGTAATTTCTCTTCAGTTGTCGCACCACTTACTGACCCTTTTAAAGGCCAAGGCAAAATTAGTTTGGTCATCAAATTGTGCACTGGCTTTTAAAAATGTCAAATCTATATTGTGTTCTTCTGCTGTCCTTGCTGCCCCTTGTTTTGAGAGGCCTTTTTCGTTACAGGTGGATGCGAGTCAAGTTGGTGCAGGGGCTGTCCTCCAACAGGACGATGAGGAAGGCGTGGTCCATCCTGTCAGTTTCTTCTCCAGCAAGTTTAATTCGTATCAACTGAATTATTCTGTGGTAGAAAAGGAAGCTTTGGCTTTGATTTGAGCATTACAACATTTTGATATTTATGTTGGTTTGGGTCAACCAGTTGTTGTCTACACGGACCACAACCCGTTGACGTTTCTGAATTCTTTTCATTGCCCGAATCAAAGGCTCATCCACTGGTCTTTTGTTTTTACAGGCTTACTCCCTCGATATTTGACACGCCAGAGGATCTGAAAATATTGTCGCTGATGCACTGATGCATTGCTCCTCTGGGTAATTGAAGTGATGTGAAATATTTTACAAATTTTTTGTTTTGTATATTACAGGGATTCTTGACAGACCCCCGTCTTAAGGGGTGGAGTGTGACGACCCATGCGTTATGTGCGTCATCTCTGGGTTGAATTGTGGTATTGCTCCACTTTCCCACTGATTGTTCTCTGATAGGTTCATCGAGGACACCTGCTGTTGGTTTCCTGTCTTGCCTTTTAAAAGGCAGTATGACAACTGGCCAGAGGCGAGCTGCATTTTGGACTTGGTTTCGTTTGGTTTCTGTTTAACCTTGTTTACTTTTTACATCCAACATTACTACAGACCATTACACTTTCATGCATTCACTTAACTTTACACCACTGATTCCTGACTTATTCATGTTACATTGTTTCTTTCTGTATAGTTCTATTTTGTTAATACATTTTGTATATTATTCGCACTTTCTTGTGTGTCCCCGTTTTTGTTACGTCCTTTTCGAGCCATGGGGCGTAACAGGGTTAAATGCTTACGGACATTTTGCTCTGTTTTGTTTGGGTTTAGGAAATGGAATAAAATAAATTCCATTGCCCATCCTCTCAGGATACCTGGAATCAGTGTTACAAATACCCCAGGCACATTGTTTTCCCATTTTTGTAGCATAAACACCATCAAACCGATGCGAGCTTCTGCATTCGAGGGGAGGGGCTTACAGATAGGTCAATTGTACCAAACATCTATAATAAAACATCAAGGCTAAATTCAATTCTGATTTACAGTCAAGAGTTTCTGCCAGGTGGACTTTGGAGGGAACCAAGAATATTCATAGAAACCACACCATATCTGTATAAGGAATGTGCAAAATGCAGCAGCGCTAGAAAAGTCTGTGTGTGACTGTGAACAGAGAAAAGCTGATTTTCTGTTCTTGCACTTACATGATAATGAATTACACTAGTTACACAGTAAGCAATATGGTAGCATTTTGTGGTTCAATTTTAGAGTGACGTAGCCTGGTGAACGAGAAAAAGTCCTGAAGCTTTTGTCTGTTGTATGTGCCAAAAAGCCAAATGCAGCAAAATTACTAACAAATGCTGATCAGACTTCGTTAAAGAGATTATTCCCAGTTCCAATTTATTGTTTGTCATTACTTTAGTTACCTGAACTCTATAAATGATTACATGAAACATAAAATGTTTTATACAAGGTTTAAAGTGCCCCTATTATGCCATTTCCATTATTGCCTTTCATGCAGTGTGTAATGTATCTGTATGTGAATGTAAACGATCTGCAAAGTTGTAAAGCTGAAAGTGCACGATAAATAAAGTTAATGTCTCCCAAAATAATCGACTCTGTACAGCTGAAATGAGTCGTTAGTAATTCGAATACCATTTTCCTGATGGCAACACGTCACGGGGTAACACATTTGCATAATGCGCGCCTATGTTCTACGTTGGCCGGCCGCGAACAACTTGACCCCGCCCACAAACACGTCATTCTACTGACGACTGCTTCTCTAATCTCGGGGAGTTCAACGCGGGATTCACAAAACGCTTGCTGTTGAAAGATGGATCAGTATCCTGTTTATTTGGACCAGCTGATCCACTGAATCACAACCTGTAAATAGGATAAATAATAGATAATAATTTTCTATAGAGCGTTCAAAATACGTCAAAATGCGCCGTAGACCAATCACAACAGACTAGGCCATCTGACCAATCAGAGCAGAGCAGGCTCACGGAAAGGAGGGGTTTAGAGAGACTGAATCTTAGAACTGCTTCAAACGAATCGTTTGACAATCGCTGGAAAATAAGGTGATATTAAATGCATATTTTGAGAAAACGAAAGCGTTTTTTGACCTTGCATGCATGTAATCCTATTGTAGGAGACTCCCAAAACAATATTAGGAACAGTAAAAATGGCATAATAGGGGCACTTTAATGACTGAATCAACCAGACTACACCAACTACAGTCATTTTTAGTCTCTTTAATGTAATAACTGCATATTTTCACCTCTGCATTTAGTCAGAACCAAATGTTTTAGTATCAACAGCACAGATAATGAACAACAGATTCGTATTTCCATCGTTTCATTATCACAAACATGAAAGATATCTGCTCTTTAATCACAAATCAATTTATAATACATGACAATATACACTACCGTTCAAAAGTTTGGGGTCAGTAAGATTTTTTTTTTTTAAAAGAAAGATACTTTTATTCAGCAAGAATCTATTAAATCGATTAAAAGTGACAGTACAGACATTTATAATGTTACAAAAGATTTCTATTTCAAATAAATGCTGCTCTTTTGAACGTTCTATTCATCAAATAATCCTTAAAAAAATGCACCACAGTATGAAGCAGCATAACTTTTTTAAACATTGATAATGAATGAAGGATCATATCATGTGACACTGAAGACTGGAGTAATGATGCTGAAAATGAAGCTTTGATCACAGGAATAAATTACATTTTACAATATATTACAATAGAAAACCGCAAATTTAAATTGCAATAATATTTCGCAAAACTGTTTTTACTGTATTTATTGAACAAATAAATGCAGCCTTGGTGAGCATAAGAGACTTCCTTTGAAATAATAAAAAAAAAGTACTAACCTCAAACCTTTAAACAGTAGTTTCTTTGTTGCTAATAGTTATAGGAATCAAATTCTTTCAGCTGTATAATTAAGTTTAATTTAATTCAAAGATGTATAATTAATTCCCTTATTCACTGCATTAGAGGTGATATCAGATACCACAGCTTCGAATTTTCTCTCGTGACATGCGATCGTGGTGGTGCTGTGTTACGCGTGTGAAAGTACAGTGTATCACCTTAAACTTGTAGTGTGAAAGAAACCGTGAAAACTGTTATCAGCGGCAAATCTAAAAGGTGCTTTTGTGAAATACAAAATATTTGAAGAGACAAAAATAGATCTTTTTGCTGAGTAGAGTAATTCTAAGCAAAGTTCCATCACAGCAAAGATCGTTTTGTGTATTATTTTGTCTTCAAAGCTGACCCTTTTTTAACCTGCTGGCTACTTTTGGACTTATTCCATGGGGTGGACATGGACAGCGATGGGCTCTTAGCTCCCTCCTCTGGACATCATCGCAAACCAAACCTTTATTTTCCAGGGTCTTTTCAGTTTAAGATCATGGCTTCCCCAGTGATCTGATGTCAAACAGGAAGACCAGGCAGAATCACAATCAGTGAGAAAGGTTGCTAAACCAACAGCCTTAATTTCAGGCATTATGTATCACTGGGGAAAACCAGATGTAGGGAAGCAAAAGTTGTGACATTTCACTGTTTAGAGAAATGAAAAATCTGTTATGAAAAGAGCCTCAGAGAAACAAAAAGCATTTTCAAAGATCCCCGCCGTCGAACGTTTACTCTAAAGGACACCACACATAAGGGGATTCTTGTGTGTGACTAACTAGAGCTAGAAAACTGCATCATGCTGATTCATTCTGTACTGACCACTTGTAGCCAAAAAATCATTATATTTCATTTAAGGGCATGTGTGTCGGACGTTCTCCTTTTGTGTTCCACATAAGAAAATAGTCACATGACGACATGTATACTCACGAGATTTCTGGACTGGGCTCCGTAGGTGCAGTCTGCCAGACGAATAGTAGAGGAATATCAGCACCATGATGGGACAAATTAAAAACACGAAGCTACGTGTGGACTTCATCCTGATCATCTCACACGAGGCTTCATCCGGTCTGAGTCACCTGAAAACACACAACACACTGATCAATCACGGCATGCTTTCGCAAGACAAACGGCAACTTCATAAACTGATGTTTGGTCTTTCAATTCATGACAGTTTAAAACCTAAACTGGTATTTATTTCAATGGCTTAAAAATGTTAGGTAACACGATTGATGAGTTCAACATGGGTCAGGAACAACAGAGATGTGTTACTTTTATGCGGATGCGTTCAGAACATGCAGTAACCGGCTCCACCAAACCACCCTAGTTACTACAGTTAGAAATTACTCTTGACCCTTTAAAATGATTTTGTTGATGTAAGCAAACATTCTGGAAGCGGTTTATAAGCTGGTGACATGCAACTGTTTCTTTAAGGAGTTATTTCTACCTGATTTAACCACGTGGTCTGTCATATTAATAAAATAAAACCAGTTCATTCAGATGCTTTGTTGTATAATCTAAAAATAGGCTTCATGTGGCAAAATTTCAACGGTTTACGCCATCGAAACAAGCTTCCTCATTATTATTACGAACCAACTATTACATTTTAGTGTGAACCGCAGATATCATGATATAATTTTTGTTAGCGTGAACATTAATATAACATATAATATAAACAAACAATACATATTATTAATATAATGTTATAAAAACAACAGGGTCTCTTTAATACCATAGCTCTCAATAGGATAAAACACCATTTTGGCTATTTTTTTTTTATTGACTACTCTTATTAAAAAAGTACCATAGCAATACCATGGTACAGTAATTATATGGTATCAGATAACAGCCTCCCTAGTTTGAAAAAAAGAAAAAAATCCTAGAGGAACTTCTATCGTAATTCAGAACCAATCCTATGTGCATGCTACATTCTAGATGTATTCAATTATATAATATATTATATAATAAATATAATAATAATATAATTAAAATAAAATATTCTAATAAAATTATAATTAGGCCTGTCGCAATAATCAATATATCGACTTATCGCGCAATATATGTACATGAGCTCAATAATATTTGGTGACGCCCATTATATTTACTTAAAAATGAATGTCACCATGTTTTGTACATTCCACTTGTGCCTGTGTCTTTTGCAGCTTCTCGTAATGACAATAATATCGCTTATCGCAATTATTTCTGGGGCAATATATCGCACAACAAAAAGTTGTTATCGTGACAGGCCTAATTATAATAAAATGTTATGAGCATTATATAAAATAATATATCATATATTATACTATATTAAGATTGATAAGATTAAGATATTGACTATTAACTAGTTGCTTATTAGAATGCATATTACTAGCATATTGGCTGTTTATTAGTACTTATAAAGCATATGTTAATGGCTTATTCTATGGCCATATTCGTGACCGTACCCAATACCTAAACATAACTACTTCAACAACTAACTACATTAATTACTATCAACAGACCTCAAATTAGGAGATTACTGAAGGAAAACACTTAGTTAAAAGTGAATACGTGTTTCCTAATCTAATGTGTTACCTTTATATAATATTATATATTTTACAACATAAAATAACAGCGGGATCTGTTCTGAAACATAACTTCTAAAAGGATAAAACCACGTTATTTACATGGTACTCCCAGGTACTTCATTATCATGGTGTATTTCCAAATACATGGTACTGAGATGCTAAATGTCCAAAAATCGCATCACCACAGTACTTTTGGTCATTTGTTTGGTATCAAATTAAATCTACTTACTTCAATGTTTAAAAAAAACACCACACTTCTTTTAATAACTAGTAAACGTTTTTAACGATTCAGAAAGTCGGTTGAGCTGGTAACCAGTGGAAGCTGCTCGGCTACCGGTCGCGGTGTGTCTGGGAGCTACATAACGGTAACACACACATCCGGTTAACGTTAGCGCTTTGGCTAAACCTCAAAACCACCTAAACTCCTCTCGGCCCACCGACTCGCGTCAATTACGTGAACTATACAACCACACGGTTAACGTACACACGGTGTTAATAAGAAACGGCCGACACCACAGCCGTTACAAGAGACAAAATGTCAACAAAACGCTTAGCGCGTGTCAGTGTGTGAGAGGCCAACTGTCCTCCTACCTCACAGAAACGCAGCGAGAATGTAAACATGTCCATAAACACACCGCTGTCTCA
Source organism: Sinocyclocheilus anshuiensis (assembly GCF_001515605.1). Taxonomy (NCBI): domain Eukaryota; kingdom Metazoa; phylum Chordata; class Actinopteri; order Cypriniformes; family Cyprinidae; genus Sinocyclocheilus; species Sinocyclocheilus anshuiensis. Next base: position 569,158 of record NW_015539929.1, read on the forward strand.
CACGTCGGTCGTTACAGCTCTTCTGGCGGAACGAGAAAAACATGTCTTTTATCTCTCAGCTCCGCGTATCAGCTCAGTTCCCCGGGTGAAGAGAAAACAGAGTTCATGCCATAAGGGTTGAGGAGGAGGAGGGTCCTTCTGTGAGGCCTGAACAGCTATTGGCTTGAACACACACACACACACACACACACACACACACACACACCATACTCCACTACTACACACTCATGCATAGCTGAGTGAACACACAGTGGTGTGTTACTTGAGATAGGCTATGTGTTATACGTATTAAGCCCTATTCGCACGGGATTAGTATTATCTGGAGACCTTGTGTGATTTTGAAATTAGAACACACACACACACACACACACACACACACACACACACCATACTCCACTACTACACACTCATGCATAGCTGAGTGAACACACAGTGGTGTGTTACTTGAGATAGGCTATGTGTTATACGTATTAAGCCCTATTCGCACGGGATTAGTATTATCTGGAGACCTTGTGTGATTTTGAAATTAACCCCCCACCTCTGAATTACTACTACTGTAAAGATTACTAATGGTAAGAACAATAACAATAGATCTGTAACTAACAGACAATTATCAAAGTACAATGCCATTACGACGGTATTTTGGAGGACCATGACAATATGATAATCATGCACTATACCATAAATATATCACAGTGCTTCTTTATTGCACAATGAATCACTTTTCATTGTGTTTTATTGGGCTGTAACCCATACATCTTTAAAAGTCGTCTGTTCATCAGTCTTGGTTTTAATCTGTCTTGTGCTATGTTCACATGATGGTTACGAACATGACTTTTTTGGGTTCAGTGTTAAAAATCAAAATCCATCTACTTGTATAGACAGAGCTCTATATACTTTGTAGGTCAAAAGATGGTTAAAAAGATGCACAGATATTACTACCTAAATTAATACAAATGCCTTTTCAGCTTTTTCAGAGGGAAAATCCCTTATGATGTCAGTAAAGCCCAACTTCCAGAGAAGTTCATTCTCAGTGGAAGTGCACTGAGATCATTTAGTCTTGTTGCCTCATAATTGTTGACCGCAGTCTGTTCTAATCCAAGGACAGTTTAGAAAAAGTCTTATAATCCGCAGGATAATGGAAATGCACTTCACAATAACACAATGCTCTGTCTGTTCTCACATGTGAGCACAGGAAGCAAAATTAAACTAAACTATTTTGTTTGCATTATTCTTATTTTAAAATAAATTTGGAAAAAATACAATCTTCTAAATTAATAAGTTGAATGCAAATGCAATAAAATAAAATAAAATGCATGCAAATGCAATTTTAAAAGGAAACAGATTCTATCATTCTAAAAACTGAATTAACCTGTTTCCCATATCTAATCTCACATGCATAACAAAGAAGTTTTTGTTGCTTTGCTTCATGAGCTTTGGTGATAATTAAAGGTGCTGTATTTATTTATTGTGGCTCCACAAATTACAGAGGTCTTGACTAAAATAAAGACTGGTATGTGTCTCTTAGATAAATGCATGTTTGATATTAAGTGTTTCATAGAGATGTCCTGTTGACATATATTGTGAAAGGTGGTCTGAGCTCGTAGGCTGCTGTACTGTGCAATTCTCAGGAAACACATTTCACACACACACACTTTGATCTCTGAGCATTGACCTCATGCTGATTTAGGTCATAAGTTCATTATGTGAGTCAGATCTCTATGACCCTCTTTATTAATGAAAGATCACTTACCTTTCTGTTTCCTGTCACAGACGGATCAGCAAACTTTTGCGCTTCAGCATCATATCGAAACTTTCTTTCTAAAAAAATGAATAGACCTTTTGTTAACAATTGGTATGAAGAGGCTTTAAATAAGGGCATCACTTCACAAAGAGACAACAATACTTAAGACAGTTTTGGCAGGCTTCCCTTCGAAGTCCTTCCTGTTTCCCAAGAGTTATGGTTTCACAGTCATGAATAAACATTCATAACTTGATCTTACTTTTTAATGCATAATGATACCATGCAGTATCATTATGCATTAAATATGAACTATTTTACTACTTTTCATAGGGGAACTAATATTAGTGTAACAGAAGTAGTAGAATTTTTGAGTGAAAGGTCAAAACTTGGGGTATTTAACAACAGACAAACTCCATTCTGCAATATCCAATACCTCCTAACAATATGAAAAATACAAACACAAATACATTTTGATGCTTTGTGTTTATTCTCGACAAGGAGTGACACTTCACAAGGTTTCTTCAATGCAGGACTGAAAGTCTTTCAGTAGCGTGGTCACTTCTGGTCCATATCTGTTTTGAGGAGATCTAGAGCAGGAACGATTCCCTCTCACATCCCGACGCCTCTTTGATGAGGATTCTGGGATGGGAGACCGGGATTGACGGCTCATGGTTTGAACATGAAGATCTGGTTCCATTTTTAAAATGATTCACCTCCTGAATTAAAAAAGTTCATAAAATAGTTCTGAAGATGCAGAAGATGAACTACAAGAAGAAACAGGGTTTAAGGTCTTACTTGACGCAAAACAGTGTTTGCGGTCAAACTGTCAGGAGAAACATCTGACTGTCTGCAGGTTGGACAAAGGTGTCCGTCAGACTCCAGCAGACACGTTCTGATACCTGACACCAAAAGATTGTCAGAAACAGCCTGTTTGCTTCTAACTGATCTTTGCTTGATCAGACACTCACATTCATCACAGTAGCTGCTCCTGCAGCAGGGAATCATCACAGCATCGGTCAGCAGATCCTTACAGATCAGACACAGCAGCGCGGCAGGAACCGGATCGGATGAGGATGAGGATGGGGATGAAGGCTCATTCTGGGGTGAGAAGGGCGGCTTCTCTTTCTTCCCAATCGCATAGGCATCGCTAAACAGATCAAACACAACATGATTCAAACAAAAGACTTTAACAAACACTAGAACCTGCAGCAAGGGCAAGTACAGTAAACTCACGCATCCATAACGGGAATGACGTATTTCCCACTGCTGTCCATCATGACTCCCTTTCTGTCAGGATCATCCACTTCCACCAGGAAACTACGAGGAATCCCTGCGCATTTCCGTATGTGTTTATGAGGAGCACAACTTTTGTCCTGTGAATTCATGAATGACATTCAAACTCTGACAGACTTGACGGGGAAAAGAGCTCAAGTTCACAGCAGCTGTGATCTCTCAAAGCCCAGTTACCCAAGTGCTCGGGCAGTTTTTAATGTGATGTCCAGGAATCCTACAGCGGAAGCAGATGTAGTTTGGTGGAAGCAGTCCGACCAGCTTCATCGCATCACTGATGAACGTCAGAATCATGAGCATCTCTCATACAGTATATCACAGATTCAGTCACTCTCAATGTCTGAACACTCACCTGCTGGAATAATACTGGAGTTTTACCTCTGTGACGAGACACAAGGCTTATTTAGGACAATAGTGAGGTCAGTCACATAAGAGTTTGGAGACCAGAGACATGAACAAGACACGCAGAGACATAGATGAGACATGAACGAGACGCTCGTCTACAGAAACCCAATCAGAATGAAGGAATTAATAATAGTTTTATTGTGTAATGTTCCAGTAATCATACAGCAAATGCGGTTATTCATACAGAAAATGTAAAGTAAAATTGTATAATAGTGCATATAGAATGAAAATATTATTTAAAACCGTTCAGTGGAAGTGGGCTTACCTTCGACTCGCAACAAGCAAATGGCTTGTCCTGACAGTTTGATCAAAAACAGTGTAACATTATAAAACTTAGTAAACGTGGCTATCTGTGATATACTGGAGAAGCCATTCGACGATGTTAGAGTACAAAAATAACCATACGAATCGAATATTCGATGAAGAACCTTTCCAAATAACGTTAATAAACATGAAGACCAATGCAAACACTTTTCTACATACTGTTTGTGAAGATCCACATGATGGTTCAGGCCGATTACTGCAAAACCAAACAGCAAAGAGTTCAAACGACTAAAACACCAATTACACTTATGATTCTTCATATTACATCTAAATAATAACAGTTGTGTCCATGTCACGTGACTTACTTGACAAATCTTGTGTTTGTGGATTTGAGCCCAACAGCAGGGATTCGTCTGATGATGACTGATGTGTTGTTGGGAATGAGAGCTTCATCATCAGTGTATGCTAACAGCAAAAAAAAACACCAATAAAATCCGTCCATCCGTCCTCCAAACCGCTTGTTTTAGGGGATTTTTGCAAAGTAATGTGTTGTATTTTCCTGTAAACGTCGGTATACGTTTGCGCACAGCCCAAGAAAGACCAATTTATTTAACTATATTTCATAATTTTATCAGTCAATTAAATAAACAGTAGTAACCTATAAAAACATCAATTAAACAGTCTCCTAATCACTTTTGTTTATTTTTAATGATACATTATCCCTTTAATGTACTATCATAAAGTGTGATTTTTTTCTTCAGAATTGCATGCAAAATAATATTTTCACTTGATCGGAAGTTTCTAATATTGGTTTTAATAAAAAAAAATGTGAGGGTTGTGTTCAAACAATTTTGAATTACTACATAATATTGCTGACTTTTTGCTTTGCTCTAAAACATTAGGCACTTGCTTTTTAACCATATATTTAATATATGATTAAATATATGGTTAAAAAAGCAAGTGCCTGATTTTTTAAAATGTTTTTATTATTATGATTATTATTTTTGATTTGTTCAGAATTATTTTTAAATCATTTGTGCAACATTACCCTTTAATTTTTTACTTTATTACAAATACATTCATTATTATTATTATTAAGAATACTGTAAAAAAAAAATCTACATTTTCCATTGTGCTGGCTTTGGTATGCTGGTGGTAACCACAACACTGCTCTGTGGTCTTATTATCCAGAAGATGAAAATATTATTGAAACATTAACAGTGAAATAAAATGCAATACATTTAAATCAGTAAATCTAGTTACTTGCTGTTTAATGCAGTAAATGTTGAATATGAATGAAAAAAGACACCCCAGTATAAGAAACACATCAGCTCACATCTTTTACTGATGCACATTAATGATTTTTACAAAATACATGTATGGAAGTCCTAGAGCCTCTGCATTCAGAAGTGCAGTGAGAACGAGGCTCAAGTTTGAAAGCAACATGAGAGGCAGAAGAAACGTGCCGAAAGCTCCAGATTTCTTAAATTAACTACATACAACTCTATCTCACAGTATATGAACATTAAACATGTATTATAAAACAAAGCACTAAAATAGGCTTCTTGATACAAAAAAATCTTTTATAATTTTCTTTTTTTTTTTTATCGTGAAGATCAGCCCTATCTATCTATTGAACAACTGAAGGACTGCAACAACCTTACTTTCTTCAAATGCTGTCGACTAGACAGAAAGCTGTCCAAACAACGGCCTCCTCAGCTTTCAGAAGTGCATTTCGGTCTCTAGAGCTTGGCTACTGCAAGGACAAAGATGACAGATCATAAAAGTACAGCTGAGAAGTGCAAAAATAGCTTATTAAATCCGTGGGGCTTCTGATAAAATGTCGACAGCAGTACGAAGCTACATTAATAGAAACGTCTGAATGAAAGTGTATTGAACCAGAGTGCAAGGCAGGGCTTGAACAGCTTTGAAAGTGAGATCCTTGGCATTTCAGTATCTACACGATCCTCTTTCCAAAAACAGAACACACCTATCGGTGTCGAACTTCGACACCACTGGAACTCATATTGCAAAATTGACTTTTGCAAAGCACCAGTAATAAATAGGCTTGTAAAAAAATGACTCAAAGACACGCTGAATTCATTATGTTCCAAATGATGTACAATAATCAGGATCTCGACTGCGCAATTTACGACAGTGTAGATCTTTAAAAAAAAAGGAGATCCGCATCCATAAAATGGCAATGGCACCTCCGTTCGGTAAAATATGGGTAGAAACAGCACCATCAATTAAAGTCAAATAAATTAATGCAATTTGATAAAAGTAGATATATTTTATGAAATGGAGATTACAAATATTCTGTATCAAACGAATGTAATTTAGAGCGACTCCATGAACCTGATGTTCACGCTGATGTGCTTCTAGAGTGTTTGTGGCACAGTTTCACAGCGCTGAGGTTAAAAGGGCGTGACACCCAATGACAAAGCTGCATTCTCTGAGAAATACACTGTGAAACACCCTGCCTCGACTCTAGACCCATATATCAGAATAGATGGTCGACTGAGGGCTAGTAATAGTCCACTGAGGAGCGATCAAACCCATCCAGGTGTTCCAGGTGTCCGACCCCTGCGAACTGAACGCTACTGACATTGGCAGGGTGTGCTGGAGACGCTGGATGAGTGTTGGTGGTTTCGGGTGAAGGCTGGGTCATCGCTGGCTACTCCACGATGGCTCGGTAGATGACGGGTTCGATGTAGTCGCCTCTGTACCTGGAGTTGATCACTCTCTGTCTCTTGCTCTCCTGGACCTTCTTCTCTCCAAACATGCCATCAAAACGCATGTCTGATGCCTTAGACTGAATCACACACATGCAAAAATCAGTGCATTAGTGCCCACCCACTTTCTCCAGAGCCATTTTTTCCCCTTTCATATTTACCATAGGGATTTTAAATATAAACCACGAACCCAACCAATCAGCAACATTAAACTTTTGAAGCAAAAAGTATTTGAAATACTAAAAAAAAATAAAAAGTAGAAAACTGTGTGCTTAACGGCTTTAATGAGGGAAAGAACTACAATCCCATGAAGCAATGCAAGTGAAATTATCAAAGTAAAAATGAAGAAGAAATGTAAAACTATTCATTTAAAATGGTTGACTAACTATAGAAATGATATATTTTAAGTTTATACAAAATATACTGTATATGCATACAAATAGTTAAGTATTTTATTTGGTCACTGTGACTGATTGGTGGAATTTTCTGTACAGAATCATGGGTAATGTAGTTTTTCACCATAAATTCAACTGTTAACCATGATTATTTTAATAATAAGTTGCAATAATGTGGACTGATGGCCTCACCAAAAGCATATACCATCGAGAAACAACCACATAGCTCACAGTAAGAATGTGATAGTTAATACAAGTTATCTTTAAAAATAATTTCCCCCATGGAGAAAATGAATGATTTTTTACTTCTGGACCACTCTATATGTACAAAATATTGAATTATTAATTGTACTTGACAAGCTCAACAACTGCAGAGAGCTGTTGTCACATCAAATTTTTTTTTTGTTTGTATTTTTACTTGCAATGTCCCTAACATATGAGCTCACCAGACGAGATTTGACTCTCTTGGGCAGCTCTTCATCTAGGGTGTAGACGTCATCTCTCTTAGCAGTCAGCTGCGATCCGTCCTCGAACTCCACCTGAAGAGAAGCAGTGGTTTACTAAACAGCTAAACGCAGACTGAACCTCTGGAACTCTTCTCTTAGACATTTACCTGGTACATCTGAATGACATGAGCTGCCACGAATTTGGCTCCATAGACAAGACCATCTGTCCATCTGACCTGAACCACTTCCCCCTGCGGTGGAGGACCCAGCTGAGCGCAGTCTCGGTTCTACACCAAACCATGCAAAATACAATATTTATAAAATACAGCTTTTTAAATATACAGTATTTTGGAGCCAATCATACACTACCCTTCAAAAGTTTTGGGTCAGTTAGTGCTTTTGTGAAAGAAATTAATACTTTAATTAATCAGGGAGGCATTAAATTGCTCAAAAGTGACAGTAAATTCATTTATAATGTTACAAAAGATTTTTGTTTCAAGTAAATGGTGTTCTTTTGAACTTTCTATTCATCAAAGAATACTGAAAAACTATGTCATGGTTTCCACAAAAATATGAAGCCTAGCAACTTTCCCAAAATGCCCTGTTACTTCTAGGTTTTCCATGCCATTGATAATTAGATAATCTACTTCCTAATTTCCTAAACTGCTGTAGAGAATAGATCAGATCTCACATCTTACCACAATGTCCTCTGGGAAAAGGTTATCACTGAAGGAGCCATCGTCAAAGTTGACCTCATAAAATGTCTCTTTTGTCAGCTGTATGACTTCACACTGGTAGTAGCGTCCATTTTTGTTCTTGCAGATGACCTTCTGACCCACGCTGAGCTCTCTCATGCCTGCTTTATTACGCTGCAGAGGAGAAAGAGAGAGATCACTCATCAAAGCAGCAACAAATATGATGGCAGTTCACAAAAGGGATGCACAATAATTGTTAAACAGTCATGATTATTTTGCACAAAAAATATAATTATTATTCATGGTCATTTTTACATTTCATCAGATTGAGTGCACTTTCACATAAGCACAAATCAAGAGAATGTCAACTTGCATGCTTTACTTGCAGATTTAGCTGCACAAACAGACTGGCTGCATTACACTTTTATTTGAGCAGAATATCTCAAAAGAGATTGCAAAACTCCATTGTACAAGTTTACTGGTGTTTTCAGCTCATATCATATTTTGCATTGTAGAGAGAATGTGTGTGCATGGTTTCCAGGTTGGAAAGATTAAGCAAAACACTGAGCAGAAAATGTATCAGTTTAAACGAAAAGCTGTGAATGAGGGATTTAAAAAAAAACTGCTGACATCTGGCAACTGCAACCATGAAAGCTTATGGATGCTTGTTATCAATTCAAGTTAACGCAAATGCCAAATTAAAATGAAACATTTTCACGATCATTAACCAGTGGGTAAATACTGCAGACGATTATGCTTAATAAATCAAGAAAAAGCAGAAACTGTGATCATGATTAAAATACAATTTAAATAAAAGTGATACACTATTTATATTTGAGCAATGGTGGCGAGTCTGAGTGCACATTATGCAAATGGCCACTGTCTTAAATGTATTATTTTTAATAATGGTTTGGAGAAAGAAAAAGTTATACATATTCTGTTCTATCTGAATACTTAAAAACACTTAAAAAAAGGATGAAGAGGAAACAGGACGAGACTATTGGGTCAACTTGTAGAGCCACCTGTAGCAGCCACCTTACAGTGCAGTCACATGTTACAGTGCACAGTTTCAGTGTTTCAGAGCGCAATACCTCCGATTGCACCGGCCCTTTGTGGCGGCAACAAGTGACATAGACGACGAAGGGCCAGTCATCCGGGTGCATGATGACGCCGGCGGCCTGTGCGCAGGTCGGGTGATATGAGGTGGGGCAGCGACCGTGAGAACACTGCACACAACAGCCCAATGTTTTCTTCATCCGCCGTTTGCAGTAGTAGCATTTCTGTAAGCACATACGAGGGAGATTAGCTCACAGGAAGACGAGGAGGTTAGAGGAAGTGAGACAGGAGGAAAGGGCCCAGAGTGCAGATATAAATAACACTGTGACTGCTTACACCAAAGCACTTCAACATCCTGCAGTTACAATCTGCAGTCAAACGTGTTGTTCTGTTACACAAACGATGTAGGACATGATTTACAACACATCGAGCTGTTGATTAATGGAGGTTTGGTGTGAAGCCACATCTCAGAGAAGTGAAATGTTGCAGTTTGAAAGGATGCCCAGTTTGCACGCTGCATGTTTTCTAGAGAAGGGAACAGAAACTCACCAGCTTGAATCTCTGTAAGGGAATGCCGCTGAGATCCACGGGCGATCGTTCAGCGATGTTCACAAAGCGAGCTTCCAGCACTGCCACTGCACACAGGACGTGAACCCATCTGCACACAGAGACACGTTAGGAACCTGGGATGATGATTTTTGCTAAGTATACAACATTATCTCGTCCCAAAGAAAACAGCAGGATGAAGCTCACAAAACCTCTCGATCACATTTCACTGTTGAATCAAAACATAAAAATAAGCAATTATATATTACATTTAGGAAAATTTTATTTTTAGGACCACTTACATTTTTACAATTGAACATTGTTTTCATGACAATAAAATATGTTTTCTTGCTAAATTACTGTAATTTGTTGTTTTACCTTTGAGTTTTTTTGTAATTATCATAGGGGTTTTCGCACCGGAGGAACATTTAATAGCTCATATAACTATTGACGGAAATAACTGCTTTTTGATGTGTTTGCACAACAGGAACTGAAAATGATTTTAGTTATAGAAAAGCCTTTAAAGGGGGAACTAAATTAGCTCTTGCTTGAGAGTAGGTCTAACCCAACACAACAGAAACTACCAGTGACGTAAGTAAGTTGATTGGTCGTATCACCGCACCTTCCTATATATATATAAATATTTACTTCACAAACTAACTCCAAAAACATGGAAAACAGAGACAGTTGGACCGATGTCAAAGTCCAGGCACTTCTCCATCCTCCACTTGTTGACGTTGCTGAATGCAGTCCTAGGGGAAAATGTAGCTCTCGGGGGACACCTCTGGTGGCTAGTTCCTATAACTACCCAGTGTGAAAGCCCCCTAATTTTTCCTCTGTGATGAGAAAATTTAAATATATTTTTTTTTCTCCTTGTTTTTGCTGTTGTAATACAGTAGTAAAAATTATGTTTAATTTAATTTAATTTAATTTGTGTTACATGAGCATTCCTAATGACAGTTTGGGAGGTAAATTCTTGAGAGATTTTATGAACCTTGCGCAAGACAATGAATGATTCCTGTGATCTCAAACCAGAATTGTGTAATAAGTGAGATTACATGAAAACAAAAGGTCCTGGTTTGTCTAAAGCACACAAAATCCACAAAAACACACTTCTAACAATTCGAGATCTGGGTAACTTCAAGGTCAGGGGTCCGTGTGTTTCACGGGACATCAGTTCTGCCCTCTAGTGGACTTTCATTTTACTTACTTGCCATTATTGGCTCTGTGCAATGCTCCACCTCTCAACGAACACAGACAGCAACTCTGTCAAGAATCAAAGATTCAAACATCATCCATTTACAATACATCCATATCAATGAACCAAGAGATGAAAGACCACTGTGTGTTTAAAGCAGGTGCATAGTAGCCCAAAATTATTTGGACACTTAAGCCAGACTTAAAGCAGAAACAAGAAACATCAAGAAAATTTAAAGTCTCAATTAATTTGAAAGAAAAATACACTGTTCAAGCAAAACACTGTCTGCTTTCATTGTATGGAAAAGCAAAAAATCCAACAGGTGAAAATGTCAAAGAAAGCCATACAGATTTCTAACACGCGAGTGAGTAAATGAGCACAGAATTTCTGGGTGAACTATTTCTGTAAGTGTCCAAATGTTTTTTTGGGCCACTATATGTCTGTACCTTGGTGAGGGCGTTGGCTTTACAGCGGGCACATTTCCAGTCTTTGGAGACTCTCGCTGGAGCCACACCGTAACAACCTAGAACAAACAGAGTGAATTAAACAGACCTCGGATTATTCAAACACACCCTTTACTGGCAAAATGTGTTGGAAACTATGATGAAATTCCTTATTTGTCCTCAGCATCATCGTGGGTGCATCTTGTAGTGAAGGAGTTTACATTCATGCAGGACACTTGTTCCCTAATAGCATATTTTCTTATTTAGAAAAAGCTTAATTTAAGGCATCATAATGGAAAGATAATACATTCTAGTCCATGTTATATAACCAGACAAACTACACTACCGTGATTTTTAAAAGTCTTGTATGCTCACCAATACTACATTTATTTGATAAATGTAAAAACAGTAAAAATTTGAAATATTATTACAATTTCAAATAACTGTTTTCTATTTAAATATATTGTAAAATGTAATTTATTCATGTGATGTAATGCTGAATTTTCAGCATCATTAATCCAGTCTTCAGTGTCACATGATCCTTCAGAAATCATTCTAATATGCTGATATGCTGAAACATGTCTTATTATTTTCAATGTTGACAGTTGTGCTGTTTCATATTTTTGTGCAAAATGAGATATAATTTTTTCCCAGGATTCTTTGATGAATAGACAGTTCAAAAGAACAGAATATAATCTATACATAAAGATGAAATGAACATATGACTCCCTTTTTGATCAGGCACCACAAACAGCTAGTCGATGAGGGGAAAAACCAGTATTGTGATAGTCTGGGTTGTCAGGTCAGTACTCACTAGTGTGCACACGGACACTGCACAGGGAGCAGCTGATGAGCAGACTGGTGCCGTCCTCCTCCAGGTGAGGTGTGGACGGCTGGACGTCTGCGCTGTCCTCGGTGGTGGTGGTGAAACATCTCTCTGGAATCAGAGGCTTGGTCCTCATCTGACCCCCGGGCAGCACCACGGCCGGCTCGCTCTCGGCCCCTTCAGACTGAACACAAACACATACACAGGACGTCATACAGGAAAGCACAGGAAGTGTCAGACACTTGATATACTCAGTGACAGGAAACAGATAAACACAGATCTCTGAACCAGGCCGGCGTACCCGCTGATGTGCCTGGAAGAGCGCGCACACAGCGCAGTACGGAGGCCGCAGACTCATCTCTCTGTTGTACTCTCTCTCTCTTTCTGGATTATACGGTCTGTTCTGCCACAGCTGGGCCAAAGGTCGTGCCCAGGCCTCCCCGTCCAGCCCATCCTCCTCTGACGCAGCCTGATCCTGCAGCTCTGCACATGCACATACAATCCATCACATTACATCATCCTTCATTCAGAAGATGCTTTTGCAATGTGATTTACGTTACATTTTCAGTTAAATGCGCAGTGGCTGGCAACTGAATAAAGCATTCATATGGCAACTTCCTGAAGAGTCCAACACTGTTACTGTGTGGAACATTTCAACATTGCTCTGTTTGAGTAACCCAACATTGCAACAACAATTAAACAAATTGCATTGACTTTAGGGCAGGACTGACATTTTGCACATTGTGCAAACATTTGTCATTCTGTTTGGTGGTGCTAGTGCGCAGAAATTACGCACTTCTCACATATTTTAGACTACAATGAATATTCTGTGAAAAAAATGATGTGGGGCGCACACACAAATATATATTATATACCAATTATAAAGCAGAAGTTTGCAAAGTACTGAGATTTTAGTGGACATATGTAGGCAGTGCATTGATCTGAAAAGTGGTCCATTGCACTAATGACAGATCACACATCAGTGTTAACTTAGCATTATATAAATGCTGTTTTTGTATATTAATATTTTTAATTAGCTTTTATTTTTAGATGTTCAGTATTCATTTTAATTTTAGTTTGACTGATTTTGTTGTGAAGATTTTCATCTAATATTTCTATTTTGGTTCAGCTTTATTTCAATTATGATTTTTAATTATTTTAGTTTTAGTTAACAATAACAACACTGCCACAAACTGACCTTCGTCACTGATGCTGTCCTTCATCAGAGGATGGTGCCTGGGGAGTCTGGGAAGTCTGTGCTGAGCTTCCACTGGGTGTTCAGCTTCTTTCTGCAGGACAACACAAACTCACACTTATTACACACACAAACACAAACACAAACACACACACACACACACACACACACACACACACACAATACAACAGGGTTTCCCACACAAGAGCTTGCAAACCCCTAGTGATTCATGATGGAACTGCATTTGGTTTGTGATGTGATAGAAATACCCAATGAAAATGGGTATTACAAATAAATAAAATGTGTAAATGTGCATTTACTATTGCTGTTATTGTTGAGTATTTACATTGAGTTATTGTCATTCTTTTCAGCACTTTCTTTTCTGAGTAAATTAGGTTTAATATATTATTATATTGCCTGGAGCGATTAACATCACTCTTCTACTGCTCGTGGAAAGCAGGTGGTGCCCAAACTTTTATTAAGAGGGATATTCATGCATATCATTAATTGATGGCAGGAGTTATTCATCAGATGATGAAGAGCGCTGTAAGCGGGCATATATCCAGACACGAGATGCAGTTGAGTGTAATTTCATCAATTGAAATATCTGGGACTGGCAGTAAAGTGTTGCTGCACAGTAACAGCATAGTTTGCTAGCATGAGGGAGTCTACTGAATCCTCCACAATCTAAAGCACATGCATTCAAGGAGAAATATGTCAGGAACTAATTTTGTAAATGTATTTACAATGCTGACTAATTTGCATTATAGAGTGCTGCAGGAATGAGTCCTAAAACCTTCTGGTTCCACTGTCAATGGGTTTTATAAATGTGTTTTTGGTTAAATGTCTGAAATAAAGTCTATGGTGATCACAAGCTCAAGATGTTTTCACATTTTATTCTACAACATAAAACACATCAATACACCCTGGTGAATTTTAAAGCTTTTACTTGTCTTAAAAAATATAGGCCTAATTGATACCAAGTGGCTAAATGGGACTACAGAGGCTGTCGGGGAAATAAACTAAACTCATCTACTCACTGGTGGCTTTTACAGTCTAATCACGCTCTTGCAAACTATTCTAACTAAAACTTTCAAGGAAAATACTTTTTAATTAAAGCACTGATGGAAGCTTACTGATGGTGGCATTGAAGTCATGCAACCATGGTGTAGTGTGTTATAGCCTAACTTTAGCTTTTTAACTTCGGTGACTGTATTTAGGCTTCGAAATTCATAAAAATTGTGTTTATTTGTGACGATTATCAAGATGAACAAAACATAAGAATCATAAACTTTTCTTGGTGACAGCTTACTTTCCAAAAGTGAGTGGAAACATACTATTAAGGTTTTGTCAAGGGAACCAGGGTGATGCAAACTTAAGAGGTTGTTCTACAAATGAACGTAATTCCTGCAGCACTCTATTCCTTTAGTGAACCAGGTGCTTAAACAACAGAGTCGGATGGCACATACGCACCTTGCTGTCCTCTTGAGAGTCGCTATCAGAGTCGCTGTCTCGGTCTCTCTCATGCCGAAAGCGTGGCTCGAAATTGCTGTAATCTCCTTTAGCGTAGCTGTGGACATGCAGCACCTCCGCGGGGCTCAGTGTTCTCTGGAAGATGTGCTGGACCGCAGGCGGACACACCTGACTGCAGTCGCTGTCTCGGTCTCTCTCGTGCCGAATGCGCGGCTTGAGATCGCTGTAATCTCCTTTAGCGTAGCTGTGCACATGCAGCACCTCCGCGGGGCTCAGCGTTCTCTGGAAGATGTGCTGGACCGCAGGCGGACACACCTGACTGCCGCCCGCTGACGCAGAGCTGCACCGCGACTCACCCAGCTTAAGGTTGATGGCGCTGCTGCTGGGTTCGGTGACGACATCATACGTGTGGGCGGAGTTAACACTAGGTTTGTGTTTAGGGCCGACGCTGATGTTGCTGGGTTCAGTGATGACATCATATGTGAGGGCGGAGTTAATGCTGGGTTCGTGTTCAGGGTGGACAGTGATGCCGCTGGGATCTGTGGTGACATCACAGGTGTGGGCGGAGCTAATGCCGGGTTCAGGTTTAGGGCTGCTGGTGATGTTGCCGAGTTCTGGTTGGACATCACAGCTCTGGGCGGAGCTAACGCTGGGTTCATGTTTAGGGCTGATGGTGATGTCGCTGGGTTCTGTGGTGACATCACAAGTGTGGGCGGAGTTAACACTAGGTTTGTGTTTAGGGCCGACGCTGATGTTGCTGGGTTCAGTGATGACATCATATGTGAGGGCGGAGTTAATGCTGGGTTCGTGTTCAGGGTGGACAGTGATGCCGCTGGGATCTGTGGTGACATCACAGGTGTGGGCGGAGCTAATGCCGGGTTCAGGTTTAGGGCTGCTGGTGATGTTGCCGAGTTCTGGTTGGACATCACAGCTCTGGGCGGAGCTAATGCTGGGTTCATGTTTAGGGCTGATGGTGATGTTGCTGGGTTCTGTGGTGACATCACAGGGGTGGGCGGAGTTAACACTGGGTTCGTGTTTAGGGTCGACGATGATGCTGCTGAGTTTTGGTTGGACATCACAGCTGTGGGCGGAGCTAATGCTGGATTCGTGTTCACTGACAGTGATGTTGGTAGGTTCTGGTTGGGCATCCCAGGTGTGGGCGGAGTTAACACTGGGTTCGTGTTTAGGGTCGATGATGTTGCTCAGTTCTGGCTGGACATCACAGCTGTGGTCGGAGCTAATGCTGGGTTCATTTTCAGCTTTGATGGTGATGTCGGTGGGTTCTGGTTGGGCATCACAGCTGTGGGCGGAGTTAATGCTGAGTTCTTTTTCAGCACTGATGGTGCTGTCACTGGGTTCTGGTTGGACCTCACAGCTGTGGGCGGAGCCAATGCTGGGTTCATGTTCAGCGCTGATGGTGATGTCACTGGGTTCTGTGGTGACATCACAGGTGTGGGCGGAGTTAATGCCAGGTTTGTGTTTAGGGCTGACCGCGATGTCGTTGGGTTCTGGTTGGACATCATAGGTATGGGAGGAGTTAATGCCAGGCTCACTTGGACTAGGGATGATGGTATCTATAGTGTTGTCGCTGGGTTCAGCAGAGACATCACAGGTGTGGGCGGAGTAAATGCCATGTAGAGAGGAGATACTGCTGGTTACAAATATGAGAGGCGTGACGTCAGTGGCAGGGATGTCACTGGAACACGAATAGGCCATGATGTCACTCTGCTGCGCATCAGTGAGGTCACCGCTTGGAGTGATGTCATCGGGCTTGCTTTGGACATCACAGCTTTGAGTGACGTGTTCGGACTGAGAGGTGACATCAATGCTCGGAGCCTCATCATCAGCGATGCTGTTTGTGGATTGTGAGGATGAGGTGACGTTGTTGGGTTCAGAGGGAGTGACATCATCTCTTTGCTGCATTGTGATATCACTGCTGGAGGTGGGGTTTGATGGCGAGAGCTCCACCTCCATGCAGGGAGGGGCTTGATTCTCTTGCTGTTGTGGAGGGGGCGTGTGTGTCTCCATCGTCTCCTCAGCTTGCGCATAACCTGCAGAAATACACATTGGCTGTTTTAGCCTTTTTATTACAGCGTCGCTGGTGTATCATTTGCTGTATATGAGGCTCTACCTGGGTCATCGGAGATGGATTGTTCATTCTTGTCATCTGTCTCAGTCTGGCTGAGTTTGGCTTTCTTCTTCTCAACTTCCTCCTCTTTTTCTAACTTCACTTGATTGTCGTCAGGGCTGGGTCTGAGCCGTTTCTGCCCCACATTCTGCTTTGGAGTGCTACTGTATGAAGAGAAGGGAAATCAGAGGATTAAAAAAAACACGTTTTTCATGAACCATCACCACTGTGCTCTCTAAAGCATAAGATGTAGCCCTCAGGAGAAATGCGACAAATTGTGTTATACCGTAAAAATTAAAGAGCATGTTTATAGTATACTTACTGTCGGTAAGTATTTACTGAAAGGCAAAATGCATGTTTTACATTTTCAATTAAACTAGTTTTAGAAATTTTGTATTCTAGTCAATTACTATATCTTTTAGCATATCTCTAATAATAATATTTTGAAAAAGCTTTTATTTTTATATTTTCAGCTTTCATACAAATTTCAGTTCCCTTTCATGGGAACTTCGAACTGCGTCCTCTAGGGGTCGCTATGGGGAATGCCTCGTCGTGACCCGTGTCTGAAGCATACATTGAAAAAACACCAACTCGTTGGCCGCTCGACTTGCAGTGCTTATTTCACTCGTCGATATCAGAATCAGAATCAGAATCAGAATTAGCTTTATTCGTCAGGTGTGCAAACACACGAGGAATTTGTTGTGGTTTTTTAAGGTGCTCCTGGTACATACATACATGGATACATACATACATCCACATCTGCCTTGAGAAAAGAAAAAACAAAACAAAAATGGCTGCTTCCAATTTTCCTGTAAGAGAAAAAGTTTTTTTTTTCTTTTGTGAGGAAAAGGAAGTTAATGGTAAGATGAGAGGGAGGATAAAACAACAAAATACCCTTTTCTGGTAGCAGAATGAGGATAATTGAATTTTCTTCTCTTTTCCTTTTGGTTAAGTTAGGTTTAGAAGGTGGTTCTAAACCGGAGTTTGGAAATGGGTATTTCTAAATACCAGGACTGTGGTTATTAAAATTCCTTCGGGTGAAGGGAAAATAATAATAATGACAGTATTGGTTTCTTAGCTGTTAAGATTGACACCGTCCACCAATTAGATCGCTCCTAGAGACACTGCGTCCTCTAGGTTTCTTGCCATGCTGCGGACACAAGCTTCAGACGAAGAAGTGAATGATGTGTGCTCCCGGCGCCTATTTATACTATAGTCGCACCGGTAGTGACATCATGGCTGTCGCCGGCCAACGAGTTGGTGTTTTTTCAATGTATGCTTCAGACACGGGTCACGATGAGGCGTTCCCCATAGCGACCCCTAGAGGACGCAGTGTCTCGTTCCCTACTCAGGGAACCATGGTTACATAAGTAACCTGAGACGTTTTATTTGGTTATGTGCATTTGTCTTTTTTTTACTTTGTTTTTTTTATATTTCTATTTAGCTTTTAATTTTTATTTCAGTTTTAGCAATTAAGTAATAAGTTAGTAATAACTTAGTTGCCAATGCAACATTTCTAACCTTCGTCCAAGTTTGTTTTCACTTGCTGTTTTATTTAAGCTCTACTGCAAAGAACGGAAACATTTTTTAATAGTTTTAGTCTTAGTTAAAACAACACTGCTTCATATAATAATGCTTAATGAAAATTTGTGTTCTTAATATGTTTTATTGTGTTGTAACCATTATATAAAAACAATAAGGCACTTGACGTCACATTGTATTGTACGTCACTTTGCTGCATGCCATACCTAACAACACTCCTCAGTTGTCACTATACACACACAATACAGCATAACGTGAATAGTGCTGTACAAATACATTCACATAGCCACTAAAAAATTTAAAAGACTGATCTTGAGATTTTAATAATCGTCATCAGGATCCATAAAATAAAACGGAACAATAAATGAAGTCCTTTGGGTTTCTGTGTGTAGTTGACAATGTTTTTTTTCCCCCTGAAGAAAAGCTCCTTCTATGTCCATAAAGTTTTGCAGTGGTTAGATTTGTATAGAAACATGTAATAGCCAAAAAATTTTTGGAATTATGTGAATGAGTACTTGAGCACTTCACATTCATAATGCACTGTGTCAGCAAATGAACCACAGACTAAAAGCAAAGCAAACTCCTATCAGCATCTGAGATGGAGACTGCGAAAATGGCCACATATTTTCTTTTTACACACCTGTTGATCTGCTCGGAGGTGCTGCTTGGTTCTTCATCACTAACAGGCTTCTTCTCCTCTACCTCCGGACCTCCTTTCTCTGCTTCTACTTTCTCCTTTGCACCATCTGTTTCACTTTTCAACATTTCAGTCTTGTCCTCCTCATCACCGTCCGTGTTTGCTTTCTGCTCCTCTCCAGCCTCTGCTTCTCCTATCTTCTCCTGTGTTTCTGCTTTGCTGCTATCGCTGAGCTCTCCTGTCTCATTCTCGGTCTTTCCATCTGTCAGGACCTCTGCTGCCTCTGGCGTGGGCTTTGAGTGGTCGATGGGTGCACTGTCCTTTCCTGCTTTCCAAAGTTTATAGCGTTCCGGCTGGAACTTGCGCACAAACACATCCATGGATATCTTCACCATGTCCTTCCGGCAGGAACACTGAGAAAGAGACGCACATCAACAAACAAAAACATACCTGCGGTACCATACTTGCACTCATACTTGTACTCCAACTCAAAACTGAGGGAACGCGATATATGCGAAATATCATACTAATGTCGCCAGCTTTCCATAATCGATCCAGCGCTGGGTGGCGAAGTTGGTGGATTCTGCACAGTTGAAGCCATGGTTAAACCCAGCGTGATATCCATACGGGAAGGTCACAATGAACTGGCCTGCTTCCTGTGTGACCTGATGAATAGAGTAGAAAGAAGACAAATCGTGAGATAAAATCAGGCATGACAGGATAAGATAATAAAAATCAAGCATCTGACCTTCTCAAAGGGTATCCCATACTTCCTCAGAATAGATGGTGAAATTAAAGTCATTTTGTGTCGCAGGAAGGCTTCACAACTTTGGGCACTTCCGGGGAAAAATCCTGCATGAATGAAAATTAAAAGAGTACTGAGTTAATTAATGAGCAGCTGAAGAGGAACAGGAACTAATGATATGTTTTCAGAAGACCACTGTACCTTTAGCAAGACGCTCTAATCGCTTCCCATGTTCTGGAGGCACAATGTACCTGTAGAAGAGCCCGTTTTCAATTCAAGACCAAGTAATAATGCTTTTAAAATCTCTTTAGGACAGTATGAATAGTATTAGGGTCAGTTAGCTTTTTCAAGCTGAAAAAAGTCTCATTTGCTCACCAAGGCTGCATTTATTTGATCTGATATATGATTACAACTTAAAATAACTGCTTTCTATTTTCATATATATAAAATTTAATTTATTCCTGTGATCAAAGCTGAATTTTCAGCATCATTACTCCAGTCTTCAGTGTCACATGATCCTTCAGAAATCATTCTAATATGCTGATTTGCTGCTCGAGAAACATTTCTGATTATTATCAATGTTGAAAACAGTTGTGCCGCTTCATAATTTTGTGGAAGCATGATGCATTGTTTTTCAGGAATCTTTGATGAATAGAAAGTTCAAATAGAAATATTTTATAACATTATAGATGTCTTCATTATCACTTTTGATCAATGTAATGCATCCTTGCTGAATATTAATTTCTTCAAAAACAAAACCTTGAATGGTCGTGAATATGAACAAATGAGCTTGTTTTTAAATGAAACTGCCAAAAAGTCTCAGATCCTGGTTTGAATCAATGTAATGACTATTGGTCGACCGATATATCGCCAAGGCCAATATATCGGCCGATATTTGGCATTTTTCAAATATCGGCATCGGCTGATGTGTTCGAGGCGGGACCTTTATTTTGACGGCGCTGAGAGCGGCAGCGCCTGAACACAGAGTGCTCACATTCTTCCCCTTGTTCGCCGTTGTCGTTAACAGTTCTGTCTAATACGGATAGAAGTCTGCCTAATAATCAGATAGAAAGGAAATTAAAATGTATACAAAGTATTATATTATTAGTAATAGAAAGGCAAACATTATAATACTTTCTCGTTTGCCGTCAGCATTGAGCAAATACGCATTTATATCATTTAAACAAATCTTTGAATGAATAATGAACATTTAATTTCACAAACCTTGCAAACTTAGTCGAATCCAGTTGTGAGATCTTGTGAAGTGTGCATGTGACCTGCATGATCGCGTGTTCTCTGCGTGACGGTCGGTCTGTGCAAATTGAATGCTGACAGGTGGACAGTTCAGCCTCACTGAAGACGCGCGATCGTAAACTCGTGATTTCAAATTATGCTGCGCTTTATGCATTTGCCCACTGTCATATTCATGTAATTTTCACTGTGTGCTGTATGTAAAATGAGTGTTACCTTGGCTTT
>NW_015539929.1:590531-615634 GCF_001515605.1 Sinocyclocheilus anshuiensis
GCCACCCTGCTTTCCAAGATATCGGCATCGGCTGTCAAAAACCACATATCGGTCGACCACTAGTAATGACTCAATGAATTGATCAAATGAACTGAGAATAGCAAAATATACTTAAAATAAACTATAATAATAACAACGAAAATGCTGACCAAAAACAAGATTTAGTTGTGACATTACCAGGACTTGGGTTCTCCAAAGTGAAGGTAGTTGATGCTGTAGAGATCCATGTCCTCTGTGTGCCAGGCGAACGTGCTCTTCCACATCCCGAAATAAAGATATGGAGTGTTGACTCCTTTGATTGTGATTCCACTCTCTCTCTCCACCGTGTCCAAAATAGTGTTCAGACGGCCAATATTCCACTCCGTCACGTCCTGTATACAGTCACATATATATCTGTAATCACTGTATAGCACTATTATCACACTGTAAACAATGGGTGTAACTGAAACATAATAGTAAAAAATATTCCATGAATATAAAAGGGCAGATTACTCACTGGATCGTAGAGGGTTCCACTGATATCTGCCCCATATAGTGGTGGATTGAATGTTAAATTCTTCCAATATTTCCTCTCTAGTTCATCAAATTCAGCATATCTGGGATTACAGAACCTGCAGTCGAGTTAGAGAACCTTTTTATTATGGTGACAGTCATGCATCAACTTCATGTATCTCAGAGTGAAAAAGAATATACAATGAGCAATAATGTCAATGGATTTACTTTTATGCATCAAGAAAAGTAGGTTAGCTTATTATTGGATAATATTATGTTTCTCTGTTCAATCAGACTTACACTACCATTCAAAAGTTTGGGGTCAGAACTTTTTTGAATTAGCACTTTTGAAAGAAATGAATACTTTCAAGGATGCATTAAATGATCAAATTATATTTGTCAAAAAAGGTTTCTGGTATAAATGTATATGCTGTTCTTTTGAA
Organism: Sinocyclocheilus anshuiensis; assembly: GCF_001515605.1. Classification (NCBI taxonomy): domain Eukaryota; kingdom Metazoa; phylum Chordata; class Actinopteri; order Cypriniformes; family Cyprinidae; genus Sinocyclocheilus; species Sinocyclocheilus anshuiensis. Next base: position 591,467 of record NW_015539929.1, read on the forward strand.
CTTTCTATTAATTAAAGAATCTTGAAAAAAAAAAATATATCACCATTTTCACAAAAATGGCCCTGTTTACAACACTGATAATGATCAGAAAAGTTTCTTGAGCAGCAAATCAGCATATTAGAATGATTTCTGAAGATCATGTGACACTGAAGACTGGAATAATGATGCTGAAAATTCAGCTTTGCATAACAAGAATTAATTATAGTTTAAATATATCACAATAAAAATCATTTATTTTAAGTAATAATAAAATTGTACAATATTACAGTTTTTCCTGTATTTTTTTATTAAATGAAAGCAGACCCAAAACTTCTGAATAGCAATGTAGTTTTATCAGCAAAAAAGAAACAGTCACGCCAAAGGTGGAGAATGTTCGTATTACTTAAAATAATTTGCATTTATTAATCCTGCATAATAACACCAGGAATATTTATTAAGAAGTCTTTAAAGAATCCTTTGCTGCTCACTTGTCTGTGTTGGCAGTTTTGCGAAACTCGCGGACGGTCATCGGCTTCTTCTGGATGTTGTACTGAGTGAAGAGACCTGATTGGCCAGTGACCACCTGTTGAATCGGTGCGGGAATCACCAGGTCATCAATGTCATCGTATGTGCGCCGGGGCTTCCAGTCCTTTGGTGGCACCACCTGACAAACAAGCACATCAGTGAGCCATGCACACCTACAATGATCATCCACAACAACCAAAAAAAGCCTCTCACAGCAATTTGAGCTGAATACATTTTATACACTGACCTTAGCCATCCCGGCTCTGTGAGCCCCCTGCGACTCCATATATGCAATGTATCTGTTGAAGTCTTTGAACTCCTCTTTTGTGGGATGAAAGGTCATGATCCTGGTGGCAGGACTCTGGGAGCTTTGAGAGACCGAGTCCGAAGCCATTCTGCTACTTGGACTGTAAGAGAAACAGGAAGATGAAGATTTCAGCAACAAACACATCAACAAAACTAAATACGTAACACATCACCTAACCAACTAGTAAACTCCACATGTAAACCACCACTACTAGGCAAGACCGGTTTAGTTATAACACATATTCTTGCTCATTTAAAGTGATTCAAAATATTTGCATAACAAGAAAAAGATTTAAAAAAAAATACTTATTTAAGAAAACAATAAAAAGCTATATTTAATTATTACTTAAAAATCTAAAAAATATATAATAATAAATTTTCATAAATAATTATACATTTCTTACATTTAATTATAAACATTTTTAACATCATATTTAAATATAATTATAACCAATAAATAGCAGGTGTCCTCGCCAGAATCCCAGATAACCAATAATAATAAAAAATAAGGGCAGAACAAGTATAAATATTCCAACCTGAACTACATACAAACAAATATTCAGTAAACACCAAGAAAAAAGTTGATTAGAGGACACTGATCACGTTTATATTGATGTAAACATGAAATAACACAACAAAATAACGTGTGACAGCTGACAACATGCTCTTTGACTACTGACAGAAATACATTTTTAATTAGAAGCATTTTAATTAAATTAACATTATATGACAAACCACATGCAACTTTATATACAGAAATACACTCACTGCACTATTTTATTCAAGCACACACTATATAATAAAACATTAAGCCACCGTAGTGTTTCAGATTATGAATGTAGAAGCACCTGTAAACTCACACTAGCATGCTAGCGGACGTTCGCCTGATAAACACATCATATCTGACCATTCAGAGTGTTTAATGATAAAAGCATCATATTTATAAATCTGTCATGATCTCATCACGAGGTTCTGCTCAGGACCACTGAAAGTTTTGACCGCGAAATCTCTCAAACTCGCCTCAAAACAACAACAACAAACACGCTGACGGCTAAAGGCGCTCAAATGAACACAAACGTACTCCTGTCACACACACACACACCGCTTCAGCGCAACACACACACGCTCATATCCATTCACACGCTGTAATTAACGGCTTGTTGTAGTGTATAACTGTGTTATTACATGAATTATTGATCCGCTCCAAACTTTGATGAGCATGGTGGCTAACTACTGTAAACACGACATTCACACACTAAAACACGCATGAAATCACTCCACACACACACAAACACCCGATCATACGTGTCAGGAGAGGACGAGAGGAGTTAACTCACGGGTGCCGCGGGCGCAGCTGACAGGTGTTGAGGGCGCAACTCAGAGAAACGGCGCAGAAAAAGACGATCGCAGATCAGACATGTCCTCCATTAGAGTGCAGCGCAACTGCGCATGCGCACACACTGTTGACAAAGATGGAAGAAGGCGTTCCCCTGCGCGCGCCTCCTAATCGACTCACTCCGCATGAACCCTATGGGGCCATATAGATAGTATGGAAAATTCTCTCCATTTGAACCTTATGAGGCCATAGAATATGGATTGTAGATATATAATCTACACATGCTCCACATGCCATATATGATATAGATGCACAATCATATAGGAAAGGAAAAGATAGATTATATAGCCTAGGTATTTTTGTATAAATCAATCTATATTATTGGCTATATGGATTATGGGGTCATAAAGGTATAGAATAAACAAATAAAATGGATTAATGTAACACAAACTTCATTTAAGTCTTATGATGTTTTTATAGCACGTATATAACCTTATAGATATTGATTAGGCGATAGATAATGTAGATCAATTGTATTTGTATATATTACTATGCATCCTAATGGGACCCTTTCCATGCATCTCATATAGTTACATATTTAAAACAAAAAAAAAACTTAACTTGCAGCATGATGTACCTACTGGCCTATGGTGTTTATGAATGTTTTATACATAAAAATGTAACCCTATATATATATCATATACAAAGCATAGACTTATGAAATAGTCTGAACATGCATATGTTTCAAATATTATACAGAACCACATGTATGAGTATATAGTATATGAATGTTTTATAGATTATTTGTATAGATAACTCTGTATGCATCATGTAGTCATATCATTGTTTATAATATAGATTATACAATATTGATTATCCGTGTAGGCTAAACAGTTGTGTATACTGTAAATTATAAAGATTATATATCTGACTCTATACATCTCACCTGACTCATTAAATCCACATGCAACCATTTAGATGTGGTACACTGTATAAATATATAACTATAGACTTATCTGTATATCCCATATCATAGATCATCGTAGAGCCATGCATATATAGATTATATAGATAATAGACATTATTTATAAAACTGATATAAATATATAAATTCAATATACATGTTACTTGTGCAAAAACATACAGTAATGCCTCTGTGCAATTTACTACATGATTTTGCATCTTTAATATCGAAAATAAATTTGAAATGACTATGGCCTGTTTTTTATTTTAACCTTTGGACAAATTGTTGGTTTTCAGACCACCTGTTAAAAATGTGCAACTAAATTATCTGTGTATCTCCAGCAATAAACAAAGACATTGATTGTTGTCTGCAAACTGGTAATTAGGCTTAATTATTTGTTAATTGTTAATCTACAATGGGAAACAACATCTCTGACCTCAGACCAAAGGGACAATTTGTGCCTAATTAGTGAGATAATTAGCTTCCAAAAGAATTAGTAAACTTTGCTGTCCGGTCGCTGAGATTTTTGGAGGAGGACTAATGTCTCCAGGTGTTCCAGAACTAATGAATCATGTAGAACAGGGAGAATCCAGTTCACATGCCTTCACATTAAACTGCAATGGCCGGTGGGCTGACTAGCCTTGGCTGCGCAGCTCTGGATTTCTGGCAAGGACACAAACACACTGGAGAGGGACCAGCCATCTGTTCCCGGGAAATGTGCTGAAAGAACCGAGATACAGCAGCGAAATCCACACAATAAACATGTACAAAACCCAATGAAGCATTTTATTAACACATATTTCTCTCCTTTTTATTAACAAATAGAAAACAGACCGCCTGTACAACAGATTGAATGCCGTTTTGTCTCTATGCGAACACAAAGTCAAATGATTTCTCCCCGTGTCCGCATTTTTCATCTTACTTTGTGCTCAGGCCATAGGAGGAAAGAAACACTTGAGTATGCACATATTTTCAGTCTGATGATGCTGTCGCGACGTTACGGGAGATTTGTCTTTACGAGCCACAGTGAGAAATGATCGGATGGCCATTAATAATACCACACGTGGAGAGTCCCAGCCTCAGCCGTCTGTTTTCTGCCGCAGACTTTCCCCACTTCAGCTGCTGGTCTGAGCGAATGACGGATGGCCGTGGTTCTACTGGAGGTACGTAACGGCTGTACATGTGTGTGTGTGTGCAGGTCTGTCGGGTCGAGGCCTGACCTTTGACCTCAGCTGACCCGGCATGGGATAAAGACTTTGCTGTGGCAGCAGGAACACCATTTCTCTTGTCTTTCTTTCACTCGAGAATGGAGGGTTTCCAGAAAGTGTCTGTTTACTGCTATTCAGAGCAGAACGGCTCTGAACGCGTTCTCTCGTTTCATTGGTTTATTCAGTGTCCTTAACGACGGCAGGTTCATTAAGCTCACTAACTCGGGTGTAAGCATTTCATCTCTTTTATACTTGATTATACTGTTTTAGAAAGTATCAGGAGGTGAAAAGGTTGTTTTAATTGTATATTTTATAAAAGTTCCCCTTTTCCCACCAAATAAAAGTAGATCATTAAAATATAATAATGATAAAAAGTAAGAAATCATCAGCAGCTCTGAGTACACCTCTTATAATATTAGTAACCTGGGTCATGTGAAAATACATGTCCACATGTGCTAAAAATAACTGAACATATATACGAAAAAATTATAAAGGAATAATAATAAAAGAAAAAAATAAGAATAAAAAGAACCCCTTAGATATGCAATGATCAGCACAAATGATACAAATATTGTATTTTCTGACAGATATACCAATCGTAATGATGATACAATAATAATAATGATAATAAAAACAATGGTGGATGATGTTGATCGATATGAAAATGAAATGATCGTAATCATAAAGCAGTAAGGTAATACAGAGACAGGAGCTGAGCATTAGAGACCAGAAGGAAGCGTTTGTTGCTGTTTTCAGAAGAGGAACAGGATTGCGCTGAAGTTCCAGTGATTTCTCCTCTCTTCTGATTTGCCGTTTCTCTCTCTCTCTCTCCCTCCAGCAGTGGTGACTGAATAGGTAGGATGATTATGGCTCAGAAACAAGTGGCGGCTCTCCGTTCTGAGGCATTCTGGGAGTAGTTACGTTGCATAGTGATCGAAGCTGCCAAGGTACTCCAGAGCTGCTCTGTAGCACAGCTGGTACTGGTCCTGCACACACAGTTAAAACACGCATGACTAAAACACCCTGAACTAATGCTTTGCCTAAAAATGAAAAGTCTGATTTGGAGGAAATGACGACAGGTGAACTACTGCTGGGGTGTCAGGTTTACCTCGGTCTGTACCATGGCAGGTCTCTGCGTGCGGAGCGTTTTTATGGTCTGGAACATGTCCACCACCCCTTCATACCTCATCCGCTCCAGAACAATACTTAAAGTGATGAAGACCCCTGTTCTGCCCACACCAGCACTGAGACAGAGAGAGACAGACAGCAGTTCAGCACACATACTGTACACACAACATCTAGAGGTCAAATGTTTGGGGTCGATAAAATTTGTTTCAAATAAGTCTCTTCTGTTCACCAAAGCCGCCTTTATTAACTGATCAAAAATATAGTAAAACTGTAATATTGTAAAATATTTGTACAAATTAAAATAGCTGTTTTCTATTTGAATATATTGTAAAATGTAATTTATTCCTATGATGAAAAGCTGAATTTTCCTAACCCATCATTACTCCAGTCTTCAGTGTCTTTGCTGCTCAAGAAGCATGCTGAAAACAGTTGGGCTGTTTTTTGTTGAAACCTTGATCAGTTTTATTTTTGTTTTAATTCAATTTTATTTTTTGATTAATAGAAATTTCAAAAGAACAGCATGCATAATAGAAATCTTTTATAACACTATAAATGTCTTTACTGTAACTTTTGATCAACTGAATGCATCCTTGCTGAATAAAAGTATTCATTTCTTGGTCACACTTTATTTTAGGGTCCAGTTCCCATGGTTAACTAACTATTAACTACTTTTGCCTCAGTAAACTCCTAATTACTGTAGTTGTTAAGTTGAGGTATTGGGTAGAATTAGGGATGTAGAATATGGTCATGCAGAATATGTGCTTTATGAGTACTAATAAACAGCCTATATGCTAGTAATATGCATGCTAATAAGCAGCTAGTTCATAGTGAGAACTGGTTCCTATACTAAAGCGTTACCAATTTCTTTTGGGGAAAAAAAAAAATCTTTCTGACCCTACACTTTTAAACTGTCATGTACAGATACAAAGTCGGCTTTGGGATACAGTCAGTAAAATCTTAGACTGAGACATTTTTAATATAGATTTACAACAGTTTGAATATTCAATATATCAGCCAGTGCTACTACAATCACACACTACATGCTCTGCTGCGCTCGTTCATTCTGCTTCTCACCTGCAGTGAACAGTAATTGGTCCATCCTGACCAAACTGCTCCTTGGTTTTGTGGACTTGGCCAATGAAATCAATAAAGCCCTCTCCTGTCTTTGGCACGCCTTGTTCTGGCTAATCGGTGAACTGAAACTGACGGATCGTCCTAGACTGGCCATCCTGAGAGAGAATGAGAGTGTGATTTAAAGACACAGCACAGCTGAAGTCATGCGGTCACGTCTGATCGACTCACTCTGGCGTCTGTGACTTTAAACTCCCGTAGGATGTACTGCGGCATGTTGTATTCAGCCATGGGGTCCACGACGAAGTACTGGTAGCGTGCAGATCTCTCTGCAGGCCAGTACTGATGACACTTCTCCTGTGGAGCCAAACACTTGATTATAAGAGCAGCTCACACTTGGCTCAATTGCTTTGTCCAAAACCCAACGTTATTTTTATTTTTCATTTTTCGCCTTTTGTCTCTGTGGTGTAATGCACAGAATGACAGCCTGAGGCCAGCATACAACCAGCTGATTTTCAGCATCATTAACATTTCATTAGTCATTCGAGAATCAGAGTATTTTTTGTAACAATTGCAGCAGAGTATTCAGACATTTTCCTGCATCCACATTGCATGTTTATTTGATTATTATTATTTGATACACTTAAATCAGTCCCTCCAGGGTTTTGCGATCATGCAGTTGCAATAATGAATGCAAATATAACCAGGGTTCTCATTATTTGCAGCAGCTTGCATTTTTGCATTAGTTTTCCTTTTAGAGAATCAATAGTAGCTAATCAAAATCTATAAATCTGAGCCCAAACAAATTGATCAATGTGTGTTGAACTGCCAAACCACAAATGATTTCAGTAATTATGCACAAAGTCATTTACAGTAACAGTATTATATAGTATTGAGCAGTGTTAAATAATGATGGTAATGGTAGGTTTTTAATGCAAAACCATGCAAAAGTTGCTGCAAATATCACCACAATTTTTTTGAGAAAAGCTGCAGCAAATTCAGTGACTCTGGGATGCAAAATTAGAAAAAAAAATCTAGTGAAATCCTGATGGGACTGTTGAATGATTCATAAAAAAAGAAAGCAGATCCATGTAAATCTTCTACTCATTAAAGTTGCACATGAACATATATTTTCCATGACCTTGAATAGACTAACAGGCAATCACACACAAAAAGTTACTTCATGAGCTGCATTATAATTCAGTCTACTATTACAACTGTTTCTTTGTGCAGTTCTCCTCTTCATATTTCTGTAAACTTCACGCTTTGCTGCTAAAAAGCAAAAGCGTTGCAATGTGTGACATGGAATCAAAGATTTAAACAGCTGAATGTGTTTTGAGCAGAGCTGCCCTTAAAGCGTTTTATTTTAACAGCATTGATACACATAATTTTTGTTAATATATAGTTTTTAAATATGTCTATATACAGTAGTTTTTATTACATTTTAGTTTTCAAGTTTTAGACTTTTTAATTTAGAATTTAGAAACTAAATGAAAATTAGAAATGTTGCCTTGGCAGCTAGCTGAAAAATAAAAAATAAAATATTTTTCTATTTTATTTTATGCCAAGTAATGAAAATGTTTTTATGGTTTTAGTTTCAGTTAATGAAAATAACCCTGCCTTAAAGTCGACAGGACATTAAAGATGAACAACATTTCACAATCCAATCAATTCCCAATGGATGCAATCAAGAGCTGCCCTACATTTTGCCCTTTTGAAGATCTTGTTTCACTCACATTACAGAAGTAAAATGGGTTTCAAAGAGCCATTCATATTGACTTTGTTCACTGTGCAGGAATGTGAGAATCTGGCACAGTGACAATGGCGTGGACTCACCCGTCCCATCTCTCTGAGCTTCGTCAGCATCACCACGATGGTGGAGTTGTGCTCCCAAAGCATCCTCCAGAAGTCCTCTGTGGTTTCAGAGAGAGGACCTTGTGTGGCGATATATGCCTTCTGCTGCCTGCAGGAACAACACAAGAAGATACAGCTTAAAAACACAAGAATCTAGACAGAATGCTAATGAACAGCTCTCTCCAGGAGTGACGTGGGAAGATTGAGGGAAGAGAGATTCCTCTAGTCTAACAGCAGGAGGCGCTGCTGCTCCGTCACTGTGATCATAAATGCACAACACAGACTGACCAGAAGATAAAGCTGCAGTAAGAGAGAGAGAGAGAGAGAGAGAGAGAGGAAACACCAGACAGTGAAGGAGGAAGAGAGTGTGAGACGGGTGAGAAAGACGCTGGGTGTGGAGGATGAGACAGAGAGACAGAGCTCTAGATCACTCTGACTGCATCACGCTCATGCTGGTGTCCTGCTGTGAGATCCCGAGGTCTCTGCTGAAGGGTTTTTTGAGATAAACTGAGCAAATGCATTTCTGACGTGGTTGAACAAGGGCAGGAAATGTCTAATCTGAATTTAGCAGCCTCATTCTCTTTCAGTGATTTTATTAGTGCAGGACTCTGAGTAACTGTACTGCCGCTTAAATCTATCTGTCTATCTATCTATCTAGACTGCATGACCTTAACACCTTCAAACTTTTGGCCAGGCTTTCTCAAGTCAACATCAAAATTGAACTTTTAATCCTTTTTTTATGACATCGTGGTGGGGTGATAATGTTGTGAATACCTCTTATATTGAAATCCTAAATTAATGTCCAATGTCTTGGACTACATACAATATCTTACATCACTGCTTATTTGCATAAAATGTAGCTTCCTTAGACACACCCATATTGTCAATGATCTGTGACTCTCACTGACTTCAGCACATTTGGTCACTGTATGAGTGAACGCATCTTCACGCAGGGCACACACACACACACACACACACACACACACACACACACACTGAAAGCTTATCAAGCTAAAAGCATGTGAAAGCCCTTCTCCCTCTGTCCTTCATTACAAACACGATTACTGCCAATTACGCTGTTTACACTTCAGTACGGCGGCAGATGCAGTGGGAGCTCTTTGATTGGCTGTTAATTTGATTAAGGGCCAATAATGAGTCCAGATTCTTGACACACCGCCGCCCCTCCGCCTCACATGACCCTCAGCAGCAGCAAAGGAAGTGCTTGATTCAGGATGTTAGTAAAGGACTATTCATATGAAGCACTGATAGTTGCAGTATATGTTCACTGTGGCAGAAAGTTGCACTGAATCAATGATTCTCAGAGACTATAGTCACAGCAGACCACATAGATACTGTCTTAGGTAATGCAATTTTAATATCCATTTTTTCCAGTTTTTCATTCAAAGGAAATTCTTCAATAAAGTGTTTTCAACGCACAATCCATCGAACAGACTACTGCAAAAAGAAGAGATATGAAAAGTAATTGCTTACAAAATAAGCATGTCTTTAACATGAACACTATTCATACTAAATGAATCCTACACACTCTGAAATACTTAATCCTGATTGGTCAGTCGCAGCATTCTGATGCCATGCTTCTATAATGAGTGCTGAACTGTCTAATTAGCAGTGTCGTCATTCTTCTAAACTTCTCATTTTGTGGTCCAAAGAATTAAGGATAAAGTCAAATGATAAGACATAATGACATGACGATTCATAAATAGTAACAGAACCAGGCATGTGGTCAGCTAAAAAGAATGTAAAAATAAATGTTATTATAAAAAATCATATAAAAATTGTTTTTATTTTATTATTATTTAAATTATAAAAATTAAATCAAATAAATATTACTACTGCGGTGATAACACTGAACTGTAACATAAATAAAAGTAGGTATTTATTATTATTATCATTTAAAATAATAATAATAAATATTTTTATTTTCTTATTATTTAAATATTAAAAATGAAAAAAAATTCCAATAAAGAAACGTTACTATTATTGAATATTAATATTGTATTGTAAAATAAAAAAACAAGTATTTATTATTATTTATTTAATTTTATTTTATAGAACAATAATATTTATTCCTAACTACTGCACTTCTCATTATAATTGGTTGGTGTGTGATGCATTTTCAAAGGCACGTTATAAGTGTCCCAAACTCACAGCACTGGTGAAGATTTCATGTGGAGCAGCATTTACCGTTAACCGAGACACTGAAAACAGTGAATCATGAGCCACTCGCGCATAAATGAACACAGTGTCGTGCTTCACTCTGAAACGCACACACAGCTCATCAGACTACATATTTATATAATTAATTCACAGCCTTTAACATTCATATTTCAGGTCGGAAGATAAATCTGTATCAATTTGGAAAAATATCAATGCTAGGAATGTTATTGGTGGAATTATGCCTTAACTCTGTGTCTGAGCGGTGGGCTTGACTCAAACCCACTGCAGTCTGAACGTTTATCTGTGCGTCTGTGATGGATTGAGCTCTTCATGGAGGCCGGACTCATCGTGACGGGTAATCCCTTTTTTTTGTGCGCTGAACTGTGTGCATCACCTGTCAGCTCGGGGCCACAGGGCCACGCCGATTCCCCAGTGCTGATAGCGCTCCAGTTATGGACAGTCCTGCCAATAAGAACAATTTGTCCTGACAACTAGCAGCACAAAGGCAGTAGACACGCAGACGCAGACTTCCGAGATGGGCCATGACTCTGAGCTGTCACATCCAGCAGGAGTCAAAGAGACGGGGGACAGTGACGGAGAGACTCGCTGCCGTTCGTGGCAGCAGCACCTCTTCAGAAGAACACGCCATCTTTCATCCGATTTCTCCAGAGTCTGATTCACAGTTGGTCTCAATTGGTTCTCAGATCTCTGTTTACGACTTCAGGCAAAATTCTGAATAAGATCTGGCTCCCTTTCACTTCACGAGTGAGTTTGAATCAAGTTAGCCGCACTACAGGATGGTGAACTGAAATGACAGGAAGTGGAATTTACTGAATTGCAATCGCAAACCCTGATTCACATACCTGTATCCATCGATGAAGCTGGAGTTAATGTAGTCGGACCCCTCCACCCCTCTGATTGGCTGCAGACACACACGGCTGGACTCGAAGGGCATAATGTTGACCAGTCGGTTCTTGAATTTGTTGCACGGCAGACTAGCGCTGATGAATCTAGAGGTGTGTGCTTTAGAGTTGGCCAGTTTCTGCAGTGAAAAAAGACACAGAACACATTCATATTGCTCTGAAATCGTGAAACAGAATAATACACACCACTAATCAAAGGTTGAAAAAAGAAAGGATGCATTAAATTGGTCAACACTGACAGTAAAGACATTTATAATGTTACAAAAGATGGAGTTTTACATAAATACTGTTCTCTTCATCAAAATGATGACGGTTTCCACAAAAATATGAAGCAGCACAACTGTTTTCAACACTGATAATAATATTGAGCAGCAAATCAGCATATTAGAATGATTTCTGAAGATCATGTGACACTGAAGACTGGAGTAATGATGCTGAAAATTCAGCTTTGATCACAGGAATATATTAGATCTTAATATTAAAAATAACAAAAATTAAATTGCAATAATATTACAGAATATTAAAATATTAGATCAAATAAATGCAGCCTTAGTGAGCAGAAAAAGCTTCTTTCAAAAACACTCGCTGAGGACAATTAATAGGATGACATTTTAGCCTTTCAGACATTAGCATACTGTCATTTTCTTTTTGTGAGTTTTGAATAAATATTCCATAAAATATGTTTCTTTTAAATATCAGCTTTTTGTGTGCATCTTATTTGGCATCATTATACTGTATAATAATCCATTCTAGATATTACATTCAGCACTGGTCATTAATTAAAAGGAATGCTCTGAGTTCAATAGTTAAGCTCAAGTTCAATATTCATGGCATAATGTTGATTACCACACTGAAACTCTAAAGCGTTTTTTTCCATCGTCAACATTTGACATCTTTCTTTGGGGAGAATGAGGTGTTTTGAGTGGCTTTGTTCTAAACCTTCAAATGATACATGCTCTTTGAATCTCAGCATGTCAGCAAGATGCATCATGGGAAAAACAGCCCATTAAAATCATTCATGTTGTGCAGGGAAAGCCAAATGTGTTTCCACACAGCTCTGACTGCACTGGCCCTTCAGAATCACACCATTCTTATCCGCTGGTGAAACAACATCAAGCATTAAAACCTGATTACATCCTCGGCGGATCTATAATGATCCTGCATGTAAAGCAGCTCTGAGCCTCATCATCCGGGCTGTGGAGCGTCTCTGAGGACATGTTAAAGGAGTGTTTGCATGCATGCAGCAGCTGTAGCTCTCACCACAGTCACAGATACGGCCTGTCAGCTTCTCCATCAGCACCAACTTACTGTTTAAGCAGTTAAAATGTGCACTTTTGCTTTGGTAAAATTTCAGCGTGCATGTCTTTTCTCTTTCAACAGCAGTTTTTCTTGTTGTTGTTCTAGTGTAGCATTACTGAAAATGAAATGAAGCTTAACCATTATAGATGAGAATCATAAAGAAATTACTAATTCAGATTCAGATTCTACATAATCATTCCAGTTCCGTTAACAAAATGAGAAATGTTTTTGAATAAACACTTGTTCTTGATTCCTAATCAGTGTTATTTTAGTGTTATTTATTTACTATTATATTGTTTATTAATATTTGAATGAGCTTTTTATGGTAACACTTTACAATAAGGTTTCATTTGTTTACATTAGTTAACTATATTAGTTAACAAGAACAATACTTATATAGCATTTATTAATCTTAGTTATTAGTAATTGTGTTATGTGCATTCATTCATTCGTTCGTTCATTCATTCAGTTTTAGTTTTTATTTATTTCCAGTTAATTTAATAATCAACATTATTACGTTTACTTAACTTGAGCTTAACTTGAAGCATTCCCTATATTTCATTACCAATGACCAGTGCTGATTCTTATACCTAGTAATTTAAATGCTTGAGCTTAAACGTATTTCAGTCATGATAATTAACATTTATGAAGCACTTATAATTTAGTTTGTTATCATCCAATATTTATATTTCAGTTTATTCCAGCTGTATTTCTATTAACAAAACAGTTTTAGTTAACAACATTAACCCTGTTCCCAACTCCAAAAATGAGGCAAGATAAATATATTTTGCATGCTAATCAGACGTTTTAACAAGCAACAAGGCATAGCTTTGTCATTTGGTTCCATAGAGCTGTACACTAAACATCAAACACGTTCTGATCGGCTGTGATTTTGTGCCTTCATGCTGTGTTTTGCTTTCAGTGAGAAGAGAAAAACTGACACAGGAACCCTGTTGTGTCGTGGCAGGTTAGGATGAAGTCTGTGTGTGTTTTCTGACCTTAAACTCCAGTTCCATGGCGGTGATGGTGTCTCCTGGTGACACCTGCGTGAGTTTCTGGATGTGTGTGTACAGGCTCCGCGCGGGGACCTCTGTGTTCCCGCAGGTGGCGGCCTCCAGCAGGGCCTCGTGGATGAAGATATACTGATCTTCCGTCTGCACCATGTAGTTCCTCTGAGCACGCATGCAGGTCACGTGACCGTAGATATCCACCGACTTCTCGTGCTTCATCCGCTCCAGCATGGCCTCTATTACGATAAAACAGCCTGTCCGACCCACGCCAGCGCTGCCATGGGAAACACAGATGTAGACTGAACTCACAGACACACGTGCATGTTAATAGATATGTGAGCAGGCATCATGCTCTACCTGCAGTGCACCACCATGGGTCCGGCGTCAGGTGGGTTACAGGCCTTGACCCTGCGTAGAAAGGCTAAAATTGGCGTGGGGTATTCGGGAACGCCGTGATCCGGCCAGGCCATGAACTGGAACTGCCGAACTTCCCGTTTCTCACTTGACCCATTCTGTTTCAAGACATTTAAAGAGATACAGTCAAACCAAAATTTATTCAGACACCTTCAACATTTCTCACATTATATCACAGTTTATTCGCTATAGTTTAGAAAATGGTAATAAAATATGACAAGAACTCAGAGTTAAACTGTGTCAGAACAAATTCATCTTGATAATGTCAGATAACTTTGATAGAAAGGTATGGAATGAATTACAATCAACCAAAAATTATTCAGCTGTTAAATTTATGTATACAATTAGATAATACCAATTTAGGTCAACCAATTATCAAGCAATGCTTAATTCTGTTCAGTCTGTGGTGTAAAACGGTATCTATCTATCTATCTATCTATCTATCTATCTATCTATCTGTTGGAATTGTCATGTGATGTGCATAAACTATGTAAGTTAAATATATTGTAAAATATAATACGTTAAATATAAATGTACAGTCATTATTTAATCTACTATAAAAGCCTATATAATTGTTATAAAATCCTTTTCTAATTAAACATGTTTTTGAAAATGTTGCTAGTATCATAGTATCCTAGCAGACTGTAAGTTACCAAGAGGCAGATTTGTCTTCTACTGTTAATTAAATTTGGAACTTTTTCCATCTTCATTTATTCAGATCTGCTGTGCAACATCTCAACATCACAGAAAGACATTTTCAGCATTAATGAGCAGAAGCTTTAGTCATTTGTGTGAATGCAGCATATCTGACTGTTTAAAAAAATGTGTCAAACATAAATCAAAATGAACACCTAAAACTTATTTTCTGGTTGTTTTGTGTATAAGGTTTTCATTACATTATATTTTTCAACAGAATACAATATAAATCAAATAATTTCTGACTGCTGATACAATCAAAAACAAAAGAAAAAACTAAATATATATCAGTTACATCATCTATAAACTGCCACACACAGACCTTATAGAAAGCGAAGGTCCTGACGCTGTAGGTGGCTAACTCCACTGTATCCAGCATGGACACCTGAATCATGCCGTATGTCTCTGTTCCACGGCTCGGCCAGTACTGATCACACTTCACCTGCAATCACAGACACACAAACATCACACATCAGGGACCATAAGAGCACAGGAGACGGGTGAGAGGAGGCCAGCTGAAGCTGAAGCAGATGGGGGCATCACGCACCACAGACCGGCCAGAACTGTGGCTGAACCTCCGGCTCTGATAACACACACGGGTCACATACTGTGAACACACACACACACACACACACTGAGCACAGAGGGCTGTGTGAGTAATGGCCGGCAGGTCTGGGGTTGAGATGCATTAGCGTGACCCATCTGGGCTTCCGTAAACACTGCTGTCCTTCCTCAACAAAGAACAGGTACAATCTGTGCACTTCTTCAAGCTAATGAATAAATATGGCTGATTAACCCAACTGCCAGAATTTTTTGCATCTTTAAAGTGAACAAAGTCTTTTTTTAATTTTCCCAATTGAGGATGTTCCTGATGTCCCATTCATCAAACCTTTCATTTGAATTAAAGAAGGAAATAAAGGCAATTCCTATTGTGGAATGAATATCATCCTGTTTCTACTCACGATGCACAGTATATTTGTGACAATAGAGCACAGCAAGTGCAACTGTGTATTACAGTGTTTGTCTACAGTATATTCAAACATTTGAATGACTTCAAGCACATATTCTAGATTGAAACTTTGCAGAAAAACAAATAAATAAATACACAAATAAAATTACATTTGTATAGTACTGATCTACAATATTGGCCACCATATCAAAAAAGTATGATAATTATTATTATAATTTTTGGTAACACTTTCCATTTGTTAATTATAGTTAACTATTTTAGTAAACATTAACAACAATGAAAAACACTTCCAAAGCATTTATTAATCTCAGTTAATGTTGATTTGCCAATACATTATTTAAAAGTCTTGAGCTAAAATGGACAATAAAATGGAAAATCTATCTATCTATCTATCTATCTATCTATCTATCTATCTATATGTACTGTATCTCATCAATTGATATTATACAGAAAATTATAATATAATCATGAATCGTGAGGTACATAATTCCACTAGAAAGCTTGCGTTGAATCACATTCATGTATATTGAGATTGACCATGTGGAGGAAAAACAGAATGACCATCTGGTCACACGGCAGGTGAGGGAACATGTGATGCCTCCCTCTCTCACAAACACACATGAACACACATCACTTCCTGTTCAACAGTCCTATGAGGACACTTATGCTCACTTCCTGTCCTATGTCATTCACAGACAGGGCACGTGTTTGCATGTGTCCCCGAGGCTTTTGGGATATTATCTGACATCCTAGAAATTCAAAAATGAAATCTCTGTCATCATTTGCTGTGATCTTTATAGTGATTAATGGTCTTTATAAATTCCAATTTTGAACTGTTCCTTTAGATTGTTTATTTAATTCCATATAAAGCCCAATACACTCTCCTGACAGATGTTGATCTCTTGTCATCACAAAACCCATTTCTCTCTTTGGGGCAGGAACCAGACAACACGAGGTGAGGAGTAAAATCTCACCCTGCTCTTCTCCTCCAGTCTGGTCATCATGACGATAGTGCTGGTCCTCTGCTCCCACACCATCCTCCAGAAGTCACTGAACGTCTCGGGCAGAGGACCCTGAGTGGCGATGTAGGCGTTCTGCTTGCGGTAGCCGTCAATGTAGTTTCCATTGATGTAGTCGCTCCCCGGTACACCTGCGGTTCAGCAGTGCAGTGTTAACACACAACGCAGGGCTGAGAACTGAGCGCTCATTGTACTGATGGCCTTGGTAAGCCCACGTGGAATCTGCAGACTTTTATTATTTATTTTCGAGTTATATTTTAAAATATATTAAACAGCATTGAAAGTACCTTGAAATTATCCAAAATATTTAATAAGCAGGCATGATTTAGACTTAATGGCCTTTCACAGAATTCAGTAGGCGCAGATTCTGTGCAGAACTGGTCATTGCTGAATGACTCTTCATTTTGACGTCAAGCTAAAAACACTACTGTTTAAAAGTGTGAGGTCAGTAAGATGCTTTTTAAAGAAATTAATACTTTTATTCAGCAAGGATGCATTAAATTGACCAAAAGTGACAGTGAAGACATTTATAATGTTACAAAAGATTTCTATTTCATATAAATGCTGTTCTTTTGAACATTCTAGAATCTTGAAAAAATGCATCATGAAACATATTCGGCAGCACAACTGTTTTCAACATTGATAATAATCAGAAATGTTTCTTGAACACCAAATCAGCATATTAGAATAATTTCTGAAGAATCATGTGACACTGAAGACTGGAGTAATGATGCTGAAAATTCAGCTTTGATCACTGGAATCAATTAGATTTTACCATCTATTCACATAGAAAATAGTGATTTTAAATGGTAATATTTCGAAGAGACTCAAAAAAGCATTAAAAAAGCATTAAAAAAATCTCACTGACCTCAAACATTCTGATCTACTACTATAAGAAACTACTATAAGTACGTGTGTTTTTGGACTCACCATCAATGGGGGTCAGCACGACTCTGGAGTGATCGTAAGCGATGACGTTTGCATAGCGGTTCTTGGGCTTGTTGACCTCCAGGTTGGAGTTTTCCCAGGTGAACTGCTGGCTGGGGTCAACAGACTGCAGAACAGAAAGACAAAACATGAGAAAGTTTGTTAGAAAGCTTGACCAACATCACTGACAGAAAAAGGAAGACAACAGACACATTTAACCTTTGAAATGATCCAGTTCGAATACTAAACATCACATGAGAAGGAGAAAAAGTTAATAATTCGTTCATATCATTCAAATCCTCTGCAGACTGTTTTCCAGCAGGTTTCCTAAATACGCGCTCATCTGTCATTGCTTGCCCGTTATTTAGTCCTGCCACCAATCTTACGCCACTGGTTGAGCCAAACCACGACATGTCTACTCATGAAAACCTATTTTACTCTAACGTGATTTAGTGAAACAGGATATTCAATAAGAAAAGAAGATACAGGGAAACAGTATAATTTAATGAGGGAACTGACTGGAAGCTCATATGACAGGTGACTAGAGGGAAGAGGTTTAAAAAATAAGAGGGTTTGGTGACATCAGCTAAAAACTGAAGTCATTCAGAGGTGGCGCAAGCTTCATTTCAACTTGATGAAAGTTTACAAAGCCATGGAATAATGTGTACCAATGAATCATTCATAATAAGATGAGTCTGGCACAGCAGGAACTGATGCTGCAAAACCTAGCAGATGCACCACACTGTGAATCTCTACCTTGACCTGCCCACGATCACAGAGCCGGAATCGGCCCACGCTTTAGAGACCTGCCTAATCCAGCCCTGCTGTTACCATAGCGATGAGATAATGGGTCAGAGGGTGAGGTTCAGACGTCTGCTCTCTAGTCTCCCTGCATCACATTACTGCAGCTCTGAGACGCTGCGTTCTAGCAATTATGATAAACAAAACATATCAACTATATGAAACATAATAATACCATTCAAAAGTTCGGGGAGGGTTGATATAAATCTTATGCTTGCTAAGGTTGCATTTATTTGACCAAAAATACAGTAAAAACTGTAATATTGTGAAATATTATTACATTTTAAATGACCTGTTTTCTATGTGAATATATGTTCAAATGTAATTTATTCCTGTGATGCAAAGCTGAATTTTCAGCATCATTACTCCAGTATTCAGCGTCACATTATTCTTCAGAAATCATTCTAATATGCTGATTTGCTGCTCAAGAAACATTTCTGATTATTAGCAATGTTGAAAACTACTGCATATTTTTGCAAATTTTTCATGATTCTTTGATGAATGAAAAGTTCAAAGAAACAGCACTGATTTGAAACAGACATCTTTTTATAACATTATAGATGTCTTCAATGTCACTTTTGATCAGTTTAATGCATCCTTGCTGAATAAAAGTATTAATTTCTTTAAAAAAAAAAACGTGAGATGCGAATGCTCTTAAATGATGGTGGATGGTGACATGTACAGTTCATTCTAAGGGCAATGTGATATTCTTCTAGATGTATATGGAATGAAGAGCAACCAAAGGCTGATCTTCTGTCTACTAACAGATGGATTATGAAGAACCATAAATGAATAATCAATAATCACTACACATCTGCCATATTTCAAATGATTGTATGTCAGCTTAATCTGTCTAACAGCACAGTGTATTTTTATTTGATTGTGTGCATTTGTTTGTGGTTATGTACGATTATGTGTTTGCGATGAGGATTGTATTGATCTCTGGCAAAGGCTGCATCAGTGCATTTAAAATAAACACACACAAGCCTTATGTGTTTTCTGTATTTCATATCTTAACATTGTTAACCTGACACAGTAATATTCACAAGAAGAAATCTGGAAATTTGGAGGCCAAAACACAACACAATCACAGCTAATCAGAAGAGTGTGTGACAAGTTCTGTCACTTTGTTCGCACTTTAGATAAAACACAACTTCTATTTCATGGACTTGCATGACACCTCTCCAGATGGCACTGATGGATTTGTCATATTATATTAATGGTTCTCTGCATCCACCATCAATCAGTTCTTTCTCATATATATGTGATAGTCAATATACATGAGGAGCAGTACTTCAGACCAATGGGTTTATGGTGTGAATATAACATAACTCTGACCTACAGTATGTTAAGTCTCCAGAGCAATGAAACAGCAACATCTGAGCAATAAAATATTCATCTGAATAGCACTTAATAGTGTCTCTCTGTCACATTATATAGTGAAATATTCTCTCTCGTCTCTGTCTACTATATGGGTGGCTATTCGTGTCTTATTCAGGAACACATTTCTTATTAAGTGGTCTTCTGTTTTTTTCCCTGCTAAAAACATCATAGGTTTTAATTCAGGTGTATGTATGATCTGAGGATGTGTTGTCCTCGTGTGCTGCTAGCTCTGTCCTGATCTGCGGTTGCTCTCCATTATAAAAGAAGGATAAATATAGCAGAGTACTTTTTAAAAATGTCTCTAGAAGTGAAATACATTCACAAAGTTAATATTAATGTACCAAAAAGCTTCGATGAGCTCGACTGAAGATCTGCTGGACATTTTCTTTATCTGGTAGCTCTCTGTTTTATTTAAATCTGTTGTACTGAGTACAGTATCATCATGGCCACAGGCAATGTGGTTGTGCTGTTACTACACAACCTGCCCACAAACACACAAAAAGCTTTATGGTCTTCGTTTATGATATTCCTAGTTTAAGAACAAGTTTTAACATAAAAAAAATGTTTAATTCTGCATCTTTATACCATCATGAGCAGATCATGGTCAGTCTAATGTAAACAAAAACTCATATAAAAATGTTTACACAAATAAAATCAAGCTGTTTAAATAATAATAAAAAAAGTTTTACATATACACTACCATACAAAAATCTTGGGTTGGTAATTTTTTTCAAATGTTTTTGAAAGAAGTCTCTTGTGCCCATCTAAGCTGCATTTATTTGATTAAAAGTACAGTGAAAACAATAATATTGTGAAATGTTCTTTTGTCATATATGTTAAAATGTAATTTATTACTATTAGCAAAGCTGAATTTTTCAGCATCATTACATCATTCAAAAGAATAGCATTTATTTGAAACAGGAATATTTCTTAAAATTATACATGTCCTTATTGTAAGTTTTGATCAATTTAATGCTTCCTTGCTGAATAAAAGTATTGATTTATTTAAAAAAAAACTTTTGAATTGTAGTGTATATGAAATAAAATGCATGCTGTACTCAGTTAGGAGGACATTCCCACAGATGACAGGCTCACACTGATCTATCTCTATCTTATTATTTACCTACAGATATAGTACTTTCTCTCCATTTTTGTACACAGTTCCCTCACCATAAGCCTGTCTTTATCTGTTTATCCTGTTAGCTTCTTTTGTATTGCAGTTTAATGTGAGCCATTTGGTGTTTGATTAGATCACTGTTGCTCCCTCGGTATTTGATGTCTATATTAAGGTCTTGATTGTTTAAGTACTCAGAAGAGCTGCTCAAAGTACAATAACAATTCAAGCAGGCAGCAGAGTCCTGCCCCTTCCCCAAACACACACACGCACACACACACACACACACACACACTGCAGGATTAGCTGTCTAATAAAGCAGGTGACTCTCACACTCATTACACTCCTAATAGAGTCGTTTCCCAGCTTTAATTTCAAGCTCTGGCGATCTGGGTACTGCCTGAGATGCTGATGTGACCGTGTGTGTGTGCGTGTGTGTGGACTATCTGTAAATCCATGTGTAACTTGTAGTATTATGAAGATGCACAAGTTCTTAGTGTCATTGCAGCACATTTGAGTAATGCAGAGCAGTACTTGCTGAACATGAGATGTTGAAGAGTTCACATTCATACAATCTTTCTGAGATTGTACGGTGAACACATTTAGCTGTTTGTCTGTGATGGCGTAGTCACAGCATCAGACAGTCGGACACAGGCCATCCGCTGACTTTCTGAACAATTCTGCACACAAAAATGTCAACATCTGTCTCAAAATGAGCTCTTTCTATATGTTTGGCTGGCTTTATGCAATTTCTTGCAGTAGTTGGGGTTCATCAGTCCAACAAAGGTCATATTTTAATGCAATAAGCGCTTCTGACAAAATAACAAATCACTGGATTTTTCAGTTAATTGCCAATTTCTTCAGTGTTTCAGTGATCAAGTTGGTTTATTATTGTGGTTTCAGCTATTTTGAATAGATCTGCCCCTAACTAATGTAAAGCATAAAAAGTGTGGTTGGTAGCTTTACATGCTGTTCAGATGGGAGGTTTTCTAAAGAGAAACCAAAATCAAATGTCTGGCCAAACTAGCAATGGAAGAACTCAATTTACTTTCACGTCTCATGACTGTTATTAACATGACTGTTATTATATTTGTTAATGTTTTTGAAAGAAGTCTCTTTTGCTCACCAAGGATGCATTTATTTGATCAAAAATACAGTAAAAATAGTAATGTTGTGAAATATTACTAAAATTTAAAATAGCTGTTTTCTATGTGAATATATGTTAAACTGTAATTGATTGCTGTGATCAAAGCTGAATTTCAGCATCATTACTCCAGTCTTCAGTGTTTCTTCAAAAATCATTCTAATATGCTGATTTTCTGCTCAAGAAACTTTTCTGATTATAATCAATATTGAGAACAGTTGTGCTGCCGAATATTTTTGTGGAAACTGTGATACATTTTACTTTTCGGGATTCTTTGATGAACAGAAAGTTCTAAAGAACAGCATTTATTTGAAACAGAAATCTTTTGTAACATTACAAATGTATTTACTGTTACTTTTGATCAATTCAACGCATTCTTGCTGAATAAAAGTATTAATTTCTTACTGACACCAAACTTTTGAATGGTTAGTGATATGATTAACACAGTTAAATGAAACAGACCTTCTTCTCAAACCTTATAAACAGTAACTTAAACAACACTCGCACTCTTTTTGCTGCTGTTGAGAGACTAGCACCCCCCACCCCACCCCCAAGTCAGATTCCCAGTGAAATGCTCTCCGACAGCAAATGCAATGCGTTTGCTTCCTTCTTTTCTGAGAAGATCAATAATATCAGAAAGGCGATTAGCACATCCTCAAGTTATGCAGAGGTCAGACAGATTCGACCGCAATTTCAAAAAGAAGTTACTATGTCTGTTTTTGAAGCAACTGATAGCAACATTTTGGAAGAAATAGTACAGCACCTTAAGTCAACCTGCTATCTTGACACACTTCCCACATATTTTTTTTTCAAAAGTGTGCTTAACTGTTTAGAAGCAGATCTCTTAGAAGTGGTGAACGCCTCACTTCTTTCTGGAAATTTTCCAAACTCCCTGAAAACTGGAGTTGTTAAGCCCCTTCTGAAAAAGAGCAATCTTGATAACACCATATTGAGCAATTATAGACCAATATCAAATCTTCCTTTTATAGGCAAGATTATTGAAAAGGTAGTTTTTAATCAGCTGAACAAATACCTAAACTCAAAAGGATACCTGGACAATTTTCAATCTGGTTTCCGACAGCATCACAGCATAGAGACAGCGCTCATTAAGATAATAAATGATATTCGCTTAAATTCTGATTCTGGCAAAATATCAGTGCTGGTACTACTAAATTTTAGTGCTGCGTTTGACACTGTCGATCATAACATACTCCTAGAGAGACTGGAAAACTGGGTCAGGCTTTCTGGGATGGTACTCAATTGGTTCAGGTCATACTTAGAAGGGAGAGGTTATTATGTGAGTATAGGAGAGCATAAGTCTAAGTGGACGTCCATGACATGCGGAGTCCCACAAGGCTCAATTCTTGCACCGCTCTTGTTTAGCCTGTAAATGCTCCCACTAAGTCAAATAATGAGAAAGAACCAAGTTGCCTATCACAGCTATGCTGATGATACCCAGATATACCTAACCTTATCGCCAAATGACTACAGCCCCGTTGACTCCCTCTGCCAATGCATTGATGAGTTGGAGTTGGAACAGTTGGATGTGCCAAAACTTTCTTTAGTTAAACAAGGAGAAAACTGAAGTCATTACATTTGGAAACAAAGATGAAGTTCTCAAGGTGAATGCATACCTTGACTCTAGGGGTTTGACAACTAAAAATCAAGTCAAGAATCTTGGTGTGATTCTGGAGACAGACCTTAGTTTCAGTAGTCATGTCAAAGCAGTAACTAAATCAGCATGCTATCATCTCAAAAACATTGCAAGAATTAGATGTTTGTTTCCAGTCAAGACTTCAAGAGAAACTTGTTCATGCCTTTATCACAAGCAGGGTGGACTTTTGTAATGGCCTCCTCACCGGCCTTCCCAAGAAGACCATTAGACAGCTGCAGCTCATCCAGAATGCTGCTGCCAGAAT
>NW_015539929.1:616070-635889 GCF_001515605.1 Sinocyclocheilus anshuiensis
AAAACTCATCTGTTTAGCTGTGCATTTATTGAATGAGCACTGTGCGACGTCCGAACTGATTGCACTGTATTTTATGTATAATCATTTTCTATTTTCAACTGTTTTAAATTCATTTTAAATACATTTTTAATTAATTTTCAATGTTTTTAAATTCCTTGTTTTATTGTTGTGATTATTTTTTATGATTATTTTACTTTCTTTTATGTAAAGCACTTTGAATTACCATTGTGTATGAAATGTGCTATATAAATAAACTTGCCTTGCCTTGCCTAAATGAATGTGCTTCCCCAGAACTGCATTTTGGAGCTCTATTTATAACTGATCTGCTTTAAATGTTCAGCCATAATAAATCCACTGTCTCCTTTACTCTTATCTTCAGTGTCCTGTCGTACAATTTACATGTTCCACACATGCAGATGTAGGCCAGAAAAAGTGCAAGTGTTTTCCAGCTGCAGAAGTTATCCATTATGGATGTGTTGTCCTCCCCTCATTGTCCTGATTTATCTAACTTGCAGACATATTTATGTAAATTGCTGATGTTTTTAGGACGTCAAGCAATTATCCCTTGGTGGCTTTAACAGAAGGTAGTGAGGACAATTCTCTTCAAGGTTGTTTAGACGGACACTCTGACGTGATTAGGGAAGAGTTACCTCATATTCCTGTGAGAAGCGTAGGCCGTCGTTGGCTTTCAGCCGCTCGATGTGGTCAGCCAAAGCACAGACAGAAACTGGAGGGTGTTCCCGCATTCCTGCAGGGAGAAAGAGAGGACGAACTGATAGCAGAGATTTCTATTGGCCTGTTTGGTTTTGGTTGGCTGAACTGAGGAACAAACACACTTTGGTTCACACAGTTTTTAGGCTTTTGGAAGATGGGCACACATGAAAACAACCCAAAGCATGAGAGAAATAGAAGGTGAAGGAGAAAGCACTAAGCTTTTAGCACCATGCTATGTGCTAAGACTAACGGCAGTGATGTAAGCGGTGAACGGACATGCTCATTGGCTGAAATATGAACCGCTTCCGGGTCAATAGCAAGGTGGCGTGAGCTGTTCTGTACAATCAAAATGGCATGTAAATGACACTGGCATATTACACAGAAGGACTACAACCTGAGCACACATTTAAAAACACAGATTGTTTTCCCTCCCATCCCACATCTGCTCAACTGAGATGTTTGAGACGGACATCCTGTGGAAAGGACGTGAGAGATGGTGAAGCTTTAACTCAGAGCAGCCAAAGTGGTGGAGGGGGCGTGGCTTTGGTCTTGATGGACAGGGAGGAGGAGCATAGAGATGAAGGTAGTGAACGTTCACACAGGAACGCAAGAGAGAAACTAACTTGAAGTAGTGGGGCAGCTGAAGGCACTGGAACCTGCAGAGAGAAGATGAGGAGGGACTGTGATATATGTCACTTACAGAAGAGAGAGGAAGAGGAAAAGAGACAGAGTATGTGCAGAAAGAGCAAAAGAAACACCCATGAGGAGCAGAAGACAACATGAAACCGCTTTCCCTACATATTTAACTTATGTAATATGACATATTTCTGAGTGAAACAAAATATTCAGTGCAAATACAAAGTTCTGTCATGAAACTCAAGATGGCACATTCAACTCAATCTGATATAATCACATCATTATTCACATGGCACAGATGATTGGTTTCTTTCACATCAGCAGCCAATGAGCTTGCTGCTCAACATTCAAATACTCGGCTAGTGCTTGCTGTAGCAGTTGCAGTGTGCTTCAAAACCCTCCACCTTCCCCAGCTCCACCTGTGTAGATCTGCAACAGGTAATTTGAAATACTGTATATTATATATAGGGGTTATTTTATATGTGTTTTATGTGCAGCAACAGTATTTCTTACATGCTCACAGCAGCATGTCTGTGGATGTATTGGCAGTAGCAAGTTTCAGTAGAACTTGCTATGTTTAAATAACATTTAATGCATAACATGACCAGAGCTATTTATTAAGTAAATATTCAAAATTTGACATTTTTAATGTTTTTGAAAGAAATTACTGATCTAGGCTGCATTTATTTGATCAAAAGTACAGTAAAAACAGTAATACTGTAAAATATTTTTACAATTCCAAATAATTGTTTTGAATTTGAATATATTTCAAAATGTAATTTATTCCTGTGATGAAACCTGAATTTTCAGCATCATTACTCCAGTCTTCAGTGTCACATGATTTTTCAGAAATCATTATAATACACTGATTTGCTGCTCAAGAAACATTTCTGATTATCATCACTGTTGAAAACAGCAGCTTTATATTTTTGTGGAAAACGTGACACTTTATTTTCAGGATTCTTTAATAAATAGAACGTTTGAAAGAACAGCATTTATTAGAATCAAATCTTTTGCAACATTATAAATGTCTTCACTGTCACTTTTGATCAATTTAATGCATCCTTGCTAAATAAAAGTATTAATTTCTTTAAAACAATGTACCTACCCTAAACTCTTGAGCTGTAGTGTAAATAAGGTCAATTTCTACATCAACCTTCCAAAGAATGAATCAAATCACTGCAATCTCACAATTGAAAGGCACTTTGTTTTCCTTTAATTCACATGAAAGCTCTCGGTTCAGAAATCAAGGACTGGCTTTCAGCATGTCAAAACACAACAGGATGTTTAAATTACACCTTGTGTATCACTGTTATGACTCAGACCAAAGTATGAACGAGGCGCTGGAATATATAGTTAATATAAATATAGTTTGCACGTCTTTAAACAGCGCCTGAAACATCAAACATTTATCTTCAATACAAACAGCCTTTATCTGTGAGGTAAGCCATTTTTACATTTTCAGAGTGTCCTGAAGCACAAATTCTGAACTTTCACAAGTAAACAAAACAACAACACTGGTAGTCTGGTTCCTCATTTGAAGATTCACAAGCAAGGAAAATCAATTTCCATGGCATGGAAGTTGAGCATGAATATTTCTCCCAGTTTCGCCATGAGAAAGATTGCGCATCAGTCGAGCATGCGCTTGCAGCCCAACAATCTGACATAAGAACACGAGTCACTTTGCAACTGAAGCAAAAGCAGATTTTTATTGAAGTCAGCAAAATGTCTGAGCATTCAGAAATTTCCCCTGAGAGAGAGAGAGAGAGAAAGAGAGAAAAATAGAAAGAGACAGAGGGAGAAGTGCAAAATATGGATTGAAAAGAGCGAGAAAGAGAAGGATTTTCTCCAGTGAATCATCCTGTTTAATTCTATCCATCAAGTTCAAAGCTCAGTCTAAACCAAATGAAGCAATAGGATGTGATGCCGCTATGTGTGTGTGTGTGTGTGTGTGTGTGTGTGTGTGTAGTTTGAGATTAGCTGGCAGGTTCTGCTCCTCAGTGTGTCCTTCACCTGACAGTGCGGCTCTGTGAATAATGTTTTGTCTTCACACCGAAGCTCCAGCTGAACCTGACATCCATAAATCCAGTGAACAGTTCTGTCTCTCTTTCTGAGGCCTACATCCAAACAACCCCAAACTGATTCGTTTTCTAAAGACACTCTGTTGCAAAACCTAGTGAGCATTTTAAGGTATCACAGAAGGGTGCAGTATCATGACTCTTCAGACCTCGTTCTGAGGCAGTACCGCATGCATCCTTCAAGGATCTCAGAATGCATATTCAAAGATGATGGACAGGTGAAAAGAAATGCCTGTGATAGTCCAGTCAGTATAGAAAGGTATGAATAAAATAGTTCAATACCATTAAAAATTGACTATTTTACCCAATCTTTGTGGGTGCTGTCTTTCCTTATGCTTAATGGAGTGTTAGAAACTAGGCTAATATGAACCTCTACACTGTAAACCCTGTGGACCATCCAGTGTTTTACTATTTACTACTATTTTACTACCATTACTACTATTTTACTACCATATTAGTATAATCAGAATTTTTATTAATTTATTATTATTATTTTTTTTTTTTGTTAAAGTTTTAGTTAATTTGTTATGTTTTTGTAATTGTTATTAGCTATTGTTAGCTTAATTTATTTTTTAAAACGTCTATATTGTTTTTTAAAATTTATTTTATTTCTATTTAGATTTAGTTATTTTAGTACATCAAGTGAGAAATGTTGCTTTGGCAACTAGCTAAAATAAAAGGTTTATTTATTTATTTATGAATTTCAGTTTATTTTATTTCAAGTAACAATTTTTTATGGTTTTAGTTTTAGTTAACTATAATAACTCTGTATTAGCCATATTTAGAGACAGGCCACTCTTATTCATCATGGATTTCTATTCCACCCGAATTATTATAAAAATCTACTGGTTGCTGTATATTATAAGGTACAAAGCACATTTTAATATGGCTAATATGTGACCCTGGACCAGTCATAAGGGTCCATTTTTTAAAATTGAGATTTATACATCAGCTCAAAGCTGAATAAATAAGCTTTCCATTGATGTATGGTTTTTTAGGATAGGACAATATTTGGCTGAGATACAACTATTTGAAAATCTGGAATCTGAGGGTGCAAAAAAATCAAAATATTTAGAAAATCGCCTTTAAAGTTGTCCAAATGAAGTTCTTACCAATGCATATTACTAATTAAAAATTAAATTTTGATATATTTACAGTTGGAAATTTAAAAAATATCTTCATAGAACATGATCTTTACTTAATATCCTAATGATTTTTGGCATAAAATAAAAATCAATAATTTTGACCCATACAATGTATTTTTGGCTATTGCTACAAATATACCCCAGCAACTTAAGACTGATTTTGTGCTCTAGGGTCACATATATGGTTATAAGCTGTAAAATATGCAGCCACCAATTTGCCATTCTGTAATACTAGAAACACTGACACTTTTTTTTTAAATAGTGAATTTCAAGTGAGCCGCTCAAGTTTTCAAGAATGGCCCTTCAGGAGGCAACACATGGAAAGTCACACTGGCTTCAAACACAGCTCTGTGTGTGTTATAAATGTGATGAGCTGTTTGTAACTCATTACTTTGATGTTAAAACAATAGAAGTCCATGAAAAGCGTCCATCATGACGTACCTTGCGTTTGATAGTTGAGCCTCCTCATTTCTACGGGGTCAGAGGAGTGGGCCAGTAAGTGATCTTTAACTCCAGCCGAGTGCTCATCTTTAGCCGAGGGCGAGGAGCGCTTCCTGTGCAGACAGGAAATGACATCAAACATGAGCATACAAACACACAGAGATCAGGTGGATGTGTAAATACGTAAGATATTTCTGTAACACTTTACAATAAAGTTCATTTGGTTAAACATTAGAATTAGTTAACATGAACTGACGTTCCAAAGCATTTATTAATCCTAGTTAATGTTACTTTCAATATTTACTAATACTCTATTAAAATTAATAGTTGTATCTGTTAATATTATTTAATGGACCTGAGCTAACGTGAACAGTGAATAATTGCATTTTATTAACTAACATTAACAAATGCTCATGGTTAGTTATTGTAATGCATTAACTGATGTTAACTAATAGGACTTTACAGTAAAGTGTTACTGATATTTCCCGTGTGTCAGTATGTGTTAGAGAGCAGCAGCACTAATCTGAGCTCAATTAAACTCTTCAATTGCCTCTCATTAAACACCAAACACAAACAAGCGTTTATTATCGGATCAAAGAGAGCCGCTCGATACCCACCTCTCCTGTTTGCTGCATCCCACAGAAAGAGACGAAGAAGCAGAGGAGAGAAAAGAGAAAATGTCACAGGAAGAAAACGGTACAGACGCTGTGTGTAGGGCGAGTTTGTCAGAAATGTGGAAATGCCATTGCTACTAATGAGCTCCGATTCGAGCTGACATTTGCAAAATGAGTTTTATTTTCACTCAACAGACATCTAACCTGAACTCTAGGCATTTGATTCTCCTGCACTCTTCAATAAGGCCGAATGGATTTGGTCATAATTGAGAAGAGGGGCACATTTTATCTGAGACTCGGACGTAATTTGGGGAGATCAGATTTTTGGTACAGTAGGTGTGTTATAAAATATCATTTCTGCAGTCTAGTTCAAAAATATATTCCCATTATTTGATAATTAAAGTTCTGTGAAAGTGTTCAGGAAAAAAGAAACTGTTAAATTGCTGACTGTCATTGTGAAGTAAGATTTCTTGACTTTTTGATTTTCTGCTCTTACATTGAGTCAGCAATGTCTCTGAGAGAGACCGGCTATTTATATCTGACAGGAGAAAGTGCAGTAAACTCCAGTTTGCTACGCACGGCGAAAAAGAAAATATGGTCACTTAAGCAGAATGCAATACATGCAATCTCAGTGCTGGATGAATGATTGTATTTTTCAGTAAAGTAATAGTACCTCTTGAAGAGCAGGATGGTGATGACGATGATGATGATGAGGATGACGGCCAGCACTGGTCCCATCACCCACAGCATCTCTGGGTCCTCAACGTGACGGGACATCCCGCTGTGGAGCTTCACCATCATGGGATCAGAGTAAGGGCTCACCGTGAACATCTTATGATACAGAAAGGAAGAGAGGATGGAGAAAGGACAAGAATTACTCAAAAGACATTCATACATATTCTTTATTATGACTACTTTGCACATTTCAACATTAAAGTTATCAAAACTATGACATAATACAAATAGAAGTAAGGGAAGTATGCAGTAATAAAATACATTAAATCAAGCGTTTTTGCCAGTCAAATCCCTTTGACCTCAAGTATTTATTTTTAATTTAATATTTCAATAATTGAAAAACACATTTGCATGTGCATGTTCTCTGATGTTGGTTAATGGTCACATGACATGCAAATAAATCTAGTATTTTATGATTTAATTGTTAGGTTTTCATAAACTCACAAATCCCAGTTTGGGAAACCCTGTAAATGAAAACTCTCTAAAATTTGGGTTCTTTCAAATGTTTGTTTAGAATCATGGATTCTCTTTGTAATTTTTGTTTATTTATTTATTTATTTTTTGATAAAACTTTGACCTCAAATATTTATTTGTAATTTAATATTTCAGTAATTTAATTGTTAAAATATTTTGTATTTTTAACGTTTATCTTTTTTTTGTAAGTGTTTATTAGTGTATTTGAGTAAATATTTGCTTTTTCTTTATCATCTGGTTAAAACTCATCTATACAGTATAAGCATGCATATTTGACTAAATACACACACACAGACACACACACACACACACACACACACACAAATATATATATACTGTAGAAATTCATACACATGGAAAATGGATATAAATTACATGTTTATATAATTATATATGTCTATAAAACTATAGTGAATACTTAAAATGACACTATAAACATTATTGTAATGCATCATACAGGCTTTATAGGATGTGTTAGAGGATGTGACAGAGATCAAGCAAAAATGTTGCAATAGATGTTGTCTTAATGTTGTCTATGCCATCTATAAAAATGCTAAAGGTTGAATTTTGTAGGTGTTTTTCATGAGATAGCCAATATGCGTGTCAACACTGTCAGCCTGAATGCAGTGTTTAATGACATTCAGTGATCACATGCAAAGTGAAAAATCTTTGTATTTGTGTTTGAGCAGAGCAGGAGGAAAACCTTCACATCTTCAAAGTAGCACAGAAGTCAGGCTCCTTCCACAGACGCTGGCAACTAATCGTCTTAGTAACACCTTTTAGACAGCACAGCGGGGCGCAGGAGAAAGAGGGATGGAAACAGGAAGATAGAGGGAGAGTGAGAGCGAGAGAAAGGGCTGAGGGAGGGGTAACCTCTTCCAACCCGCTGAGAAGCGGAGGATACGCATCATCAATCAAATCCCATCAGTGCTACACCTTCTGCATTTCCTCCGGAAGCGACACCAGGAACCACAGAAACCATCACTGCCCAGAACTCATTTACAGCAGCGCAGCACAAACACAGAATCTCAGAGGAGTCTCAGCGCACAAACCCACAGTTCACCCAAAAATGAAAACCGTCTCATCCTTTATATATAGACATTTCGCAAAATACCTTCTTTCATGTCTGCAGAGGAAAGAAAGTCTTAAAGGTTTGGAAAAACACACTTTCCTACTTTCCAGTATAAATATCTAAACTTTCTTTAATCAAGATACATTTACTTGAGACAGAAAATGATTTAAAGTATTAAGCCTTGTTTAAAAATAAATAAATAAAGAAATAAGTTAAACAATTAAGTTAAATTTTATGCTTAAAACAATAAAAAAAAATTGCCAGTGGGTTAAAAAATAATCAACTTTATGAAAAAAAGTTTTACTTGTTTTTAGCATCAACATACTTAATTTTGACTTTTTTTTCCAGAAAAATAATTAAACATTTAAATTTAAATGATTCAAAATTATTTTTGCAGTGCATAATGGTGAGTAAATGATGACAGATTTTTCATTTTAATCAACTATCACTATATAGTTCATCTATATGTTTTAATATATAGTTATATTAATTTAATCAACTATCACTATAGATAAGTTTTATCTCAATATAAACACAGATTAGAAAACATATGCCATATCTAATTTGACACATCTGTGAGGAAAAACCAAAGGGAATTTTTCATTTCTCAGTAGCTGCTCTTGCATCGCTCAGGAGACTTTTTTAATACATAAAATCAGATGCAAATGAGTCTATAGTTGACATACAGTATAAAAATAGAGCTATAAAATGAAATGTGGAGCAGCTAAGACCATTTATCAATCAAGTTTATACAGAGATCTATATTTCTAAGCTACAGACAAATTTGAGCACAGACTGAGACATTGTTGAGATATCTTCTGAAACTCCCAGATACATGTGTGAGATTCTCCATGAGACTCTCTGATTTAATGTAGGAGGAGGAATATATGAGAAATTAAATTAAACAGGTTTTATGTCTTAGTTCACTGTTTTATTATTTTTTTTTTTGTCCACAGGAATGTTTTTGGGGAATGATTGGCTGAATGATTGACACTAAGAAACACAACAGTACGGTAAATTGTACTGTTTAGTTTGTGTCAAATTAATCTAGCATTCACTCTGAATGAGCTTTTGTGTGCATCCTGATTGGCTGCTTTCCATTCGTTCCTTAGCATTTATCCAAAGAAAAAAACACTTCTTTCACAAAGCCAATGACTCCAAGTTCATCTTTCATGCAATTATGTAAGAAATGAAAAAGCTGTGATGACTGGATGAGCACTCATTGCGCTGTAATCTTGATGAAGTTGTTTGCTCAGAGGGACGGGCGAGTGTGCTAATGTGCACGGCACATCATAAAACTAAATGGATCAACTTTCAGGCTATAAATCATCTTAAATGCATGTCCACCAACTCTTTCCAGACTGAACAGATTTTTTTTTTTTTAGCCTTGAGACAGTACGAAACCTCCTGGCAACACTTTTGCAACCCTTCATATTTAAAAAAGTCTTTTAAGGGCTGGTTCACACAGAATGTGTTTGTCCATTCCAGTATGCTACTTTTCCATAGTTTTTCTATGTAAACCCACTAGACGGATGTGTTTGAGCATTGCATCTCTCCCTCGACACGCTGTTCTAAAAACATAGCGCTCAAGTTAAAATAAGTTCAGCTTTTAAAAAACCTGTATCGAGACCTTGTGTTTTTCCCAATTCCACTGCCAGTGTCTTGTGTTTTTCAAAGCAGAAGCGTATTCTTTGTGAATGGCCTCTAAGTCATTGACTCAGTGGGAAGCAAGACAGCTCACTTCTGTTTCAGACATGTCCATAACACTGATGGAACAACAAGAAAACAATGAAATGTTTTCTGCTTTAATTTTTCTGGATTCCGTATTAATGATTTAATTAACATTTAATCAGCAAAGATCACATCTAATCAATCAAATGAAAAAAAATTATGTAACAATTTAATAATTAATTTAACTTTTAAAAACAACATTTTAACCTATGAGAACAAAATGCTACTAAATTACTACTACTACTTTGCTAAGTATGTTTATATTTACATATTTCTTTTATTTTGGTGGTTTGTTGTGAAGACCTTTAAGGTTCTGTCTGTCTGTGTTTCTCAAGTGAAGTGACTCTCGGAGCAGCTCTGGAGATGAAGTTCCTGTGTTCATGTCACACCAGAGCATCACGTGTGCTTCAGTATGTGCAGTAGACAAAACTGCAGTGCTCGGTCACACAGAGACAGGCAGAACATGCAGACTTTCATGATATTTCAATAGCAGTCTTCTGTGGTTAAATAATCACAGACACTAGTCTGCATCACAATTGGAGTCTTCTGTGGCACTTTAATGATTGGATTCCACGATTGCACATTTTGGCAACAGTCACAGGGCTCTAGATCTGTCAGGTTATTATGATCATCACCTCTGTCTCTCTCTGCAACAGGATTGAGAGAGAAACTCTGAGCGGAGAGAGAGAGCGGCTAGAAGCGCTGTGGGAATCTGTCAGTGGGAAACTTTCACAGTGATCAATTTAATTGGCACTACCTTAGACGGAAGCACATCCCACAGCGTGAGTCATGCATCTCTGACTGACTCCAGCCACTAATTACTGATGCACATTCAAGTGTGTTTTGATTTCTCCTTCACGTCTTCTCCATCTCTTCATCTTGAACGCTCAGGTCTCTCTCTCCAGCATTAATGATAGCATCTCTCTCTTCTCCGCCGTCACACTCTCTGCTGATCTGCCACAGTCCTTCATGTCTTTCTGACAGATAGGCAACAGCTAGTGAGAATTGGTAAATTCACATCCAACAACCGCACCACCAGCACTGGCACCCCTCAGGGTTGTGTCCTCTCCCCACTAGGACAGTCAGGCACAAGAACAGTTTCTTTCCCCAGGCAATCTACTTCATGAACAGTTAATATTCTCCCATTGTGCAATTAAAGTACAGTATGTGCAATAACCTTATACTTATTTATCACCCTAAACCCTAGTACATCCCTACAACTTATTTTATTTTATTCTATTCCTATTCCATCTATAGCACACCTGTACATACAATTTATTCTTTTTTTGTGGTTTATATTTATGCATGTATATTTTATTCACAACTCATTTTTATTATCTGTGTGTTGTTGTTGTCTCCGTGTACTGGAAGCTTGTGACACTATAACAAATTCCTTGTATGTGCAAACATACTTGGCAATAAAGCTCTTTCTAAAGCTCTTTCTGTGATGTCTCTTTCTCCTTCTTTCTTTCATCTCCTCCTCCTCTAATCTGTTTTTCTTTAAGTGCTGCGGTAGTTTTGCAGTTGACCTCTTTCATCCAATTTCACACCCGCTAGTCTGTTTACCAGCCCACCGCAGACTGTTCTTTCACAAGACCCTCTCATCTTCAAATTTTTTTTCTTCTCTGATCCTCTCCTTTCATTATTTCTATTTTAAGATTTAAATTTAAGATTTGAAAAGAAAAATCAGATTGAATATACTGTAGGTCAGATGGGTGTTTTAGAATCACTGAGATGCAAAAAATGATTGGTGACAGTACAAATATCTAAACATTCTTAAATCAAGATACATTTACTTGGGAAGCAAAATTACTTAAGATATTAAGTCTTGTTTTCTAAAAAAAAAGAAAAAAAAAAGGAAAAATCTAGTTACTTTTTGCTTAAAACAAGAAAAAAAAATCTTCTATATATATATTGCAGTATTAATATTATTATTATATTTTTTAATATTTTGAATTAGTTTGTATTTTTAGATTTCCTATTTTAATTTTAGCTACAGTTTTAGTAATTTTGATGTGTGTCATTTGTAGTTTATATTATTTTTTATTTCAGTTTCAGTTTGAGTACACAGTTATTTTGTAAATTTAGTTATTTTAGTACATAAAGTTAAACTAAATGAGAAATGTTACCTTGGCAACTAGCTGAAATAATTAAAGGTTTATATATAGTTATATTTATATTTATACATATAGTCTCACATGTGTACATCTGTGTCTGCATGCACCTGTTATTCCCTACTTTATGGGGACCAAAAGTATTATAGTAATACCAGTAAATGTTGTCCTTGTGGGGTCATTTTGTACGCCCCCATAAAAAAACCAGCTTATAAATCATACAGAATTAAGTTTTGTGAGTCTAATGTCTAAAATGCAGAAAGTTTTTTTTTTTTTTGTGAGGGGTTGGTTTAGCGGTAGGGTTAGGTAAGGTGATAGAAAATACAGTTTGTACAGTATAAAAACCATTTTGTCTATGGAATGAACCCATAAAACTCAGAAACCAGTGTGTGTGTGTGTGTGTGTGTGTGTGACTCACCGAGTCCCGGTCCTTCAGTGCTGCCAATATAAACGTGCGATACTGCTGCTGTCCAGGCAGAGGTTTGTTATGGAAGCCGCTGTAGGTTTTCTCGTCTCCTAACACAAAGGTTTCTGGAAGATTCTCCAGCTTGGCAGCGATGTAAGGCCACAGGAAGTCCTGAGTTTGTCTCCTCCTCCTCCTCTTTCTTACACCTGAGTCTCCATTACTGCCCAATAGCTGATAAATCACAGAGAACACATCACATGAAGCACATCAGTAAAATGACAAACAGTGATATACTGGTAAAAAAGCATCCTTCATGCATAAAGCCACTGACATGAATGTTTATACAACCTTCGTATACAAGTTTTCTAAGGTGCTAAATGATGTCAAATTTTGGGGCAAATTGGATTAATCAAGAGACGTTTTTCAACCCATTTTTGACTAAATGAACAGAAGAAAGATTGATACTAAAATAAATACTAATTTATTTAACTAGATTCAATTAAATGCATATTAAAAAGACACATTAGGGCCACACTGCAGGTTCATTTTAAATACTTCAAAATGATTGCAGTTATATAAATATATGTAAATGGATTAATTTGATCAAAAGTGACAGTAAAGACATTTAAATTTTTCTATTGAGATTTCTATTAAAAAATGCTGTTCTTTGGAACTTTCTATTCATAAAAGAATTCTGAAAAAATGTATCAGTTTCCATAAAATTATGAAGCAGCACAGCGGTTTTCAACATTATATTATTAATAAGAAATGTTTCTTGAGCAGCAAATCAGCATATTAGAATAATTTCTGAAGGATCATGTGACACTGAAGACTGAAGGATCACTGAAGACACTGAATGATGCTGAAAATTCAGCTTTGATCACAGGAATAAATTACATTTTAAAACATATTACAATAGAAAACAGTTGTTTTTAATTGTAATAATATTTCACAATTTTGCTGTTTTTACTGTATTTTTGATCAAATAAGTGCAGCTTGGGTGAGAAACCTCTTTCAAAAACATTAAACAATGCCACCCACCCTCAAACTTTTGAACAATTTATATACTGGCCAGCAGTCCTCTAGGTCTGTGCTGATTGGCACTTTCAGTCCATGAAACAGCTGGACTGTGACCCAGAGGTCAGAGGTCAGATATCAGCCTCAGGTGCTTCAATCTCAGGCATCATTAATTCAAAATGACACACACACTCTTTCTCTGGTACCTTTATCTGTCTCTTTATAGACCACTTCCCCTGTTTCTCCATCCCTCACTCTTTCTCTCTTTTTCTTTCTCCCCACTACCATAATAACCAACAGACCGCTGCCTCTTTAGCTTTAGTAAAGCACATTTGGTGAAGACTGAATCAAATCCAAGGGCACAGGATTTCAGCTGAACAAATGGAGTCTAGCAGCAGAGAGAACGAGGACTGCAGCGAGTATAATATCAGTGCAGTGATAAACACCAGCACAACACGCGATCCAATAATACACCTCTCATTTGACTCGGCAACGCTCATAAATAAGGGGCAACTCGGGGGAGAACGGCTGCGTGAAAACGGGCTGTTTCAAAACGCTGGTGACACCATTGTGATTTTTACAGCGCCACTGCATTTTGATATTCAGTAGGCAGCACCTTAAAAGTTTCCCCTAATTTGCAGACGATAGTTTATTGAGAGCAAGCAAACTCATGAGAAAGCAGAATTATGCTGGAGCCCGAAAGCTTAGTAGTAATAACAAAAACGCAAAAATGCCAAGAGAAGCATTTTAAGAGTCCTCAAAGTGCCTGTGTGTCTCAACAGCTGATGCACAGATGCAGAAGAACTGAGAGACGTGAAAAATAACAAGTGGAACAACAAAATAGTTGCATCATAGTGATGTATGTTCATAACATAAATAAGCTAACAGAGTGTGAAACATCTGTTTATGTTATTTTTATATGATCATCACAAACTCACCTCATCCAGATCCATATCCTCTGGGTTTTCCCAACGGCGTAGAGTGGATGTAGTTACTGGCACCACCACTATATAAAACCAACTAAGAGGAAAACAAAGAAACAAGTCATTAACAATATGATCAATTTTTCCTTACCATGCATATATAGTTTGGAGTCAGGCAGATTTTTTTAATGTTTTTGAAAGAAGGCTCTTCTGCTCACCAAAGCTGCATTTATTTGATCAAAATTACAGTAAAATTAGTAATATTGTGAACTATTATTACAATAAAAAAACTGTTTTCTATGTGAATATATTTAAAAAAAGAAATTTATGTGATCAAATCTGAATTTCAGCATCATTACTCCAGTCTTCAGTGTCACATGATCCTCCAGAAATCATTCTAATATACTGATTTGCTGCTCAAGAAACATTTCTGATTATTATCAATGTTGAAAACAGTTGTGCTGCTTCATACTTTTGTGGAAATCCTGATTTTTTAAGATTCTTTGATGAACAGAACGTTCAAAAGAACAGCATTTATCTGAAATAGAAATATTCTGTAACATTATAAATGTCTTTACTGTCACTTTTGATCAACTGAATGCATTCTTGCTAAATAAAAGAAAATCTTTTAAATGATTGTGTTTATTCACTATTTATTCATTACTGTCACACCTTAGGTCATCACTACACGACTCAAACGATGTTGTTCATAAGTTAGACCCGTTTCACACACAACAGAACTTGATAATGAAAAGCATGACCCTCTTCATCTCTGATGAAGACAGATTCTGGAGTTCACAAACCTTTCTAGCTGCGCTTTATCAC
Organism: Sinocyclocheilus anshuiensis; assembly: GCF_001515605.1. Lineage (NCBI taxonomy): Eukaryota > Metazoa > Chordata > Actinopteri > Cypriniformes > Cyprinidae > Sinocyclocheilus > Sinocyclocheilus anshuiensis. The sequence goes on from NW_015539929.1 coordinate 630,996, forward strand.
AGGTTCAGCGTGTTTGTTTGTGATGAAACAGTCTGGTTGGGCATTACACCACTGATTGCATTTTTAAATGAATCTGTGACAGCCATGCAGCCTGTGGCTCGTTCAATGACTGAAACAAACACTTGAAACCCAATTATCGGCTGAGTAATTCCCACACTCTCATGTCAGGCCCAAGCAAGAGCATTGTTTGATATGTGTGATGTCTATAACGTCTGATGTAACTGCCGCTAACAATCTCGCTCGGGCTTTGATGAGGAAATACGTCTGGTAGTTTCTAATTAAAGCATTTCTGTGCTGTCTTTGGTCAGAACCGATCCTGCGGGCAGCGTTCAGTTGGCTCAGACTGCACCGCATTACACCAAATCCAGCTCGCTGCAGTGAACTAAACCCGTGTGAGACGCTCCTGTGAGCTGGGATGGGAAGTGTTTGAGTATTAACCTTCAGCCTCAGTCTTGCTAAAACACAACGGTCCAATATTTGCCCAAAGAGGAACAGGATTCTTGTCTACGTGCGCTGGCTGAACTCTGAGACTCCTGCAAACATCGCCTGAGAGCCGACACATTTAATCTCTGAGCTGTTTTAAGATAAACAATGAGGAATAAGTGCTAACACTGCTGCATTAGATAAACAGTAATGATTATGGTTGCTTTTACTTTGACATCAAATGTCAGTAAATGCAAAAGAAAACATTACTTTTTTTTTTCTCTGTTTATTGTCAAAGCACTTAATGTAGGCTACAAGCAATGTATGTACAGTAATGTACACTGTTAGACATTTCTGTAATTTCTACAGTTATTTACTGTATATCACCCAGGATAATACTGCAAATTCGCTTTACAGTAAGTAACTGTAATATCCTTTGCATCATGGGAATTTTCTGTGACGTCAAACCTCACATACAGTGACTTACTGTATTTTTTAAAATTGCTGTATACTACTGTATTTGCCGTAATGGCCTCTTTGGCGCCATTCTATTGAGGTTGCTTTATTTTCCTCATTTCTCACATTTGAATTGACAAGATTTGACTTACACTGTGTCTACAACGCCGCAACAGCTTGGGGCTGACTACACTGGATGTTACATCGCGTGTAATGATTGGAAAATCCGTTTGTCCTTCGTATCAGAAACAGCCGAGCGCTTGGAGTACATCTGTACGTCAGAAATATACCGCGGCATCACTTTACTGTCCGCATCCACTGTAGATAGTATAAAGGGTTCTATATTGTCTTTTGCCGAGTCGCGCCATGGGTTTTGCCCGGGGATGAACAAGCAAGAGTGGAAGAGTTCCGGAGAACATCTGCACTGTGTGTCGATGCACCTACGAGAGAATAAGACCAATAAGCAAGGTAAAAAATATATGTACGTTTGTCTGTGTGTTTGTGTCAACATTTTTTCACACCAGTTTAACCTAGTAACATTTACCCGTCAACATAGCAGTAACAAACTTTACTATTGTAAACTGCACTGTCGTTTCAAACGACTTTTGTCAGCTTATTGAATTACCAAATTAAAATGACTTTTAACGAGCAACGCTTATCTTGTATTAACATTAAGTTAACTAATGTGACATTTTGTTCAGGTGTTAGTAGTTAATGTTGGCCAGTAGCCTATTGAGAAAATAAAATCGTATGTTAGCTAGGTTAAACAAGTTTTATGGCTAGCTGCCTTTCTAGTTTTAGAATTTGTTTGTTATAGTTTTTAGAGGTGCAGAGTGCTGGACAGACCATTGTATGATTGTGGCCAAGCTCCATATGAAAGTGCGCCCCCCCTTGCGGCTGCAAAAACCCAACAAAAAGAAGCTAAATTGTAACCGCTTGGGAAACACAGAAGCAAGAAATGAGTTTCGACGTCTCCTAGATGAGAAACTAAGGGAGTCGGAACCTTGTCTGAGCTCAGAAAACACCATGGAACAACAGTGGACCTATGTCAGCTCTGTGCTCTACGAGGCAGTAGCCCAATCCATCGGCTATAAGAGCAGGAGCCACCAAGATTGGTTTGACGATAACTCAGACACCATCCACAACTTGCTTAAGGATATGCACATAGCACACCGGGCAACTTTAGAAAACCCTTCATCCACCAAGACCAGACAGCATTTGCAGGCAATCCGGTGGAAAGTGCAAAGGGAAATACGGGCCATGCAGAATCAATGGTGGACTGAAAAGGCATATGAAATCCAGTCTTTTGCCAATAAAAATGACATGTATAACTTCTATAATGCTGTCAAAACCATCTACGGACCAACAAATCGCTGCGTCACTTCCCTGAAAACAGCAGATGGTCTAACACTTCTATAATGCTGTCAAAACCATCTACCGACCAACAAATCGCTGCGTCACTTTCCTGAAAACAGCACTTCTGAAGGACCAAAATAGTATCCTGTTGAGGTGGGCTGAACATTTTGACACCCTGCTCAATCAGGATTCTGATGCAGACAAACTGCCAAAACTTCCTCCCATCCACGATCTCAGACTGCCACCAACCTTTCAGGAGGTTCTATCATCTGTCCATTCCCTTAAGAACAAGTCCCCTGGCGCTGATAATATCCCTGCTGAGCTACTGAAGGAGGGGAGGTACATATGTATGCACACCCTCTACCGGTACATCACCAAGGCCTGGACTGATGAGAACATCCCACAGCAATGGAGAGATGCAAATATTGCTGTTATCTATAAGAACAAGGGTGACAGGGCCATTTGCGGCAATAGTAGGGGCCTATCACTGCTTTCTGTGGGTGGTAAGGTCCTGCCTGGCCAAGGTGATGCTTCATAGACTCTAATATTCTCTATTCTGTAGTATTAACAACATCACACATAATGTTGTCAGTCAATGCTGCCTGAATCGCAGTGTGGATTTAGGAAGAATAGGAGCACGATCGACATGATCTTCACAGCCCGGCAGCTTCAGGAAAAGTGCCGGGAGCAACATCAGGACATGTTTATGGCCTTTGTCAATCTCTCAAAAGCATTCGACACTGTGCAAAGAGAGCTCTTATGGGATGTACTCCTCAGGTTTGGCTTTCCCAATAAATTTGTTAACATCCTCCGCCAGTTCCATGATGGGATGACTGCTTGGGTGTCCATAGGCGGACAAGAGTCCGAGCCCTTCCTTGTGTGCACAGGGGTGAGGCAGGGGTGTGTGCTAGCACCAGTGCTCTTTAACATCTTCCTCCTGTGTATCACCAAGCTTCTCCACAACAAGATTGAAAATAGCAGTGGCATAGCAGTAGACTTCAGACTAGATGGCAACCTCTTTAATATTAGGAGGCTACATGCAACCAAAAAACTCTGTAGAGAGCGGGTCCTGGAGCTGCAGTATGCAGATGACTGTGCTTTTGTGGCCCATACTCCAGAGGACCTTCAAACTGTCCTTGCTGTGGCGGTTAGGGCGTACGGCAGGATGGGGCTCACTGTCAACACCACCAAGACAGAAGTGGTTTGCCAATGGAGTACCAATGTCCCACCCACACTTCCTGCCTTCACTGTTGGGGATGAACAGCTGTCAGTAGTGCCATCTTTTAAATATCTGGGGAGTATTCTCGCTGAGGACTGTGGCATCGACAACGAAATCCAGAGCCGCATTAAACAGGCATCAGTTGCCTTTGGGAGACTTCAGCGTAGAGTCTTTCACAACAAGAATCTTCATCCCTCCACAAAGGTCGCCGTATACCAAGCGGTCTGTGTTACTACCCTGCTCTATAGCTGTGAAGCTTGGGTAACCTACAGCCGTCACATCAGGTCCCTAGAGCACTTCCATATAAGCTGCCTTCAGCGCATTCTGGGAGTTTGTGGCCCATACTCCAGAGGATCTTCAAACTGTCCTTGCTGTGGCGGTTAGGGAGTATAGCAGGATGGGGCTCACTGTCAACACCACCAAGTCAGAAGTGGTTTGCCAATGGAGTACCAATGTCCCACCCACACTACCTGCCTTCACTGTTGGGGATGAACAGCTGTCAGTAGTGCCATCTTTTAAATATCTGGGGAGTATTCTCGCTGAGGACTGTGGCATCGACAACGAAATCCAGAGCCGCATTAAACAGGCATCAGTTGCCTTTGGGGGACTTCGGCGTAGAGTCTTTCACAACAAGAATCTTCATCCCTCCACAAAGGTCGCCGTATACTAAGCGGTCTGTGTCACCACCCTCCTCTATACCTGTGAAGCTTGGGTAACCTACAGCCGTCACATCAGGTCCCTAGAGCACTTCCATATAAGCTGCCTTCAGCGCATTCTGGGAGTTACCTGGCGTGATCTTGTGTCTCACACTGAAATACTTAAAAAGACCAACTGTAGAAGTATTGAGGCCATGATCACCCAGCGCCAGCTGCAGTGGTTGGGGCACGTGATAAGGATGCCCCCATGTCGACTGCCCCGCAGAGTGCTATACGGCCAGCTACATCATGGTCGACGTTCAGCTGGGGGGCCGAAGAAGCGATATAAGGATCAGATGAAGAACATCTTGAAGAAGTGTAAGATCAGACCCGAGGACCTGGAGGATGTTGCTGCTGACCGTACCATCTGGCAAAAGCTGTGTAGAGATGGGGTTCATACGCTGGAGATGGAGAGGACAATCAGAAGACAGCAGAAGCGAGCCAGGAGAAATACAGCCATGGCTGCCACCACTGCCATTACTACTACCATTACATACATATGCCCCACCTGTAATCGAGTGTGTGGGTCCAGGATAGGACTGTTTAGCCATCAAAGATCTCACCGATAAAGGCGTGGACGTCGTCATCGGATTCGATGGACAACCGAGAGAGAGAGAGAGAGAGAGATGTATGTATGTGTGTATATGTATATATATATATATATGTGTGTGTGTATGTATATGTATTATATATGTATGTATATATATGTATATATATATATATATATACACCTTGCTACGTGTAC
>NW_015539929.1:635909-686335 GCF_001515605.1 Sinocyclocheilus anshuiensis
TGGCATAGCAGTCGACTTCAGACTAGGTGGCAACCTCTTTAATATTAGGAGGCTACATGCAACCAAAAAACTCTGTAGAGAGCGGGTCCTGGAGCTGCAGTATGCAGATGACTGTGCTTTTGTGGCCCATACTCCAGAGGACCTTCAAACTGTCCTTGCTGTGGCGGTTAGGGCGTACGGCAGGATGGGGCTCACTGTCAACACCACCAAGACAGAAGTGGTTTGCCAATGGAGTACCAATGTCCCACCCACACTTCCTGCCTTCACTGTTGGGGATGAACAGCTGTCAGTAGTGCCATCTTTTAAATATCTGGGGAGTATTCTCGCTGAGGACTGTGGCATCGACAACGAAATCCAGAGCCGCATTAAACAGGCATCAGTTGCCTTTGGGGGACTTCGGCGTAGAGTCTTTCACAACAAGAATCTTCATCCCTCCACAAAGGTCGCCGTATACTAAGCGGTCTGTGTCACCACCCTCCTCTATACCTGTGAAGCTTGGGTAACCTACAGCCGTCACATCAGGTCCCTAGAGCACTTCCATATAAGCTGCCTTCAGCGCATTCTGGGAGTTACCTGGCGTGATCTTGTGTCTCACACTGAAATACTTAAAAAGACCAACTGTAGAAGTATTGAGGCCATGATCACCCAGCGCCAGCTGCAGTGGTTGGGGCACGTGATAAGGATGCCCCCATGTCGACTGCCCCGCAGAGTGCTATACGGCCAGCTACATCATGGACGATGTTCAGAGATGTTCTCGAGTTTGTGGGTCCAAGATAGGACTGTTTAGCCATCAAAGATCTCACCATTAAAGGCGTGGACGTCGTCATCGGATTTCGATGGACAACCGAAAGAGAGAATTTATAAATTAAAAATTTGGGAAGATGGTTGGTGCGTTGCGTTTCAAATGCACGTTTTTTAAGCGAAACTCATAGCACTTGCAGAGATGGAGCTTATGCGGCAGCATTTTTATTCAGCAGTGAACCAAACTGAAAACACTGGATAATGAGCGGCTTCTGTGTAAATTAACACAGTGCCATGCTTCACTCCAATTCAGGAGCTGCTAGATCCAGATTCATGGTTGCTATAATGATGAAAGCAGTTTCATGATCAGTACAGCATTAACGACTGCAGAAGATTATGGGTTATGGAATTATGTTTTATGGCATTATGTTTCTCAGACTGACCTGACGAGGGCGCTGTTGTGCACCTTGGGCAGTGTGATGGTGAGTTTGCCGCCCTCCTCTGGATCTTGTTTGTAAAGGGCCGGTTTGGTGGTGAACAGGTCCGGGGCGGTGCGGATGGAGACCTGCTGCTGCAGTCCGCCGGCGCTGTTCCCTCGGCTCATCAGCACAAAGGAGTAATCTGTGTCCGGCTGCAAGTGCGTGATCAGCTTCCTCTTCAGGTCGCCCTGCACCTCGACGCTCTGCTGGTTATACAGGATCTGACAGCAGGGGGCGTACAGGTTAACTGTCACACAATGACATTCATTTTACACTGCATTTCTATTTCACAATTGCTGCATCTCACCTTGAAAGGCACTTGGGACTTGTATGTTTCTGGCACCTCCCACGTGAGCAGGACAGAGGTCTTCATCACAGCTTTCACTCCAAAGTTTTTAGTGAACTCTGCAGAGGAGGTGAGAATAAAAGAGTTACTGCATGTCACAGACATATTTCCAGACCGGCTCAGTGATACACAGAAGAACTGCATCACTGTGTAACGAGACTGCACTGATTAACATGCTGTACATGATAACATCTCAAGACCTTCATCTCAAACCACACATGAAAATTCAAAGCCAATTATATGCTCTCTGCATGTGGTTTATGCTGTAGGGAAGTAGAGAAGTCAGAACACGGAGAAATAATGGAGATGCCATCTCCGCAAACATATTTAAAGGGACAGGACAGTTCACCCAAAAATTAATATTCACTCATTATTTCATCACCCTTGTTGTTCCAAATAATGAATTTTGGGCTGATGCTTAATGGTCAAAGTAATAATTGCGATGATCAATTTCACTGTCTGTTTTGCTCATGCCACTTAAAGTATAAGCATATACATAATTTCTATTTTACTTACAAACATGATTAAATAGACCCATATGTTTTTTCTTTAATGCTGTGAAAACAATATTCTAAAAGTTAAACTATTTCTCTTTATGTCTGTAATATTAGTCCACTACGCTCACACTGGAGCCAAGCAAACCTGAATAAAATAAAATAAATATAAAATAAAATCATCAACTGTGTGTGAAATTCTAAGGACCAAGAATGTTCGGCATGATGCAAATGTTAAATAATAGTAAAACCAGAGCATTTTTTGGCCATTGCGTATGTTATCCCTTGATTGCCTAATGTCTTATTTGAATGGCAAATCTCAATGGTTATTTCAAATAATTGCAGTTAGATCAAATAACTATGATCAGATGGTTAATCAATAATCACAACAGGCCTGGTTCCAAACCTATGGAACACAGAAACAATTGTTAAGCAGAATGTGAAATGAAAAAAAAAAAAAAAAGGGAACGGATGCTGTTGAGCTCCAAACATAACACAAAGTTAGTCCATATGTTCCTTGGAAGAAAGACAAAAAATCAGACAGAAGTTTGGGAACAACATAAGGGCAAACTAACCCTTCAAGTTTCTAGCAGAAGACAAGCTGCATGTGGAGTTTGCAGTGACTGCAGTCCACAAACCGTACGTCTGCTTCCTCTCCAACCATCTGCTCTACTGAGTGTATTTTAATGCACACTTTACATCTATAATGTAACACATTTTCGATAGAAACAGAATTTTGGATGTAACTTCATGACCGCTGAACACACTGACTCACATCTTGTCCAAGATAATTGACGATGTTGTCCTAATAGCTGTGACTGTCCACAGCACCATGCGTCAGTGTCAGGTATTTTTCAATCGCTTGGCTCTATTATTATCACACTGCACTGGGAAGCTCCTCACACAGTGAAATCTCATTGGACCAAATCATTAGCAAAGAAAAACCACAGATGAGATCCCTAATGTTTTAAAGTCTGGTTTCTAAGCAGCAATGAGATTAAACAGAGATCAAATGGAGATGGTTTTTCCAAGTAAAATATTAATAATGTATTAGGCTTATACTCTAAGTAGCATTAGCAAAACAGGCAGTTAAATCGTTAATTGCAATTATTTGTTTGACAATTAATCAAAATCTCCTGCTTCTCAGATTTTTCTCCTGAGATAGAAACCCTCTAGCCAGGGTTACTAAAACATCATCACTGCTTGAAATAAACATTAACTGAAATAAAAGAAAATATAAAAAATCTTGCAAAACTTAAACTTGAAAAACAAATTAAACTAAAAACTAAACTAAACTTAATAAAAGCATTAAAAAACACTAATTGGCCAAACACTACAAAATTACTAAAAGTTTAAATAAAGCTAAAATGAAAACAGAAAATATAAAAATAAAATAAAATATATTTTAAAAACTATATTATATCAATGACACTAAAATAACACTGTCTAGAGGTTTAGAAGAGATCCTAATAATAAACTAATAAAATGACAAAAACACTACAAAATTACTAAAAGTTTAACTAAAGTTAAAATGAAAACAGAAAATATAAAATAAAATAAAATATATTAAAAAACTATATTATATCAATGATACTAAATTAACAATGCCTAGAAGAGATACAATATCTCATATTCTCAATATTTAATTCTTCCAATTTGACAACAATCTGTGACTATTTTATTTCTCCAAATGAATTTAAGCACCAACATTTGAGACAAAGTAAATTTTTAAAACATATTGTAGCCCTCCATTAAAGCTCCTGAGATTTGCAAGAGCAACCTCTGAGCAATAAAGATTTTCTCTGTTAAATACGACTTTGAGATCAGTTTTGATTTGAATTCCAATTTTGATTCTTTTAGAACTTTTGAAGGAGCTGCTTTACAACTGACTGACTTGTGACTGATTCATTAAAAAAACGGCTCATTAGACTGATTTGTGCCTAATTCAGACTATGTGCAATACGTGTAACCTGTGAAGATGTCGCAATAAAAGATGGGTTTTCTTTCTTTCCACTCTCATCAAATTCAATTCAGACGGCACAATTCAATTCAAACCCACAGCTCAACTAAAACATCATTTCGTTATGATGTTATAGATTCAACAATGGTGCAGCATCACTTCTGAATTGCAGTGCAAGAGTATTTTAGTGCGGTTTCATCAGCATTGATGGATGAATGCAGACGTTAAAGAACGGATAATGAAAATGGACGTCATTCAGAGCTCCTTAAAAACTCACCAGGCATGGATGTAGACATGGTTCTGCTCTGGATGCTGGGGCTGATGGGACCCCCTCCTTTACCCGTGAACGCCCTCACTCTGATGTCATAGGTGGTGTCTGGCTGCAGACCCTGGATGGTCATCTGCATCTCGGCGGTACCGTTGGTCTGGTTCTGATGGCTGTTGATGTCACGGTACACCACCACGTAGCGTATGATCTTCCCGTTCCTCTCGGGCAGAGGCGGAGGGTCCCAGGCCAGTTTGGTGGTGGTGGTCGTCAGGCCCACCACTCTGAGGTTTTGAGGGTAACTGCTGGGCACGTCTTCCGGGGTGCTGATCTCTTTGCTGTACTCCTCTCCGTTTCCCGCGCGGTTCTTGGCGCAGAGCTTGAAGATGTAGGTGGCGCCCTTGTGCAGGCCGGTGACGGTGAAGTGGTCGTCGGTGCGTCTCAAGTCACGGGTGGTGTAGGTCTCCTCCTCTTCACGCTTGTAGCGCAGTCTGTAGCCCATCAGTTCGCCCACCATCTCTTTAGGGGGCTGCCACTGGATCAGAGCTGTGTTCCCGATGGTGGTGCTAATGATCATGGTGGGCTTGCCAGGAACTACCAGTGACAGAGATGGGGGAATATTTGTCAGAGAATATTTGTTATTTTGCAGTCAAGGCTAATGCTGAATTAAAGGGATAGTTCACCCAAAAACACCCAAATAATTTCTGGACCAGCAACTGTTTGGTTACCCACATTCTTTAAAATATCTTCCGCAGAAGAAAGAAATTCATACAGGTTTGGAGCAACTTGAGGGTGAGTAAACGATGACTGAATTTTCATTTTTGGTTAAACTATTCTTTTACACAGTTTGATTTCAGTAACTGTGGTATTGTGGTGTAGGGCTACACCTAGAGCTGGGCGATATCGCAAAAAAATAAAATCTTGATTTTTTCCGAACGAGTTCGACTGATTTTTCGGTTTTTACGATTTTTAACTAGTCAACTTGAAAATGTAACCACAACATGATTCAAGTAACTTTTTCTTTATTAATGCTCTCGTTAAAGAAAATTCTATTCCAAGTGCGTCACACATGAATTTGTTAAATGATAAACAAATCACTTGTTAAATCACGTGCGCTGACATGCAGTTGGATTATTCTTTTCTCTTTACTGTTATCATTGGCATATTGACTAAGAGTCTAATTCTAACGTCTGGTAATATTTCTATTCAAAATCATGATTCCTTGATTTATAAAAAATAAAATCATGGTAAAACATTAAATTCGAATTAATTGATAAAATCAGGAAAATCGCCCAGGCCTAGCTGCACCAATAAAATAAAATTGCAATATGGCTGCAGTTTAATTAAATAAATGGATGCGTTGCATCAGTTTCATAGTGAAGCACAGTACTGTGTTCATTTACAAGCGTGCAGCTCATGATATACTGTTTCAGTGGTTTTGTTCATTTACTGTGAATCAAGCCACTCTGAGATGCTGAGACAGCATATCACGAGCTGAATGCATGTAAATGATGAACAAAGTGCTGCACTTGGCTCTGAAACCAGCAGTGCATGTATTTATTTGCAGGAAAACCGGCAAAATAAAAGTTTGATGGTTTAACATTTGAAAATTCGATTAGTCCTGTAATTTTACAGCTATAATGTTTTTAGAATTTATTAAATTATTTATTTTTTATAATAATGGTGTTTTGTAATATATTTCTTATTTTAACATTTTAATAATGATCACAGTAAAAATAATTTATATTATATTATATTATATTATTAGACAGTGGGGATTTGACCTATGAAAACTCAAACGAAAGTTTTTTTTTTTTTTTTGGTTCACTTATTTACAGAAAGAGGATTGAGATGGTTCTTGTAGAGGTATACCAATGTGTGTGGACACCCACATTTTTCCCAAATCTTTCAATCTTTAAAGGATGTTCACACTCAAAACAAAGTCTTCAGAGTAAAAATTCATTTTTTCCCCCGATATCGTGTTCACTCTATTTCACTCTAGTTCATTTTGTAAGGAACTAAATGGATAAATCCTCTCCTACCCTAGAAAAAGAATGAATTCTGTTTAATTGACAATAACTCGGCCAGACTGTTCAGATGATGAAATGGGTATACAAATACAGCTACAGTGATAGCTGAGGTCACTGTGAGGTCATTGTGGGATTGAGTCTGAAGGTTTGTGGAGTTTTTACATCATAACTACAGTTTAACTTTTTACCTCTAAATGCACCTAAACTTTCACTGATCCCTTAAACACACAATCTCACCGGCCCCTGTTGTGGTCACCACTTTGGCTTTGCTGCGTGCTCCATCTCCCTTAGTGGTGTACGCCGCCACAGTCACTGAATATGTGGTTTCAGGCAGCAGGCCGGTGATGATGGCCTCCTGAGAGAGAGAGAGAGAGAGAGAGAGAGAAAGACAGGTCAAACGATGGCAGGCAGAGACATACCGTGCTGTTGCTCCTTTTTCATCGTTCAGTACGCTGTCACAGTTGTGACATGTCTGTTTAATATTGTTGAAGTTCATTTCAAGGTTTTCATTAAACTTTAAGCATTCAGTCAGGACATGAAGCTTTGTCTCAATTTCCAGTCTGTACCTGGTCATGGTGCTTCTCACTTTCCTATCAGTCACATCAAATCTTTTTAAAGCCAGACGATGTTGAGTTTTATTTCGTCTGGGGTGTAAATGATCATATAATCCTGTTTTCTTGTGGTCAATAAGCGGTAAGATGTTTTCAGAAATCGCTCCTTTTGTGTCTTTATAATTCAAGGATAAGTTCTCCACACTCATTCTGCATGCAAAGTTTCAAGAAGTTTCAGCTGATTTAATTTAGGATCAATGCAGGATTTTTGAAGCATAAAAGGCTCTTCTGTATTTTCTTTGAGTTCATTCACTGCAGGGCTGAAGAAATCTGTGGAAGCGACTTTTAAAGCCTACATTTTTACAGCATGATGAATGTGTGATATGGTTGGTGCCTAATGTGAATTTGTTTTTTATTCCCTGAGAACTACATCATTTTCAGAAGGTCATAATTCTAGTTTTATTCAATCCACAACCAGGTCTGCCAGTTCGCCAGGACTGCTCTTGTAGATCTAGTTTCCTCTGACAGATTCGAGCTGGTACATTTGATAAAACAAACACAGAAAAAACCATCAGAGCATCTAAAGATAGTCATCTCAAGCAAAACACTGCAAGAATGAGGAAAACTGATGCAGGGGTTTTGTTTCAGTGTGTGGGGATGCTTTTTGTGTCTGGAAGAACGGCAGGAGGCCGTGAATATCTGTCAAAACCCTTCTGAAGTTCCTCCTATTGAACATAGACGTGTGACATATTGCAGTCTGCATTTTCAGGGGGAACTTTAGCATCACAAAAAGGCTGGAAATCTGGAACAAGTGAAAAATGTTACAAACACTCCCACATGTATTTGTAAGAATGAAAAATAGCAAACATGCTCAGATGTTTGTAGTACAAAAAATCCACCAAACCAACACCTGTTCATGCTCACGCACTGTACAGATGTCTTTGAAATTGTGAAATGCTCAAAGATTTAATACATTTCAAAATTTCACATGCACATGCTGTTCATAAACTATAACTTATCGTAAACATGGTGAAAAAAGCAAACCATCAGAGACAACACATTAATTCTCGCGCTTACTCTAAACCTAATGCATCCTTAAACGCATTATGAAATCAAAACGGATTCTATTTTTAATACACTGAAAAAATTGTAGTGGGATTTACTTTGAAACTATTTTTACTCAAAAATAGCAAGTAAATTTCAAAAATAATTACAAAGAAATGGCAGGTAATTCCCACTTTTCATGATATAATCCATTTCTGATGGATAAAATCCCAACCCATCCATTTTCTCTCGAATATCCAGTTTCACCTGGAAATGCATCATCGTGCAGAAGTAAAATAGGTTGCAAACAGAGTTTCACATTGACTTTAATTATCATTTCACAGCTAGCCCACAATTCCAGACTCTCTCTCTCTCTCGCAGGAGATCAGAGGAAATGTGAACGCGTGAATCATCTAACGCTTTTAAATGCTAGTTAGAAGCTGCAGCGTGGCAGGGGTCCCTCTCTGCTTTATTCCCCGTTTCGAATAGTCCGTCTTATCTCTGGCATGTGTTTGGGGGAGTCATTGAGTCCTGAAAAGTGGGAAGACTTCAACATTTCACATTAAGGCATGATGGATAGGCTGCCTGTGGCAACAAAGAATTTACCAGAGCCGGCCACCATTGAGAGAGACGCCTCTTTATCTGTTTAGAGTGATATCACGACTCATTAATAAAGAAGAAAAGGCAACAGAGAGAGAGATGGAGGGACGGCTCAGAAACAGACAGATCCTCATACAGACAGAGAGCTTTAACAGGGCAGAGCTGCACATGACAGCTCAACATCAGCCTCTGTAAATATGTAGGGCACAGGAAGAGAGATGCAGGCTGCCAGCATCACAAGAGTCACACGCCTTCTGAACAATGACTTTCAAGTACTTCACCAGTTAGAATTTTCATGAGAATTTTTAGCCTGTGCAATGTTTTAGAGCACATTATCTTTAATGAACTGATCAAAAGACAAAGCTGACAAGCTTTGTGGTAATAAATAGTAATGGTAAAACATTCAAATATGTAAAATGCTATTGTTTTGTGTTGTATTTTTGTTTAGAATATCGGCTACATGGCAGTTTCTAAAACTAAAATGAAATAAAACTTAATTAAAAATACTTAAACCTAAATTTGAACCATGCTAATCAATATGCAGAACTATTAACACAATAGGGCTGGGTATTACTATTTGATTTGATATTGATTCAATTGGAAATATATTTTAGGTAAGTCAATTTTTAAATTCATAAAGAACATAAAGAATTCTTCTCCCTTTTGAAAGTTGATAAATCTACTGATTTTAAATAAATATTTAAGCAATATCAAAGAAGAAAGAGCACCAAATCAAACGTGTGAAAAAATGAAAACGATAGCAAAACGGCTGTATTGCTTTTATACAGCAGTTTATTAAAAAAGTGACACATGTTCAATCCTTACTGAGTTTTTGAACAAATTGGTTGAATGAATGATTCATTTGACTCACTTTTTGCCATCTACTGTTGCATCAATGCAACCTACAAAAAGAGAACTGAAGAAATCCTCTCAAATAATAGACAGATTGGCTGTATGGATTCAGTACAACTGTTGTATAAACACAATTATATGGTTAGTTGCATTTTATAATGTGCATTCAGAATTATTTTTCCCTGCACTCCGTGACCCTATAAAAACAGACCAGGGACTCATTTTTGGGTCACGGCCCACCAGTTATTAATCTAAAGTTCCCTCTACTAAAACAGCAGAGCTTCAGGTGAAATCAACAGCTTCATTCAATGGAAAATCAAAGCTCCCGGTGGACAAGAGATTGAGAGAGAGAGTTAGACAGCAGCGATGCGTTTAAGTTGTGTAGTATAAATACTGCATCTTCAGGGTGCAGGCTCTTATCTTCAGAGACATGAGGGAAGATAAATCTAAAAGATTTTAGTGACAAATCCATTTGTGTGAAATTTCATAAAGATGTTAATTCATTCCCCAGTGGCAGAACACCAATTCACAAAACCATCGCAGAAAACATTTGAACAGACTGAGAGAGAGAATGAAGGAGCTGTGAGTCTCCTGTCTACAATCACAACACACGCAGTATTTCACGAGGCAGATGGAGGCGTATTCCTGCCGCATGCCCACATCCCACAACCATAGACTGTATAAAAACATGGACGTAGTGTGCATGACGTCACCCGTGGGTTTCTGAAGAGCATTTTTGAAGCCTAAAGTGGGCAGAGCGGGCCGTCGCCATCTTGGCAGCGCGTCAACGTGCGTCACTCTCGTATAATCGAAAAAGGGCAAAAAGGCGGGACGTGGGTGGAGCTGGTTGCTGAAACCACGCCCTCCTAGCTCGACGGTGGTGATAGCCGCGGCAATCCACCTGTCACTCAAGTGGCCACGCCCTTAATTATGCAGAATTTTAATCTTTTTTAATCTTAATATAGTTTAAATGGATGAGTTATAAAAAAATCACCCCCCCTCACAGTTGTCATGAAGGGCAAAATTAGCGTTATAGACCAAAATAATTTTTTGAACCAGGCTGTAAACATGTTATCACTTCCGTGTTGGTTTCAAGAGGGAGACCGGAAGGTTGCCGCTTGCCCACACTGCAGTCACACACACACACACACACACACACACACACACACACACTTCATTTTGTGCGGTTGGAAGATACTGCAGCTTATTCTAGTCAAGAACCACCTATTTAGACAACAAAGGGTCATCAGATGGACATGTACAGTGAGCAGCCATTGTTTAGAGGTGGGTAAATCTGAAATCAATGTGCATTGTTATTCCGCTAATAGTGCATCAGTCTCTGTGTCAATGACAGAGCAGTGGGAAAAGTGTGCTTCTGCTCTTATAAAAGTAACAAGTAGGCTAGCTATTAAATACCCCCCCCCAATTAATTTTTGAAAGAAATCTATACTTTTATTTAGCAAAGATGTATTAAAATAATCAAAAGTGACAGTTAAGTGACATTTATTTGTCTAAACATTGCTGTTCTTTTGCTTTTTCTATTCATCAAAGAATCCTGACAAAAATCTATCACAGTTTCCACAATAATATGAAGCAGCACAGCTGTCTTTAACATTGATAATAATCAGAAATGTTTCTTGAGCAGCATATCAGCATATTTGAATGATTTCTGAAGAATCATGTGACACTGAAGACTGGAGTAATGATGATAAAAATTCAGCTTTGATCACAGGAATAAATTCAATTTTAAAATATATTACAATAGAAAATATATATTTTTTCAAATTCTTAAAAATATTTGACAATATATTGCTGATTTTAGGCTTGATGAGCAGAAGAGACTCCAAAAAACATTACAAAATCTGCCCGATCTCATATATATATATGTATATATATATATACATATATAGACCATAGTATTAGCATGCAAAGCCATCATTGTACCATGTACAGTAAATGGTTATGTGTGTTCATGTGAAGAATAGAAAGAGTGAAATTGGGTAGTGAAGAGGGTAAATGGTTGTATAGATTGTAACACACACACACATACTTGTGCTGTAGCTGATGATTTAGTCCTCTGTCAATAAGTAGAGATTAAGTTTCACCTTCGGGGGTTAGAGGATATCTGCTTATTCAGCACCTCGCTCAGGGATTACATTTTCCCCTTATTCCCCTCACACACACACACACACACACACACATGCACACAGCTCAAAGAATCTGCCGTCTGCCAGTCAAAGTCTCACTTCCTGCACACGTCTGAGGGCAGCAGGGTGATTTCTTCTCTTTATATGGCAGCTGCATATTCAGTCAACGCTTTGTCTTCCCCCAGATACACATGAAGCGCTGCCATCTCACTTCTGATGGAGGGATTTATATTCCGCTCCATAACCTTGCTGACTAACAGCAAATAAAATACACGGCGCCTTCAGACCCTTCAAAAACGCTTTAATCATAAAACAGCGAATATAAACGCAGCGAGAGATGAGAAAGCTAAAGCAAGACAAAAGAAGCGGTTCAACGTTGATGAGACGAACTGCTCATCAAACACAAATGCAAGTCTCCAGCTCTGCACTGCATTTTATAGTCTCACAGAGACAGACTTTGGACTGGTTTATTCTAGACATCATTCATTACCTATGAGAGCTGGAGATTTGGGGTGACATCTTTCAAAGACTGGACACCATAAACCTTGTAAATTAGTCTGCAGTGACTAGTTTTTCCTCATTATACAACCTCTGGACCTTTGGAGCTCTGAGTGCTTCATGTCTCCTGTATTTGTGTCCTTTCTGAGTCTCTATAAACCCTTGCGTTTTGTGATTTCATACCTGTGTTAAACTGTGGATGAACTTCTACGCTTGAACCTGCACGTCTATGAACTGCATGTAGCTGTCCATCATCTCAGTCTACTGTGTGAGACCTCCAGGCTCATCTGTAGCACATGTGCATCTGTATGTCTATACTGTAGAGCAGTGGTTCTCAACCTTTTTTTCCACTGGGCCGCACTATGGTCCAAGTGCAAGTCTCACGGGCCGCACGCATATCATTTACATATTATGTTACCAATACAAACCAACCAGATTTATAATAGCCTATTATAGCCTAAATATTATGATATCTAATCGATTACATTCATTGAAATAAATAAATAAATAACTATACTCACCATTAATAAAACACATGATGCTGTCGTGAGCTGACCAATTTTGTGAAATTCGGCTCGAAAGGAGTAACAGCACAATGAAGTTGCCATTGTAAGTTGCAGTCTGTAAGACGCGCCCGGAAGCGTGACTTGACGCGCGACATTGCAGAAAATGTGCGTTCACAAATGTAGCCTATGTTGATCCAAATATGGAAAGCACTTTCGAATTTAATAATCTGAGGTTCTCTCCAGAGATGTTTTGTGACAATTATGACAATTTTCACGTCATAGTTCAGATGCGGGCCGGGCATCGGGCTTGTTTTAAGCTTCTCCTATTTTTATATTTTAGACAGCCATCAATTAGTGATGAAAAAAGAAAAAAAAATTGCCGCGCTGGTGGAAACAACACGAGACCGTGCTGCCGCGACTGTCAAGAGCGGCTCGACGGTGTTTAGTGTCCAGCTGCAGCAGCATGTATGGTGCGTGCCGTCAGCTCAGCTGAAGAGTTCTGTGTTCAAATGCACACAATAGGCTTAAGCTTGCCGCAAAGCACCGGCAAAAGTAATTACCATGAATGTGTCAGGGGGATGAAAATAATATATGAAAAACAAAATTATTTTACATAAAAACATTATAGCTTATATTTGTTTAGTACATTTTTAAATTAATGTAAAAACTAAAATGAATTGTAAAACTGAAAGTAATTTTTTTTAAATTGTGTTCAGCACGGTGGGCCGCATTTGAATTCGTGACGGGCCGCATGCGGCCCGCGGGTTGAGAACCACTGCTGTAGAGGCTCATGCAGTCTTTCCTGTTTTCACTGTGTCTGTAATGTGTTTCAGCCTCACAAACGTCCGATCACAGAGAGAAGATGTGCTCTGGTTCTTCAGTAGTCTTTTAGTGGGAATGTCTGAAGCACTGAGCATCTCAGAAGCAGCACAGGAGCCGCTTTGATACAGATGCAGTGTGTAATTGACCAGCTGTGAGAGGAGAAACTGCTGAGATACATATGACAGGTTGTTGCTTCTTAAAATTGTTTCAGGCACTTTCCATGTTTGAAACAGAGAACGAACTAAGGCTTGCAACTTTTTTTCTTTTCAACAAAGATTAAACATCAAAAATGTTATATAAAAGTACACCAGCATCAGTAACAGGGCTGCAAATCAGTGTTATTTTAGTAATACTTGTATACTATTATAGTATTTATTTCTATTTTCAAATAGCTCTTTAATTTGAAGGTTTCAATTTTGTTTTCCATATTTGTTTTTTTATTGTTTATAGCTTGAATTAAAAAGTTTTAATTCCAGTCATTTTAAACCAATTTATATCAAGTAGGTGCCAATGCAACATTGTTAATTTTCATCCAGTATTTGCATTTTATTTTATTTTAGCTTTATTTCAATTACCTAAAATGACTTATAATAGTTTTAGTAAACAATAACTACACTTTTTACTCTAAATCAGCCATACAATTTTTGCATATATGGAAGAAAATACTGTAAATAATGTAGGTTTATGAATTTAGAAATTAGGTTTCTATTGTAGAAACCAACTTTTCGACAACAAAATCTAATGCTGAATGGTTCAGACTGACGAATGCAGTCAACAAAAAATACAAAAAATTGTTTTCAAAAATTATATATTTATGTTCAAAGAGTCCAAATGATGTCACTTCTCATGCATCACACTTTAAAATAATGCTACAAATGTTGTTTTTTGTGCTAGAGAGAATCACACATTCAGAGTACTTTGAAACAATCTACTTCTCCAGGGTAATAACATGTTAGATTATATAAAACAAAATGTGATTTGTGCCTCTAATGGTCATGTGACACCAAAGTGTATCATATTCATGCAAAGTGCCTTCAGCTGCCACAGGTCTGGAGTTTGAGTGCTTTTTCTCTCTCTTGTGATGAAGATGAGCAGTAATTTGGCTTTGACACTGATTCCTCTTCACAATAAGAGCTAAGAGAACTGAGTAATGTCATATCAGACATTCCTCATAGTGGACAAGATGCTACATGACTGCCTTTTAGGCTTGGGCAAATATGAGGGAAATGATGAAATATGATGCCACGCCAACTATTTGTGCTGTTAAATTGTTATATCAGTCAGCACACATTGAGGGTAATTTTCTGTTTGAGTCTCAGCCTTCATTCTGAGCTGATAAAAGCTTCCATTAGCATGACCTGATGCCAGAGCGCTCTTTCTCATATTTCATCACAGTTGGATTCCCAGGAGCCGGTTTGCTCAGACTAATGCCAAACACACACCACGAGGCAGCAGGTCGGCACCCTCAGCACATACAAAGTCTCCGTTTCTCGTTTTCTGTTGCACATTTTACGCAACCAATAACTATGGAAGACTGTTTCTGCCATGGAAAAAATTTAAAAGGTAATTGTGACTTTATCTCACAATTCAGAACTTTTTTCCTCAGAATTGCAAAAAACGTTCACAATTCTGAGTTTGCATCTTATAATTCAGTTTTTCTCTCTCTGAATTTCAAGTTTACATTTCACAATTATTATTTTTTTCTGCCACAAAATACAAAATGTAAATGAGGACTTCTTATCTCACAATTCTGACTTTTTCCCTCAGAATTGCAAGTTTATATCTCTCAATTCTGAGTTTGTATCTCGCAATTCCGAGAAAAAGAGACAGAATAGTGAGATATAAACTAAGAATTGTAGGAAAAAAGTCTGAATTATGAGATAAAAAGTTGCAATTACCTTTTTATTTTTAACATTTTAGCAAGCTTCCATAAATCACAGACTACATGGGCTCTCAATAGATCAATAAACACATACATCATATTAAACAATTAAGCATAAGTTTATGACCTACTAGCTAAATCTCGTGTTAAGAATAAATGGTGCAACAACATAAAGTCCTAGTTAGTTGCGTGCATGTGAAACCTCAGTGCTGGAGGCTGCTGTGTTTGGACCCTGGCTTCATTCTGCAGGGGGTAAATGAAGCGCAGACTCTGGATGCAATTATACATTTTACAGTTCCTTCATTAAACACTAAATGAGAGCTGCTGGTTAACTGATCGCTGGATACTTTAAACTGTGATGATATCCTGTGCACATATCTAAAGTTCACATGAGTGTATTCATGTGAAGAAATATGCATGCACACATTCTAGACATGACATCCGAGAAAATAAATAAAATAGATACACTACCGTTCAAAAGTTTGGGGTGAGATTTTTTTTTTAGCCAGATTGCATTAAATTGATCAAAAGAGCAAAAATTCAAATAAATGTTGTTCTTTTAAACTTTCATTAAATAATCCTGAAAAAAAATCCTAACCCTTAAGACTGAAGTAATGGCTACTGAATAAAATAAAATAAAATAATAAAAGTTAAATATTAAATAAATTTAAAGTTTTACAATTGTAATAACATTTCACAATTTTAAAATTTTTACTGTATTTTAGTTCAAATAAATGCAGCCTTGGTGAGCATAAAAGACCTCTTCCAAAAAAATCTTAGCAACCCCAAACTTTTGAACTGTTAAAAATTTATGAAATTCTTAGTTATGTTTCATTTCAGTGCCAACTTTGTCTCAAATGTTTCTCCAATAATTCGCTAGGAGAAATAACACAGAAACATAAGTTATATATCTATATCTATCTACGTATCTATGTATGACTTTTCTGGGTTTGGAAGAAGTAAATTCTCTATTTAATCTCATTGCTATCTGTGGCAGCATTAAAAGATCTTATTTTTATGATTTTTTGTTCTCATGCACACACAAACACACACACACACACACACACTGAATCCCTGTAAAAAAACACTGCCCACTATGCCCCATTCTTTTATTCAGTAAATACAGGCCATTACGCCGCCCTGCGTGGATAAGACAGACCTGTTTACCAAAGATTGCTCCTCTCCACCTACAAAAAGAGCCTGTGTGTGCTAGGCTGAGTTTATCTCAGTCTCCTGATCTCTCTCTCTTTGCCTCCCTCACAGTGACCGGGTCACCGCGCACACCCTCTCCTGCGCTGAAGGAGACATATAGATCAGACTTTGACAGCAAGTCTTATCTGATGAGACTGCCTCATGCTTCACAGCTCTCCTCTCTCTCTCACATGCAGGGGATCATCCAGATCCTCAGGTATGAAAACAAAAAGCAGCTGCCCATCACCGTACTGTACCAAAGCGAAACTCAATCCAGAGAGAACTTCCTTCAGGAAGAATCAAATCCGACATAAGCATCTTCCAAAGGCCGCTAGAGACAAAGCATTGCACAGTCTGAATCCATCAGACCAGTCGAAACACCGAACTCTTAACAAAAATAAAGTTTCCAGTTAGAGCCAAAGAGACCACAAGAAAACCTTCCACAAAGAAGTAAATATTAATTCTCTAGTTCATCGGGTTCACAAGCCTTTTCTCAGCTGAACACCTTTAACATTAATATTTACTTGAATCATCCTCTTAGATGTCAAGCAATCCTGTAACCTCTCAACAAACAGGCATATTTTAAATAATATATTTGATGACTGTTGTTTTATTGAAGATCAGAGTGAAGTGTTACACACTTTACTGTGGAGTCAACATGAAAAAGGATTCACAAGCCATTTTACTTCTGCAGTGTGATGGCTTTCTGAATGAAAGAAGACACACTGTAATGTGTAGTAATCATATCAGAGGCAAAGACACATTTTTAAAATGTTGAATAAAGTGCACTGAAGAATTGTTCACAGTAAGCCAATTTTTATTCTACTGTACTGTTAAATTTAACTTGAAAGTTAAATTTAAGCCCAATCAGTGTTATTTCAGCATTTTTAAATACTTTAGTATTTATTCATATTTTAAATTTGAATTTTTATATTTTCAGTTTTCATTTTAATTGTAGTAATTTATTTGCATTTGTAATTTTTATTCATTTGTTTTTTAACATTTTTATTTAGCTTTGTTTTTATTTCAGCATTAGTAAATGTAGTACTTCATTTTATTAAAAATTTTCATCTATTTTTTTTCAGCTTTTTCTATTTCTAATTGTCCTTTAGGTTTTATTAAGTTTCATCTTATAATTTTATGTATTATAAATTACATTTGATATATTTATATAATTCGTATATTTTTATTATGTTTTAGCTCTATATTTTACTCTAATACATGTTTAATTATAAATATTTATCTTTATTATACAACAATTTTTAAATAGTTTTAGTTAACACTAACCACACTGAGCCCAATACAATGATATGAAGAATCTATAATATAACTCTTCAAACAGCCATTTAGCCACCTCAAGAACTTACACAGCCAGAAATGACTCTTGATAAGATGAGGGTTGATTGCTGAACCTTTTTGTTAAAAATGAATGGACAGTGATTATATTAGAGCCATATAAACTCTCATAAAGTCCTGGGAGGCAGCAGCTAATCAAGGCTTTATGTAGCTGTGTGTTTATACCCATGACGTCTTAAAGTTTCACATCACTCTGTTCGTTTTTTTAATTAGTCAAGGGAGAGCAGGCAAAAAGGCCAGCTAATAAAAAGAGACTGCTCACATTAGAGTCTAAGCTCTGGAGCAGATGTAGTTTTACTCTGTTTTTAGGGGGTGAAGAGAAATGACGCCTGTGGAGCGTAGCTGCTGGGCAGACTTCATCAGGACGGACGGCCCAGAGCCACTTCATATCTTTTAGACAAGGACATGGTGGCCATAAAGTTGGGCACAGGCGAACGCTTGGGCGGCGTGAGAGAGCAGTCATCAGCCTCAGAGACCTGACAGAACGGGCCACTCAAAATGATTCAGCACACGTTGCACAGATTCAATCCATCACGCGTGGAAGTGATGTACGAGTGAGCCGCGCTCAGCCCAAACTCATCTCATCTCCTCTCATCTCTTCCTCCGCTCCCCACAGACCAAATGCAACAGAACGCACTCCGTTTGGCATTTCTGAACAGAGAACAAGCAAATAAACTGCTGCTTATCGACTGTAATGTGGAAACGGCTCTGGTGTCCAGCTGGCCTTCACTAAACAACGCCAGGAACAAAAGAACAACCAAAGACTCAAACCGAGATGATCTGATCATCTTTGCTTACAATAACTATTGTTTGATTCATTTTTTCTTTGCAAATGATGTCTTTAATGTCAAATTTGTCTTTTGACATTATCTTACTTGCACAAATTAAAGATTATTTCCCCACTTTTGTATAATTTGAAACTATGCACGCAAATATATATATTTTTTACCTTGATTTTTTTCTTAATTTTTCTCATACATCACATGCTCTCCAATGTAACTGTTGTTTCCTTGGTAACCAAGAACACGAAACTTTGAAAAACTTAACTGGTGACAAAATTGTTGGTTGTGATGCAAATGACATAGAACAGATTATATTAATCACAAATTATATAAATGCATATAAATATAGCACCTTCTCTTTCTGTTTTCAAATCTATGCTTAAATCTTATTTATTTGGACAAGTGACGATGGCTAAAAAGTTTTTTTTTTTTAATTCCCAATTGTTTGAGTCAAATGTTTTATAGCATTGTTTGTTTATTAATTTATTTGTCTTTTAATGCCCTTAAGGTAATTTTATGTACAGCACTTTGGTCAACCAATGGTTGTTTTTAAATGTGGTTTATATATGAATGAATGAACAAATTAATAAATAAATGTTTTTATAATGGATTATCATATTTTACGATTAAATGGTAAAACAATAAAGTCTATACATGCATTTGAAAATATAAAAAAAATTATTAATTAATTAAACACTTAAAGTTGTTATGCAAGTAAAAGCACTTGGAAATCTCTTTTCCAAGATAATAATAATAATAATAATAATAATAATAATAGTTTACTGCATTTGTACTATTGTTATTTTACTATATTCACAGTTTTGCCAGAAAAAAATACATGTTTGTCATGCTAATAAAGCACAATAAATTGAAAGGGAATTGAGATTACTAGTCAACATGCAATATGTTTCTACTACGTGCCTGATGTGTAAATGTATTTATGCAAAAGTGTCAAGTTTGTGTGACAAATAGATGTCCATGTATGACGACTAATGACTTTAAGTTTGCATGAGTGAACGTGTATCTGATAATAAAAACAAATGTGCACAGATGCAAGAATCTTGCTCAAGACTCCTCGTCTCCACACAGATAAGACAGGAATGCAGCTGACGAATGGAAAAAGAGGTGCCAGTTTATCTGAAAACCCAAAACGAGCATGTGTGAACAGCAGACGAGGTTCTCCACCCTTCAGAGGCGAACGCATCACCGAGAGCAGCCAACGGGAACGAGGCAGATCCTTCGAGGATGCATCTGAACTTTCCTGCAGTTTGACTCGCGTCTCGTTCTGTTCCTCGAGTTCTGACATTCATGAGGCACAGGTCTCTTAGCATCACGCATGCTGTAAGTCATGCATGTAGTGTAATTCCCTGTCACACACACACACACACACACACTAAAGCAGGCTGACTGAGAGGCAGATACCTGGAGTCAGCGAGTCGGCGTGCTCCTGCAAGCTAAACGCGCATAACAATCCTACAGCAGCTCTCCACGGCCGGCTGCTCTCTCCCATGAATACTCAGCAAGGATTAGAGCACAACTACAGCTCCTGATCCATTTCAGCAAAAACCAGTTCCTCTCAAATACATATATATTAATATTAACTTAATTTGAATAACACTCTGCAAGCTGGAATTACACTCTTATGAATAAAACTCTTCAACATTAGTTCTCTGACTTCACTTTTGTCAGATTGAGATGACTACAAACATTTTATGTATCAAATTGCATGCTTTAAAATGTGGTTGATCTCAAAAATAAATCGATTTAAAATGTATAAAGCACATGATAGTTTACTCGCCAAATGTATTCAGAAGCTGTTGGAATGAAAAGTTTATATTGAGAAGGGACATACAGAAAAAAATAGATGTATATCTATGAAAGAGGTGAAATTGTAGGGAAACTGTCAAAAAATGAAGAATGTGTAGTTTACTTTGAAAATTAATACATAATTTTATATGTGAAGTGATAAAAATATATTACTCAAAAAAGAATTGAAAATTTGTATATGTAAAACTTGAAACAATAGTATTAATGTATGATGTTTAATTATTAATGTAAAGTCTTATTTTCAGTTATATATGACAGTCTAAAGTAACTTTTTTTATTTATTTTTTTGGATAGATTAAATTTAGTAGTGTAATGTTCATTTGTGAACATTATTTAACTGCATTTACTAAAAATGCTTCTAAATACTAATAAAGCATTTATTTTAATTTATATATATATATATATATATATATATATATATGATCATGTTTTTGTGACCTTACAATGTGACTTGGTTGCACATTTTCTATTTTCTATGTGAGTACCTGTGCCTCGGGGAGGGCCACGTCCAGTATGATGGGCTGTCCGCGCGGCTCTCCATTCTCCAGCCGTGAGTAAACCACCTGATAGCCGCGGATCTGTCCGTGCTGCTTCTGCTGCAGAGGAGGCTTCCAGGACACCCGCAGGGCCGTGGAGTTCACGTTGTCCACCTCAACCCTGCGTGGAGGGGCGCCAGGCACTGTGGGAGGCAGAGAAGAAACTTTTAGAGCTTCATCACACACTCACAACACACACAGGTCAGCTAAAGGTACAAACCAGCTCCCAGGCTACAGCCAACACATTTGAACAACTTTTTACTTCTGTTATCTGATCTCCACAATTCACCTCAGACATTACATCTCTCAAACAGTTTATATTTAAAAAAAATTACATGTGTATTTGTTTAATAAAATAACATTTTACCAATATATTTGACAATTTTTTTAAGGTTTCAAATGTTAATATTACAAGTCTAAGTCTAAGACAAATAAAAATATAATCTATTCACGTTAGGTATTTTAATAATAATAATAATAATAATAATAATAATAATAATATTTAGATATTACATTTCTCAAATCAACAAAGCCTGCAAAAATGGGCTTTAAAAAGAAATAATAAAAGGACATATAATTATAAACTAATAGAATAATAAAATATGTAATATATAAAAAAGTAAAAATTTAATAATAATAATACATGTATAATAATATGCATATAATAATAAATGTATAATAATATGTAATAATAATAAAGTAGGTAAGCTGTTGTCTTTCTTCTTTAATTTTACTTTAGACATTACATTTCTCAAATTCCCAAAAGCCTGCAAAAAGGACAGGGATTGATCACCCTCATGTTGCGCCAAAACTTCATTCACAGATACCATAAAAGCATTCATGAAATAATTTAGACTGAAATACCAACTTTTTCAATTTATTTCAGTCATTTTTAGGGCTTGACAGCTGGTGGTCACCATAAACCTTAATTGCATGGAAACAACCAGTGTAAATATATATGTCATATAGCTTTAAAACAACATAAGGGTGATAAAATTAAGAAGGGTGAACTATCCTTCTGACATGCATTTCACAAACATAAATGTGTTGGACTGAGAGCCTGGGAGACAGGCTTCACCAAACCCACATAACACCCCTGGCCAGCTCAGCTCCCCCTGGAGTTTGGGCTGAATACAGATCCGACTTGAGTGCAAAAGAGTAGCAGTTCAGTAGATGTTAATGACAGTCAATTGATAGTCAATAGAGGAGGCAGTGAAGGGAGGGAAGACAGGAGTGAAGGTTAAAAAGCGCAGCTTTGAGAGATTAATAACCAGATAGAGAACAGCCTCTCCCATCCCAGAAGTAACAGCTCAGAGCACAGAAGATCTATGGAGGCTCAAGTGCTGAACGTCAGCAAAATAGGCTGCGCTTAATTGGAGTAATTTAACTGTATAAATATGCTTGGCGCTGGCTGGAATTCAGCCTTGACCTCCAGACGAGAAAAAAGTCGATGCCTGAAAACAGATAAACAAAACTATAGTGCTCTTCTGCAGATGTGTGACCCGAGCTGGAACGAAGGCATCGACACGGTCAATTTTAACAGCATGTTTGTGCAAGTTTAATACAAGTTCAGCTCACTCGACACCATTTGCAGCATAATGTCAATTACCACAGACACAAATTTGGGGAAAAGACTTAAACTTACAATGGAGTAAACTAGACCAGCGTTGCAGGGGGTTGAAAGCTACTGTAAATTAATAATTCAGTCCGGCACGTTTCATGTTAAAGTTTGCTGGGCATTATGTATTTATGACATTGTTGAAAAACTGCATCTGGCTTTACACAGTAATCCATTCTATCACACATACTTTTATGTTCAATTCCTGTCATTACTCTTTTGAAACTCTGTGTATTTTAATTAGGGCTGCATAATTATGACACAAATTGTCAATTATTTTCCTTGATATGATTATGTAGATCTGTGATTCTCAAACGTTTTGACTTCAAGCAACCCCATAGTCAAAGATAATAGTTAAAGGCTGATCATTTTCATACGTTTACAGGGCGGAAATATATTAAAAGAATTAACTTTATAATTAATATAATTATCCTAAATAGGCAACATAATTAAATTTCATAATCACAACAACTGAATTTTTACACTTTTTCTACCAATGAATAAACATGACTTTTCTAGTTATTATCATTTTTTACTGACAAATAGCAATTTCCATCCATATTACACCCCAATTTCCATCCAATTCAAATTATTTTAATCTTTTTTAAATTACTTAAGATCAATGTTTTTTCCCCCATATTTTCAATTTCCATGACTTTACCAGATCAACAAATCACACTTTTAAAATTCCCTCATGCAATCTTAAAAAAAGGCAGCTGTTAAGGGAAGAAATTAAAATAAAAAAATATAATTTCAGCTTATATCTTTAACTGTTTTAGCTTATTTTAAACCTTGTTATTGTAAGCCATTTTGCAGCCCCCTGGTTGAGAACCACTTGTGTAGACTATTATTTTTAAATAATTATGCAGTTCTAAAATGTATACTGTGTACTAACTTTCTAAGTGTTACACACTTTCACAAAAAAATGGTAACTAAAATTAAAGAAATAAAAAAAAAACGATGCACTTTTAAAGTGCTAATATGTACCATTAAGGTACTCATATGTTCTATTTAGGGGAAAATAAAGTACAAAGATGTACATTTTAGCTTTTGTACCTTGTTGTGCTGCTGTGACAGCTCTGTACTTTTTCCTAAGAGTGCATTAATCATAATCTCAAAACAAAACAAAACATTTAAGAAGTCAAATGTATTTTCTGTGGTAATCGATGTTATGTCACAAGTGCTGTCGATAGAGCTTAACTCGTATTGAACGCGTAACATTCCTTTGAGGGATGAAAGCACAGACTTTGTTTCTCAAATCTTCCGGCTCCTTCCTGACGTCTGACTCCACCGTCTCACGCTCACTCAACTTTCACTTCCTCGTTTTCTCGCTCTCACCCCACGTCTCCATGGAAACCGTACCAACTGGAGGGGACAGGTTCACACTACGCTTGCTGCTCACAGCCACTTCATGCCACTCCAGCTCTTAAAGCACATTACCCAGAGTTCCAGGCATGAAGGCAATATCGCAGGGAAATTACATACAGTGGGTACGGAAAGTATTCAGACCCCCTTAAATTTTTCACTCTTTGTTATATTGCAGCCATTTGCTAAAAGCAGGATCCGTAATATGATAAAGATCAGAGATCACCTGAGATCAGCGTAAGGCCCATAAGGGTTCTCAGCCCGGCCTCATGCAGGAAGTGTGAAAACCAGGATGTGGTCTACCGAGACCTGCTTCATGCATCACAGACCACATCTAATCACAAGCTGCTAATATGCAGCACAACACATGGGCCGCTTTTATAAGGCAGTATGTTTCTGTGAGTTTCTAATAAGAAATACAGCTTGCATTCAGATCCTGTGTGCCGTGACCTTGCTCAAACCCGGCAGCCTAGCCCTTTGCTTTCCTGCGTAAAAGACATTCATAACTGCGGTGAATAAACTATCAAGCTCAGAACGCCTCAAATCAAAGTGTGCGCTTTGATTTATGAGAATACACAAGTTAAGAGGTTGAGAAATGTAAAAAACGCTCTGTTCTGTCTGGGATTCGCTAACGAATGATCTCGTCGCAGCAGTTCTGCTTGATGAATATGGATGTCAGCGAGCTTCTCTGAATGGGCGGAAAAGGTAAAAAGAACCGATGGAAAAGTTTACAGATAAAAAGCACAGCTAATTTATCAATGGCTGCACCTGCAGCCTTGCTTTTTCACTTTCAGTCAGCGCCGTTAAAGCCTTATCAGCCACCGCAGCGCATTATTCTCGCCAGAATATGCAAGAGAAAACTCAATAGCTTGATTTATCTCATTTTGGCCTGATTAATAACCCTCCAAAATAAGCTGAAATGAAACTGAACAACGCGTATAAAGTTCAGCAGCTTCCAAGTTTAGTGCATCAACTTTAAAACAGGCCCCAGGCCTGCATCAATCTTTCGTTCAGAGTTTTATTCCTTGCTAAGCTTAGCATCACTATTACTATTGCTCATGCTTGATTTAATATAGGCTTACATAAAATATACTATTACTATTTTAAGCAGTCAGTCTTACAATTTTTGCTCTGCAGATGGTAAAATATTTCACAGACTTACATTGCAGGAAAGATTCAAGCCATATCTAGAGACCAGAATAGGACAGAAACAACCACCCAGAACACTCCAGCAGTGTATATCAGCACCAGAGCAATCACCCACAACAACTACACCGTTCAACAGTTTGGGGATGGTAAGATTTTTTGATGTTTTTGAGAGAAGTCTCTTCTGCTCACCAAGGCTGCATACTGTATATTTGATCTACAAATACAGTAAATACAGTAATATTGTGAAATATTATTACAATGTAAAGTAACTATTTTCTTTGTGAATATAATTTATTGCTGTTGTCAAAGCTGAATTTTCAGCATCATCACTCCAGTCTTCAGTGTCACATGATCCTTCAGAAATCATTTCAATATACAGGTGCATCTCAATAAATTAGAATGTCGTGGAAAAGTTCATTTATTTCAGTAATTCAACTCAAATTGTGAAACTCGTGTATTAAATAAATTCAATGCACACAGACTGAAGTAGTTTAAGTCTTTGGTTCTTTTAATTGTGATGATTTTGGCTCACATTTAACAAAAACCCACCAATTCACTATCTCAACAAATTAGAATATGGTGACATGCCAATCAGCTAATCTTTTCCACGACATTCTAATTTATTGAGATGCACCTGTACTGATTACTATCAATATTGAAAACAGTTGTGCTGCTTCATATTTCTGTGAAAACAAGGATTTTTTTGGTGAATAGTTCAAAAAGAACAAAAATTTATTTAAAAATGAAATGTATTTACTGTCATATTTGATCAATTTAATGCATCCTTGCTGAATAAAAACATTTATGTTCTGAATATTAGACTGGTTAATTGTGATATTAATTACCACCACTATTTTTTTTTTCTTTTAATTATGCTGTGCCACTTTATTAATGCAAATTTAAGGCACACAACATTAATGTCATATGTGTTCTGGGAAAGATGAAAGGAATCAATGTTTATCCTGTTATGAATCAAAAGGGCTGATTTTACCAGGGCTGCATGTGATGGGTTAAAATGAAACAGAAAAGAGCACTTTCTTAAGGGAGAGAGAAACTGCCACTGCAAGCAGCACTGGTAGCGACCACAAAAAAAAAAAAAAAAACTTGCCTCCAGGAAAAAGAGAAATACAAAGAGAGAAGAGGGGAGATGGGATATAAGAAAGAGAGTGTGCCGTTTGATTGACAGGATTAACAGACAAGGGACATGTACTTCCGGCTTTCACCTGTCAATCAAACCGCTGAGCCCAGTGGAGACAGAAATGTACAGCATTAAACGAGCCCCCCACATATGGACAGACTCACACTCATGCACATACACTCAGAGTATGATGTAACTACATTTTTACATTTCATGTGAGCGCTGTTTGCTCATGCAAAACTCACTGCTAAGATGCTAGGATGTCGTGGGCTAAGCGGCTGTCAGAGTGTTCAGGGAAGTTGCTTAGTGGATACTCACTGGCCCAAATCTAATCTTGTGATATTCTATTCTAAATATATAAATAGAGTCTGGTTTGTCCTTCAATGTACACTACCATTTAAAATGTTGGGGTCACTTTGGTTTAATTGTTTTTAAAGAAATTCCTAGTTTTACTCCTAGGATGCATTTAATTCAATGATGACAATGATGTAGTAACAAAAAAAATTATATTTCAAATAAAAATTGATCTTTCTATTCACACAAAGAATACTGAAAAACAATGTATGCAGCATGACTGTTTTCAACATTGCTAAAAATCAGAAATGTTTCTGGAGCAGCAAATCAGCATATTAGAATGATTTCTGAAGGATCATGTGACACTGAAGACTGGAGTAATGATGCTGAAAATTCAGCTTTGATCACAGCATTAAATGACATTTTACAGTATATTCACATATAAAAGAGTTATTTACAATTTTAATAATTTTAAAAAATATTAATATTTTTACTGTATTTTGATCAAATAAATGCAGCCTTTTGAACAGTTGTGTAAGTCTGTGGAATTTTTCCACCCATTTGATATTAACTATGGGTAACAGTAATAGTAATACTTGTTTTAGTTACATCTATATGAACCTTCTCTAAATAAAGGTCCATGTTGGTGTGTGGGAGTGTCTCGATGTGCCGCGTGATCCCCACCGAAACTCTCCGTTCGCCCACTCATTCTCTTTTCATCGCACAGCAAATACTGACTCACAGAACAAAACACCAGCGCTGTCCTGAACTTTCACTCCACTATAGAGACAGAGAGACCAGCTCCTGCTCTCTTGCTTCCTGTGTCTGCTGCACCAGAGCTGCACATTAATAACAGAAGAGTGAGGAACAGCAGGCATAAACTCCAGCGTAACAGAAGAAAGAGAGAGAATCACACAGGGAGGCGTGGATTCATGCCGTTCTCTCAGGAAACCCGGAGCGAGGAGTTAGTGCTGGTGAGTTAGAAGGTGCGGAGAGCAGATCTGGAGCACCCGTGAGCCGAGCATTACCGTCCTCTTTGGTTCTGACGCGGGTGCTGCTGCTCTCCGGGCCGGGCCCCACGTCTGTGTGCGCTTTGACCCACACCACGTACTCCGTCCACTTCTCCAGCCCCTCCAGCTCGTAGCTGGACACATCCACGGGGATGTCCTTGACCTCGTGACGCTGCTGGTCCTCGCCTGACACCGCCTGATAGGTCAGAGAGTACCTGACGATGTTGCCGTGGCGACTGGCAGGCGGAGGAGCCGCCCAACTCACCTTGATGCTGGTGGAGCTGAGACTGATCAGGTGCACTTCCTGTGGGGGGGCGGACGGGGCTGGAAAGGGGTGCAGGAACACATGAGCTGGGACCTGTTGCATAAACTTAGCCTCTGTGTGTCTTAAGAACTTGTCTGACTAACAAGTAGTTTGCCAAGGGGTAATCGGTCTTACTTTTCAGATTCAAATTAGATCAGTCTACCTTTTTATGTAACTGACTTTAAGTTATGGCTAACTTGTATGCAAGTTTATGCAACCGGCTAGCAATGAACATAATGGTTCTTTGCAAAACTTGAGTTTAAGAATTTAAGAACCCAGGGTTCTTGAGCTGGCAAATACAGTAACAAACACAAACATATAGAAATAAGTATAAACATGCACCATGAAAACTCATTTTGGAGGAGTATTTGGAAATAGACTATTTAGTCATCCTTTGATTTACTGTTCAAAAGTTTGGGGTCAGAAAGGTGTTTTTTTTGTTTGTTGTAAAGAATACTAATTTTATTCAGCAAGAATGCTTTAAAGTGATCTAAAGTGAAAGTAAAGAATTTTAAAATGTTACACAAAAATTCTATTTCTACTCATCAAAATGTATTCTGGTTTCCACAAAAATATGAATCAGCTTCTTGAGCAGCAAATCAGCATATTAGAATGATTTCTGAAGGATCATGTGACACTGAAGACTGGAGTAATGATGCTGAAAATTCAGCTTTGCATCATGGGAATAAATTACATTTTAAAATGTATTTTAGAAAATAGAAAACAGTTGATTTAAATTGTAATAATATTTCACGATTTTACAGTTGTTACTGTATTTTTAATCAAATAATTGCAGCCTTGGTGAGCAGAAAAGACTCCTTTCAAAAACTTCTTACCAACCCCAAACTTGAATAGTAGTCTATGTCTGTTAGAAGATGAAAAGTGAAGCCTTACTGGGGTCTTTAAAGCAGTGATACACAAATCTTTAAGCCATGCAAAAATTATGATTTTTTGAAAACTAAACCAAACATGAGATCAATCACAATTCAGCTATTTTGTGCTGTTCTAAAGTTAACCAAATCTGGAACCCGTTTAAGTCCCCGTAGTTGAGAATCACTGCTTTACACACCAATACAATATAGTCTTATAAACGACTGCACTTTAAACATTTCTGCTTCGTCGTCAAGATTTAAAACAATTTTTGGAACCTTTGTTTATAAGAGCGAATACTGCATAATTTTTTTAAAAAGTCTGCGCATACTGTAGTCTAAATATTGTGTTTTGTGGTGAAAGCAGAGATTGATGGCTCACTTCTACTCTGTATCTGTGTAAGTATGACAGAGATAACAGATACATTCTGTCTGACACACTGTCTTTGGCTAGAAAATCCCGCTGCTCCTGTCTATCCCATCCTGAGAACACGGCAAACTAAAACAATATACAGTAGGATTATTACACGGCTCTCTGGAATACTCGATTCTGACTGAAGAAGCAGCAGACATGACATATTGGCTTTTATGAATGATAACAATGATGGTGTACCGTATGTGCGCAGCAGCAGTATGAAAATGTGATAACCATATCACTCCTGTGTTTTGTTCAGCAGAGCAGGCGGAAAATGGCTTCCGAGGAAAAAAATGCATAAAATAAGACTCCACACAGAAACATATTTGTGAGTGGAGAATATGATGGTCGACACCTGTGGAGTGAGGAAACCAGGAGAGGAAATGAAGAGAGAAAAGACAAAGTGTGGGAAAAGGTGGGAGAAATGGGTGAGAAAACAAGATTAAACAGGGAGACACAGAGACGAGAGACACTGTACGCACATCTGAAATTCAAGTGGGAGTTGAGAAGAAGAAAAAATAGTGAGAAAAAGAATAAATACAGGCAAATAAGAAAATGAGCACACGGTTATGAGAGAGAATGAAGTGTGAGGAAAAAGAAAGAGAGCAAGTGTATTTGTCACCTGCAGCAGAGGAAAGTGTGAATGAAATACAAGAAGAAAAGAGAAAAGTGAAGAAACAAAATATAGAGGAGAGAGAAAATGGCCACTGAGGAGAAATAAAAACCAGAAAAAATTGATGAATAAATATTTAAGACAGCAAAAAATGGAGCAGATGGTAATGAGGGAGAATGAAGTGAGAGGAAAGGTACATTAATGGTGAGAGAAAGCTATAAAGAGGTAGGAAAGGTCTAAAAAAAAAAAAAGAGAGAGGCTAGTGAGCTGCCTACCCAGACAGGATTTTACAGGAATAAATCTTTCAAAAATGAAAATTCATTTTTGGATGATTTATTCCCTTTAAAAATGCTGTTTTTCATGTCCTTGAAACAAGGAGATTTTTTTAAGTAACTGAAATCAAAATGGACAATTCTTATTTTTTATTGGTATATTGCATTGTTTATTCATTTATCTATGCACATCATTATTTTTTTAAGCAGCCATTAGCAAACGACAATTCCTGATGGACAAAAGTCCAGCCCTGCGTTTTTTTTCCATTTCACTCTGATATGTCACAATAGGGAAGAAATGATCACAATTCTGTTTCGTGCCAACTTTAAAGTGTTCACGCTGCTCTTTTGCTGCTTTTTAAGCAAAAACATCAAGTATATGAGTCATAGGGACATTTTTCTCCTTTTGAAACATGACAAACATGGTTTAAAGATGATTAATACTCAGAAATATTAGATTTAACTGCACTCTCGGATAAGTACAAAATTTGAAATGAATTAAGCTGAATAATGACAATATCATCTTCTGTAGAGCTGCTTTATAGCTGAAATTGAATTTGTTTCATAAA
Organism: Sinocyclocheilus anshuiensis; assembly: GCF_001515605.1. Lineage (NCBI taxonomy): Eukaryota > Metazoa > Chordata > Actinopteri > Cypriniformes > Cyprinidae > Sinocyclocheilus > Sinocyclocheilus anshuiensis. The sequence goes on from NW_015539929.1 coordinate 666,435, forward strand.
TGATGCCACTTACAACATTAAAACTGTTGTGTTAATGTGAAGCTGCTTTGAATCAGTGTGAAGTGCTGTATATGTAAATAAGATTTAACTTCACTATGAACATTCAAGATTTTCCTTTTGTGTTCAGAAGCCTACTGAGTCACTACCATTAAAGTTGGGTTAACACGCTCCCTTATAAGGTAGCTGCTTATGTAGGATCTGGCACAGAATTACAGAGACAGAAAGACAGAGGGATTTTGGTGTCTCAGGTCTTTGAGGACAGTGACTCAGAGACGCTAGGACAAAAAAGACGGACTTGGAGACATAAAGAAAAAGCCAGTGTTTCTATGGGAACCAAGAACAGCTTAGGAACGGCTTAGATCAAACCTCTCAAAGCTGACATAGCAGGAGATCTCTCGGAGGAGCTGTCATAAATATCTCAGCTTTGGTCCATATCTCTGGAGTCGGAGGAAGATGAGGACAGAGATTAAGCCGTACTGACTGCGTCATTCTGACGCCACCGAGAATACACACAATCAGCGCGTGGCGCACTCCACGGTCACTGCAGCTCTACACGGACTCTGAACCACAAACCAGAACCTCCTGGGCTTTTGACGCTCAAAAAGCTGGTGTGATGTGCATGAAACAGACGCCAGTGCTGCTCTGCTCTGGAAAACACAGGGTCCTTTGTATGGCGATAAGGCGAGATAGATAACATTATATAGAGATATTTTAATCTACACTTTTATGGCATTTTATTTTTTTCCACTGATGCCACTTGTAATGTTTGTTAATTAATGTGTCTTGTAGCCAAAAATAATCATGCATTCTGTGTACCAATGTAGCAAATATTCCAAGATGACATTTTTGTGCTTTTGATGGTCAAATCTTTGCATTTTATTTGTAAACTCTTGCACTAAATGTTTCATTTGTTTTAAGTGAGTGATATGGTGCAGCATGGTTAACAAAACACAAATGGAAAGCTGAAAACATACCTTATTAACAATCTTCAGGCGATTTGACTATGCCAGTATTGAGGTTCTAAGAAATGGTCATAGTTTGAGTTAGTGAACAGCTGGCACTTACTGGACTGGGCCGTCCGGGCCTCTATGGGCTGTGTGTACACCCCGAGTCCCATCTCAGAGCGAGCGGCTAGAGTAAACTTGTAGAGTGTGTCTGGCTTCAGGCCTTCGACAGCATACGAACCAGCTGGGTTAAAGATGATATGGTGCTGTGACAGATAAATGACAAAGACAGAGTGAGACACACACATAGGCTGTTCAGAATGCATTATTAGTATACTAATACAGTTAGTGTACAAGTGCATACTGCATAGTACAGTACATACTTTGTAAAAATATATGTGAAATTGTATGCAGTATGTAATAAACTGCTCTGTAATATGCAATGTTGTCATTGTTAAATAAAACTTAGTAACAGAAATAAAACTGGAAAAAAAAAATAAAACATGTACTTAAAAAAGTATATGTTTAAAAACATGTTTAAAAAACACTTGAAAGAAAATTTGAAATTTTGCCCTGGCAACTAAACAAGTTTGCAAACAAGTACTAAAATTATCAAAACTAAAACTGAAATAAATATAAAACATATATAAAACGATATAAATATAAAACGATAAAAGCACAACAACGTTAATAAACGTACGTTTTTTTTATAAAAATAAATAAATATTTATATAGTTGATATATATATAGTTGAGATTCAGTGATCTTAGCTGTTACCTTGTTGTCAGAGTCAGCCTCCCAGTATGTGAGCTCATATTTGGTGATCTGATCCTGAACGGGCCACAGCCATGACAGCATGATCCGGGTGTCGAGCTCTGCCTCTGCTTCAAAACCAGTGGGCTGTGCCGGCACTGCAGTCAGAAACAGAGTTTGTCTTACTATACAGTTAAATCACACATTCTATTGACTTTTGAAGCTATCTTTTTCAATGTCTTTCAATAATCTTATTTTTGTAATGTCTCAGAATTATCTTTTCTTTTCTCAGCACATATTAAACATTTTTTTAACTAAAACTATAACAATTTTTGTTAACTTGAACAAAGCTGAAATAAAATATAAATTAAAAATAAATAAATAAATAAATAAATAAATAACTAAATAAATAAATAAAATGAGAACTGTTGTCTTAGCAACTAACTGAAATAAGTTGAAGTTGAAGCACTAAAATGATTAACTCGAAACTGGAAAATAAAAATGAAATAAAAATAAATTAAATCTAAACAGTAATATTTAAAAAGAACAAACACTAATAAAAATTATAAAAGCACAAATTACAAAAAATTAAATGAGGAATTAAAAATTTAATTATTATATATTATTAAATAAAAAATGAAATAATAATAAAATAATAAAATCAAATGATCAAACCAATAATAGTATATAAATAATACTAAAATAACACTGATACTGATGCTCAATCAGCATATAAAAATATATATTTTTAAGAATGAATTAAATCAATAAATAAACACTTTTAATAATAAAAATTATAATTATTATTATTAATCCATAAAAACAAAGACAAAAGGATCAATAACAACAACATAGTTGACATTGCTAAATTAAACCTAAACAGTATTATTTAAAAAGAACAAGAACTAATAAAAATGACAAAAGCGCATATTTAAAAAAAGTACTAAAAATGTAATTAAATAAAAATTAAATAATAAAATACAAAAATGAAAAAATAAAAATAAAAGCTAATTAAAAATAATAAAAAAACAGAAATTAAAAATTAAGCATTAGCGTTAGTTCTGGCAGGTCACGTGAGTCAAGCTTGCATCAGCTGATTCTCAGCTGATCACATCTACCTATAGGAATACGACACCTATCGTGGCATTCCTATATAAGCTCTATTCAGTATTATTCAGCAGCTTTTCAGCTTGCTCCGGAGCAAATTACCCTCCTCCATCCCCAGCTCCTCCTTTCGCCACAGTCAGGACTTGGCTTTCTGATATTCCTTGCTAATCAGACTCCTTTATCTTGAATAAAGTGTTACACTTAAATATCATTAAGTACATTAATGATATCTGCCTTGTTCTGTTCTGTTAACCCTAGGGGTTTATTATTGCTGCTCTCCCTGCTCATTCATGACAGGCTGCATGGATGGGCAGGGAGGTTTTTGCCCAGAACCACGATAGAACCACGATAGTGGTCCTGACAAAACTAATACTAAAATAGCACTGATATTGATATCGTGCTTTTATTGAACAATAAATTACATGGGCACACATCTTACCTCCTTGCTGTGTTTTAACCTGCAGTATGTCCGAGGGCGGTCCGTCTCCCACGGAGGTGAACGCCAGCACGCGGAGGCCGTACGTGATGTCAGGTACCAGGCCGGAGATAGTGGTCAGGCTGCTGTCTTCTGTGTTGTGTTTCTGCCATGTGCTGAGCGGGAAGTGCATGTCAGGCGTGTAGTACACTCGATATCCTCGTATCTGTCCGTTGGGCTCCTCTGGAGGTTCCCACTGCACCAGCATGGTCGTGGCGCTCAGCATTCGGGCCTGAACGCGCAGGGGAGGAGACGAGGGCGCCTGTTCACTGGTGCGGGTCTCCACCGTCCCGCTGGGCGGCCCGCGGCCGATGTTATTGACCGCCATGACGCGGAATTCGTACTCAGAGTACGGGCTCAAGCCACCGATGCTGTAGCGGGTGGAGGCCACTCCGTCCACTTCCCGGAAGCCGTTGTCTGAGACTTTGGCCCGGTACTGAATCACATAGTAGGATACGGGTTCGGGGTTACCAGAATCCCATGTTAGAGTTACACTGGTGGCGGTGGTTTCCGTGACGATCAGAGAGGTCGGAGGACGGGGCAGAGCTGAGAATGCAAAAGAAACCAATGTATTTAGTTTCCTGACAATTAGGATTGTGAAGAATAACAATAATATTGGCAAGTCTGCATGAGCATGAACATCTAAAGCAGGGGTGCCCAAACTCAGTCCTGGAGGGCCGGTGTCCTGCAGAGTTTAGCTCCAACTTGCCTCAACACATGACCCAAAAAGAACAGTGTGATGTGTTTTCCTTCATTAATTAGTGTGTATTGACAGCAGTACAGCTCAGTGCACTTCATTTTAACAGCCAATTAGACTCAATTATATCTAAAACACAACAGAAACGCATAATTTGGTCTATTCAGCAGTAGTATTTGCCCCCCGATTAATTTTCAATGACATTCTTATTTAAAACACTGTGTGCTATCAATTTATTTCAAGGACTTCAAATGAATTTCCTAAAAATTTAAATATTTCTCAGTTTGAACAATTACAGTGGTCAACATCCCAGTGCAAACAGAGCTGTATTATTAATGCAAGATCATTACACAATAAAGAACACACTTTAATAATAGTCAGTCACTATATAATGCAATACTGCTTAATGAGCTAAATGAGCGGTTGATTGATTTTTGTTTTGGTCAAAAACTATTTCATAATAGCTTCACAGATCAACAGCTCATAGACAGCAAAGACACTAAGCTGATATTAAAACTATAAATAGACAGGCTTTATAGAATATAACGATATATGTTCAAGTCGGTGTGTTAACTAAAACTATTAAAAACATTTCTTTCAGTAACAGAAGTAAAATCTGAATATTAGATGAATTACTTAAACATACTTTAAAAAAGAAGACAAGAGAATTTAGAAATGTTGCCTTGGCAATAATACTAAAATAACACTGGTTTAGATGTTAGATAACAGACAAAAACAAACCACGCAGACATATTTTTGGGTATTTTGCCACATGGCCTGTGTAGGGATTTCATGAACAGGACACTGATACGCCACTGAATCACCATCATGAGGCTTCGAATTAGTTCAATCGGGAGTCAACAAAGCTTTCTTTGTATCAGGACTGAAAAGCCAGTTCACAACATATAGAAACCCCGATGTCTTGTGACCACCAATGGATGGAACTATTATATCCAAGACAGGAAAAGGGACGGTTAAAATAAAAGTAATCAAGTCATTACACCTGGTTATTTTAAGATCCTCAACATGAAAAAAGGTGTTTGCAATGTATTTCTCAGTGTATGTGTTACTAAACCACATGTTCTGACATGCTAACATATGCCAAACAAATGCAAATAGATCCGTGACATTTCTCAGGGCATTTGACATCAAAGCAGCAAAATGTGCTGTGTTAAACACTGCTATTACAATTATTCTGCGTCTGTATCAGTTCAATCAGCTCACCCTATTTCCACAGGCGGGAAGAAAAATGCCTGCATTGTCATCAAATAGCTTCTGAAATCGACTCTAAACAACTTTTGTGCTATATGCGATTGGACAGCTGTCAGAATCCAAACAGATCAGCTTGAATAAGCAGCAGTGTGGAAAAGGATAGAAAAATCCAGTGAAGCCTGTGGCCGTGCGCTGCTTTAGGAGGCTTAAAGAGCCACAGCTGCTATAGGCCAAGAAATCCCAAAACACATGATATTAACCTCAGCTAACATGATAATGCATGACGGAAAACGGCAGTGAGAAAAACCCGCTGTAATGCAGGTACACTCAACACGCTTTAATCAATGCTAATGTTGTAACTCGACTCTATTTGCCAGAATTGAGCTGAAATTCTCTTTGACTCTTTATTTTAAACACTTCCCTAGATACACCAGTAAACGCTTGCCGGTTCACTGACTAATGAAGCTCAGAGCAGCGCACATTTACAAACTGATACAGTACAGTAATCAGTGCTGGGTAGATATTTACAAAGTCTGTTACTGATTCCAAGTTACATGACAAAAATTGCATAGTCAGTAACGTAATCCATTACATTACACATTTTAGGTAAGATAATCTGACTACTTTTTATTACTTTTAGATTACTTTTGAACTAGCTCGTTTATCACATTGATTTAAAGAGGATAATCTTGTACCATATTGGCATAAAATACAAAGAGAAAGAGAATATATTCCATTCATTGTTATTAACAACACAAAGTGCTTTAAACATTACGTCAAGGTTTCCCAAACTGGGGTTCGTGAAGGAACTGTGAGTTTAATGAAAAGCTAATAATTATTAAATCATAAAAATTTCAAATAAAATAAATCATTTTAAAATAACTATCAAAATAAAAGATTTAAAAAAAAAGTTTAAATATTTTATTTGTTTACCCGCATGTCATGTGACCATTAGCCAACATCAGAGAACCATGAACATGCATATGTGTTAATTATTACCGTATTACCTTAAAATCTCAGGGGTACTTTAAGTAAATATGTATATAAGGTAAAAGAAGTTCGGCTGACAAAAAATGTTTGGGAATCCCTGCATTACATGTAAATAAAAAAAAATATTGAGAATCAATAAATTATGAATAATTTATCGCTATTGTGTGAATAATACGTAATCATGAAATGAAAAAAAAAGTAACAATATGTAATCATGAAATGAAAAAAAGTTACTGTAGTCTGAGTAACTTAAAATGTAATATAATTTAATTACAAGTACTTAATTTTTGGAATCGGATCCAGATTACATGCAATCAGTTACTACCCAGCCCTGGATACTATGTTGTTGCTGGTGGTTGCCAGGGTGTTGCTATGCTGTAGCTAAAGTGTGCTGAGTGGTTTAGAGCGAGTTACTATGTGGTTGCTATTGTGTTCTAAATTGTTCAGAGTGAGTTGTTAAAAATAGTGAGTTGTGCTTACTAGCTAGACTTAAAGAACCCATTCCCAGGGTTGTATGATATTCTGGTCTCTGAGCACACCTTCAGTGAAAGCCTGTTTGTGTTTTAGAGTCATTTTATTGTTTAAATCTTTAAACCATTGTGTGTGAACAACAGTATTTACAACAACGACACAGTGCAGCCCCTTTCTAGATTTCACAGCACAGTAATAAAGAGAGTGTGCTCTTTCAAGCAAGCGTTTAACATGATAAATTTGGGACAATGAAATGTTTCGAATGCATTCATTATTGCGTTACAGCCCTAAAAATAATCCTTAATGATGATTCGGAGCTCAGAGATTTTGTTCGCTCTGTCAAGGCAGAATAAAGGAGGAGAGAGATCTCCTCATCACATTTCAGCTCTGATGAAACATTGATGAGGTGATTGCATGCGCTGTCTGTCTGGGTCGGTGGGAATCCCCATGAGTGTGTTATTGATGAGATTTCACTCTCAACGTTTCTGGGCCCAGCCTCCAATCTGATTAGAGCAGCTTTGTTTATTACCGTCTAGATAATCACAGATAATCAGCGACTTTAAGTACACAACTGATATCAGCGCTAGCTGTATGGATCACTTGGGGACAAAGATTAAGAAAATAAATGTATTCGTTTAAATTAATGTAACCAAGCATACTTCATTACTTTTAGGAATATTGCTACTTTATTTGAATATAAATGTTTCTGCAATTGTAGTATGCATAACTGATTCACAAACAAATTGTTTTTTTTTCTTTAATGTTTTGGCCAAACCAACAAATTAACAACTAATTTTAATTTTTGGTGTTATTGATTGATTGATTTATTGATTGATTGACTGACTGATTGATTGATTGATTGATTGATTGACTTATTGATTGATTGATTGATTGATTGACTGATTGATTGACTGATTGATTGATTGATTGAAAGAACTTTTATTTAGCAAGGATGCAATAAATCAGTCAGTAAAGACATTTATACAATTACAAAATAATTCCATTTCAAATAAATGCTATTTAAAATTTCACAGTATGCACAAAATATTAAGCAGCACAACTGTTTTCAACATTAATATTAATAAGAATAATAATAAATGTTTCTTGGGGATCAAATCAGCATAGAATGATTTCTGAAGGATCATGTGAAACTGAAGACTGAAGTAATAATGCTGAAAATTCAGCTTTGCATGACAGGAATAAATTACATTTTAAAAATATTAAAATGGAAAACAGTTATTTAAAATTGTATTACTATTTCACAATATTATTTTTTTATTCTATATTTTAGATCAAATAAATGTAGCATTGATGAGCATAAAGACCTCTTTCAAAAACATATCACGACCCCAAACCTTTGAGCATTACGGTACATTCACATGGGGCGCCGACGTTATCGCTTCTCATTTACTTTGAATGGGTGACGTCATGCACTGCCGAACTGAACTGTGGGTCTGTCGGCGTCGCGTCACTGGCGTTGCTTGCGGCAGAAGTTGAAAATTTCTCTACTTTTCAAGCGCCAACGGAGGCGTCAGCCAATCAGATCGCCTTATGCAAAAAGCCTAGCTCAGGCTCTAGCCAATTGCAGTCCAATGTAATTGGCTGTTGTCACTATGACGATTGCATCAGCGCCAAGCTTCAGACACGCCCTCCGTCAACCGTTGACGCCCCGTGTGAATCTAGTGTTAGTGTATCTTTAATTATATTTAAGCATGACTATTGAATACTTTTCATATAAGTGCAAGCCTTAAGTAGATCCTGTGTGATTTATATCTCAGGTGTCTCTTACCTTTGACGGTGATCTGAGCCGTGGTGTCGATCATGCCCAGAGAGGATATAGCCACACAGGTGTAGTTAGCCGACTGCTGTATGTTGGTGAGCTCCAGCACATTTCGGCCAATAGGCATCTCCTCCTCTTTGGTAAGTTCCTGTTCCCCCTTCATCCACTTCACATAGGGCATGGGAGCACCCACCGCCACGCAGGTGAGGTTCACGCTGCCACCTGGCATCACCTCGTGATTGGTAGGCGGGATTGAGAAACGTGGCGGAACTCGCCGGACTGTTGGAGGAGCGCAGGTGATGTTATAAGCAGAATACAGATACAGTAAGGCAGAGAATATGCTTTAGGAATGGCTCTGGCTATACACCAATGACATCTAGGGCTGTATTTGAGTGACTGTACTGTAAATATAAGAGATATGAAATATGAATTAGCTCTCTCTATATCTTAATGATTAATCTGAACAGACAAATGACAAGCTAAACCAGGGGAACAGAGCTGAGAGCCTTAATATAGTAAACATTTACCATATAAGAGTCTGTTTTGACAGTAAATACATCTCAAGGCCTTTTTTGTCTCTAAAGTCGAGTCTCCTTATTGTCTCATTAAATGCAATTTCTGCCAAATCGCTCGAAAGCTATTCACCATTACTAAATGAACTCAGTTTGAATTACAAATACATACTAAAAATGCAGAAGAAGAGGGTCGTCAATCAAGGTGGTCATAAAATCATTTCTTAAGCTTTAGTCTAGTAGCACTGAGGTGTGCAGTGCTTTTTTCTACACTTCAGGTCTCTGTCACACTATCTTGGGCTCACAGATGTTCAGAACCTCAAAGAGACAGTGGACAGGTGAATGTCACACCTCAGATTTGAACTTTAGACTTTCTCATCACTGTGACTGATAGCTTAGCAGTGCAATGCACATTTCCTTTATCATTTCATAGATATAAACAGGGACATTCAGACTCTGAAAGCTCGGATTTCACTGAATTTCTTCAGAATTCAAATGCCTTTTGTCATTTATAAAGTTTTAAACATTCACCACCTCTTGCATGCTTGTTAATTAAAAATACAGATCATTTGATTATGCTTTCAGCCCTCAATAAGACTGTCAGATCTGTTTAACACACTTCAGCACATTTAAATAAATTTCACCAAAATCTTTTTTTATGTATATAGATAATGTCTATTTTGGAAATTCTGGTAAAAAAAAAAAAAAACCTTTGTATATGCCTTTTGTATAAAGTTTTTTGCAAAGAAATGCATCTAACTTATAGATCAAGAATGGCATAATTTGTCAGCAGGAGATTGTGACTCTCCTCACACACATTTATTTGGTGTGAAGCCAAAGCCATACCATCCTGTCCACTGAATACACAGCGAACACACTGTGTATCTGCAGAGCTACCCATAACGAGGAGCATTTTCTGTAGACTTCATGGGAAAACAGCCTTCTGAGAGCGTCCATGGAGAGCCCGCTAATAAACCGATCTTTTATAATGTCTCTGCTTATATAAAGTGGAATTGTTTTCAGATGGCAGCTGAGTTTTAACAGGGAGCTCTGCGGCCAGACATCTGCCTATATTTCACAGATAAACAAGTCTCACTTCTGACAGAGTCCAACTCACTTCCAAATCCGAACATTACCTGTTCATTTCCTTGTCATTACCTGCTCATTTCTTCACACAGGAAATGATTGCGGATAAATGAGGAAAGTATGTGGCTGAGGGATTACAAATGCTCAGTATTTATTTGACTTGAATGCAGTTTCTGGAAAGTAGAGCGCTAACTATCACCCAAACTCCAACAATAATCAGTCATCTCTCTCTATCCCAGTATACATGCTTTATTTGGGTACAGTTGCCACTTTCTGAATTATTACAGTAGGTAAGGTTGTCCATGTTCCATGTTACAGATGTTACATATACTTACTATAGTAATAAAAATAAATGATGCATAATTACATGCAACTAACCCTAAACCAAACCTTCATCCTAACCCTAACCATATAGTAAGTACAAGAAGCTCATTAGTATTACTCAGTACTTAAATGTATAATTACAATGTAACAAGGACAAAGTAAAAAAAAAAGGGCTTCACTTTATTTTAAGGTGACCTTGTTACAGTTTAATTATACCTTTAAGTACTGCGTAATATTAATTAACTACATGTACTTACCATATGGTTACGGTTAGGATTAGGGCTTGGGTTAGGGTTTCTTGTATGTAGTTATGCATAATCTATTGTTATTACAATAGTAAGTACATGTAACGTGTAACAAGGACACCTTAAAGTGTTACCAAATAAAGTGTAACCATAAGGTTTAACTGTTTGTGTCAATTGTGGCTGGTTGGCCATGTCATTACAAACATTTACTGTGTAAGAAAATACTGCAAATTTGTGTGATGTGACAAATCTGTCCGTGGTGAAAGTTAAATAATGTGTGCAGCAAGAAAAAACTAGCCAATCAAATGTGTAGAATGAGACTTTCAACCAATGAGATTCCACTGTGGGTAGAGCTTCTTTATGCAATGCAATGCAAAAAAAAAAAAAGTAAATGACAAACAATAGTAGCTAGTTAAGGCAAAAACAGCGATTGGTTAGGCCACGTTATTTTTTAACCACATAACTTTTAACTCGGTTTTTGTAATTTGAACATATTGCTGAGGTTCAGGTAAAGTAAATCAATATTTATTGCAAAATTCATTCATTCAAGTCAGGTAAACACTGAGCAAACTGTGCTTATGGTGTGTGATCTGTACTGTCCGTGGCCAGAGGCTGCCGGACTGATCATCATCTCTGAGAGATAAGCTCAGAGTTTGGACTTTTGGGACTGAGTTAAATTGGTTAGTCGGGCAGGAATGCCTGCAGGTGTAAGAGTGTAAGAGGGACGTCACATTAATCCACGTTAGTCACTGTACATAGAGAGGATGATGTTACCCATGGACATGAGGGATGGTCACGACATGATGGCAAGAGTTTCACTCAGTTAGAGGTTGTTAAGAAAGTTTGAGAAGTCTCTGCTGGCTAGTAAAACAGACCGGCGTGAGCGATGTGAGCGATGCCAGTGGCCGTGGTGAGATTAGAGAATGGGCTGAGCTGATTTTAGTCACTGATCTCGTGAGAATATTGCTGGGAGTGTTAACAGAGCAATGAAAGCTTGCAGTTAGACATGCAGAGAAACACATACGCACACATGCAATCTGAAGAGAGAAAGAGAGCGCAAGGAGAGAGAGAGGAGGTTTTGAAGGGGACGTGATTGCAGGTAGCAAGGTTTATTCAATGCAAAAGCGATTTCATACACACATGCACACAGACACACACAAACAATCCCAAGCACATCAATGGCCGTGCAAAAATGAAGCAAAAAAGCACACATAGGCGATAGTCAACAGAGCATGCATGTGTGACCTACAGACTAAAACACCAATAAATGAATCAACAATCCAAACAAATGCATCAAAGTATGTACAAAACAGTGCAAAGAATCCAATTTCAGCTTCGTCTGATCAACAGAAAAAAATACGGTTGGATAACTCTCCGAAACAAGCTGTGATCAAAGAGGGATTCCACAACAAGCAAACTCCTGATCCTGCCAATGTTTCTGCTGTCAGGGATGGACACTACATTTGAACCGTCTTCTGCAGTGTCAACTCGCTGTAAATCTTTTGGTCTGAGGTGGATTATTGGAGAATCAGTCTCTAATCAGCATCAAAGCCGTGCTTTACAGATTCAACCAACTCAAATAAAAGTCTTATACGAATACTGAACAAGCCAAAAGAAGAATATGCCAAAGAAGAGTAAAACTGCCAGGTTAGCTGGCTTTGTTAGAAACTGCAACATACTATAGTCTGGCCCTCACTGATATAAGGTTGCATCTAGAACAACAAAAAAACTAAATGAAGAAAAAAACTAAAATATATATGTAATATCAGTGACAAAGACAGTGCTTATCTTCTAACAAGTGGAAAATTTATCATTTAGAATTTATTTATGATACACTTCAAAGAGTGGAGGAGAACGGATCATTTCATATATGATGCTTTTCTCTGACACAAATAAGCAATAAAGTATTTTTTATTGTCAGGGAGGAAACTATGTAGATTAATTAAAATAACAAAACATACCGGTAGTTTCCTGGCAAGTAAGAAATATTAATGGCCAGCAATTCACTCCATATTGGCACGTGTGGCAAAAAAAAAAAACTTGGGCAAACTTCCTCAGCAGATGTGCATGAATGTTCTCTATAATAGACCAGGGAAGTCAGAAGTAAGACTACAGGGATTATTCGCGTTGAAATGTCTCATTTGTGCTCTGCAGGTGCCAATGAGAGAGACTGCAGAACAACAGCGCTGCAGATATCTCGCCCGAGGCCACATAAAGTGAATTATGCATTAAGACATGAAGACCTGAAGTGATGATCAGCACAGAGATCGGAGTGACCTAGAAACGACTGCCAGAAACCTGGGTCATGTTAACCCAACCAGAACCCCTTATCAAGAACCACTGCTATGGTTATTTGAAAGTTCCTGATATTCTTCAGATGAGTCTATAAGTGTACTACTGCTTTAGGCTAACTGAGACTTGTCATAGCACTTGCATATCATTGCTCTTTTGTTGATTTTGATTGCTTCCATTGTCCTCATTTGTAAGTCGCTTTGGATAAAAGTGTCTGCTAAATTACTACATGTAAATGTAAATGAGTCTACTGGTTTCTGGAATTTTAAAGCAATATCACCTAGATGTTTTTTAACTCTTAAATCTATCTATCTATCTATCTATCTATCTAATAATTTTCATTACTGTAATGCGAAAAAAATAAATTATTTAAATGGTAAAAAAATAACAACTTTAAGTATAATACATGGGTAGTTCTTGTTGTACTTACTTTATTTAATGCATAAAACCAAGAAAATATTGTCTTAATGCAATTATGGCTTATGGCATTCAGCTGTAAACTTTTTTCTGGTTTAAACTGGGAACTAATTTTTCAGTGTATTTACTGTGTTAGTCCTGGTTTTTCTTTGACAGTATGTTGTTTCTATTTTCCTTGAGCTTTCACACTTCAAAGGGAAAAAGCTAATTTGTCAATGTCATTCGATGTTCTTGTCCAACTGAAACAGCTTGTTTCTGTGATAATGTGACATGAAGAGGACATTATCTTCCTCCTATATGAAGAACAGATGCCCGGGTTCAACCGCTCTGGGTTTTTGGAAGGATAATGACAGTCTTTTAAACAAACAACGCTGGGACGAAAACCTCTTTTGCTTTCTGCCATCATATTTTCTGTCTGTTTGTATTGTTCTCCACATCGGAAGTCCTCACCAAATGGCTGATTCCAAAACAAACAATGAAAGCTGCTTTAGCCAGCTTAAATACTTGAGAGCTCAAAAGGCTTTCTGGCAGTTCACAGAACAGGCCCTCTGAAGAAGAAGCAGAGCAGAGCAGACAGGGGATTGCTGCCACCTTTGAAATTTGAACTGGTATATAAACAGGTCTGATCCGCTAAGCTAAGGGTGGATTCCTCTGTTTGTTCTTTGACCTCTGAGTTCAGGCTCTGAACAACAACAAATCGGCCTGTTCATTTAGAAAGAATGATGCTGCTGTACTCTTTTCACTCTTTTCACAAACAAGACCAGACTACGCTGCACAAAACACCTCCTTAAAACATGAGCATGCATGCAAGAACACTTCTGTAAACAAGTACATAAAATACTTCAGACAAACAAAATATCTGGCTGAAATCCTCATGAGTCAAAGGGTGTTTTCACACTTCACATGCTTGCCATCTTTTGTGATGAAACCAATAGATAAATGCAGGTGTAATTCTGTTTTCTTAGTTGAAACATGTTATTTTTATATAATCGAGATAGTAAACTATTATAGTATTTATTAATATTTTGGATCAGTTTTTTTTATATATTCTGTTTCCATTTTAATTGTAGTTAAATATTTTTTTTTATATATATATATTTTGTCATTTTGTTGACATTTTTTAATATATCTACATATTTTTTCATATAATTTTAGCTATTTTAGTATATTAACAAACTAAATAAAAATGAGAAATGTTGCCTTGGCAACAAGCTTAAATAAAATTATTTCAAGTTTTTTTTTTTTTTTTTATAGACCTTGGTCAAAACCAAAGGAACAAAACCATATATATAAATGTAAAGTGTCATTACGCTGCTCTAGTTATAAACTGTAATTGTACTGTGGTTCAAAGCCAAACAATATGAAACAAATCAAACTCAGAAGTGTAGACTCAATTTTTAAAACAAGGACCAGATAAATTTTTTTGTTAGGACTTTTGTAATTTGCAACTGGTATGAATGTAATCTGGCAAAAACATGACTGAAAAACTGAACACTGATTTCCATTTTTTTTTTTAACCTCCTGGGGTCGACAGTTCCGGCGGCGGAATTTTTTGCAGATTTGAATGTTGACAGCGAAAAGAACTAAAATGCTCCTTCATACTTGATCGTACATATAAGAGTAATACAGCATTTCAATCTGTAAAGGGTCTACTTTTATTTGTGTACACTCACAATATCCAGGCCCCAAAACACCCTCGGACCCCAGAGGGTTAAAGTGCACCATAGTTTGGAGCCAAAACACACAATTCATCGATCTCAGGTTCAGACTGAGCAATCAAAAGTGTGAAAACAGCCTAAAAGATCCCTGAAGTTGTTTTAGGGCTCTTTATACCCCAGACAAAACTACAAATGTCTGCTAACAACAAAAGATACAGAGTTCTGACACATGCAACATGAAGAAAAAGGCCAGGCTGAAATGCGAGGCAGCAGCAGCAGCATGCATGCATGCATGTGGAAGGGAAGGATGTGAGAGATTCAGGTAGAGCAGAGCTCCAGAGAGACTGGCACACAACAGCAGGGGACGCACGCCGCCTCCCGTCCACCGGCCGACCCTCTGCGTAGGAGGAGAGATAGTGAAAAGAACGCACCTTCCCGCTGGTCTGAGAGTGAGGAGTGGATTGATTTTGGATGGCAGGGTGCAATGATGATGGAGGAAGGGAAACAAAAGATAAGAGAGAAGGAGGAGGAGGAAGACAAGGAGAAACAGAGAGTAAAACAGGCAAATATTCCGCTTATCCATAAAAAAGACGTGAGACAAGAACATGGACACAATCACAGCACCAAAACACACTCACACATCCATTCATTACTAGATTTTTTCTTGTATTGTAAATTTTATGACAGATTATGCATCACATACAGGCCAGATATGAAGTCGATGCATTGCAAGCGCATACCGTATATTCTGAAAAATGAGTTGCACAGGGTCAAAATTGCATTGCCGAGAGAAAAAAAGATTTGCATTGGTCACGTTTACAGTTGCATGCCAGTATTACATTTAGAAATAATGTAAAATATCAGTGAATGAAAGGTTTACAAACATTATAAACACTATTAACATTAGTGCCATTCATTATAAGCAACATTTATGCTATTATAACACCAAACCTATAAGAAAATTTGTTAAATGCATCTCACAATTCGATTTGGAATATAAGTTTGCAGCACATTTCAAAATATAAAAAAGTGACTTATATTCCAGAAAATACGGTACTTAAACATGCGTTTTTGCCTTGCTGTGGTGGTAACTAACCTCAGGAACAAATGACTATATAATTACTATAGACTAACCCAAACCCTACCCTACAAGAAAAAAGTTTGTATTTTTAGAATTAAAAAAAGTACTGAATTGTTTACGTACACCTGTGTGCACATAAAATGAATTAATTAACCTATAGTATATCCTTCTGCAATCTCTTTCTGCCTAAATCTTCAAAATGTACAAAAGCGCACACACACACACACACACACACACACACACACACACACACAAACAAACACAGAAGAAGCAGTGCTTGAGGGTCTCAGTGTGATAAGGCACATGAGAATGAGAGTGAACACACACACAGTCTTTCACATGAAAGGATAAGCAATTATGGAATGATCCATCCTATATACAGTGATAAACACCTACTCACTGCAGTTGAACCCAAAGAAAAAAGACAGAGAAATTAGAGTAAAAGAGAGACGAGGAGGAAATGCACTAAACAAACACACACAGGCCCACACACAGCGTTCAGAAGAGATCTGTTAGAGTACGTGTGTGTCAGTGAAGTTTGAGCACCTGGAGAGAGACTCTAGTTAGTCAGACTATAAAGAAGAACAAAACCACATCACAGCATACAGAAACATTCTTATTAGCAGAGCTGGCCGATATATCGAATATTTACACTATACATGCATTTGGCTGGCAGTATAAAATTGGCTTTGCCCCTGTTTCTTGAGGTTTAAATGAGTGATATTTTAAAAGCATTACTGATTTAAACCTCTGTATTGAAAACATTGATGGAGTTGGTAGGTTTGATTCACTTCAGTGAATCAGTTCTTTCAAACTGTCCATTTCAATGAATCAATTCAAGAATCAATGATTCAGTGAATTGTTTGCTCAAAACATTCATGGATATATGCCTTAAAGACTTTAATTAAAATGTGTATGTAGGGAAATACCATTATGTATAGAAAACACTGTTACATTTACTGTACTTAACTACTTTACTATTTATAATAATTAAAATAAATAAGTAAAACTGATTAAATATTTTTCTCATTCATTTCCTGAAAAAAAAAAACATTTCATTATTATTTGAAACTATTTTAAATACATCTTACTGTATTTAACTTCTTTCTTTAAAATACTTCTTTCTTTTGTTTGATTAGAATGATGATTCTTCTAAATTAAAAAAAAAAAACTAAAATACAAAAATATTGAGATATTGCCTTATATTTAAAGGGCTATATCGTCCAGCCCTAAACATTAGATCTAGAATAACAATGCAAGATAAATGCATACACACACAGTGATAAGCCTATAGAGTTCACTTAACCATGAAGTCACATCAATAGAAAATACTTGAATGGAAAAGCAATAAAAGTACGACACTACCAGTGAGCAATTTATGGACTAACAAAATGAGAACATCTCCCTGTCTCACCATAAAGCATCAGATACTCATAGATACAGGTGCATCTCAAAAAATTTGAATATCGTAAAAAAGTACATTTTGTTTGGTAACTCACTTCAAAAAGTGAAACTTTCATATATTCTAGATTCATTACATGTAAAGTAAACCATTTCAAAAGTTTTTTTGTTTTAATTTTCGATGATTAGAGCTTACAGCTCATGAAAGTCAAAAATCCAGTATCTCAAAATATTTGAATATTTCCTAAGATCAATCAAAAAAAGGATTTGCAAAACAGAAAAGTTCAAGTTATGTAAAAGTTATGTTTAAAAGTATGTTAATTTATGCACTCAATACTTGGTTGGGGTCTCCTTTAGCACAAATTCCAGCATCAGTGAGGAGTGGCATGGAGGCGATCAGCCTGTGGTACTGCTGAGGCACTATTGAGCCTTCAGCTCGTCTGTATTGTTGGATCGACTGTTTCTCATCTTTCTCTTAAAAATATCCCATAGATTCCATATGGGGTTCAGGTCAGGCATGTTGGCTGGCCAATCAAGCACAGTAATATCATGGTCAGCAAACCACTTGGAAGTGGTTTTGGTACTGTGGGCAGGTGCTAAAGTACTGCTGGAAAAGGAAATCAGCATATCCATAAAGCTTGTCAGCAGATGGAAGCATAAAGTGCTCCAAAATCTCCTGGTAGATGGCTGCATTGACTTTTGGACTTGATAAAACACAATGGACCAACACCAGCAGACGTCACAGCACCCCAAATCATCACTGACTTCAGAAACTTCACACTGGACTTCATTGCCAAGTCAGCAGTCTTCCCCATCATTGTGGTTTCAAAGAACAAGAGATACCCGGAATTTATACTGTAGGGATGGTCATTTAATGACACTCAAATGTAAATATACTAATATTTTGAGATACTGGATTTTTGACTTTCATGAGCTGTAAGCTCTAATCATCAAAATTAAAACAAAAAAAACTTTTGAAATATTTTACTTTACATGTAATGAATCTAGAATATATGAAAGTTTCACTTTTTGAAATAAGTTTCAAAAAAATGAACTTTTTCACGATATTCTATTTTTTTTAGATGCACCTGTATATATTAAATGTCATTCATCAAATGGCATGTCCTGAGAGCGTGCGCGGTCTGCGTAAAGATCAAAGGAGAGATCTCTGGAGAGAATTCATATGATATGATCTGCACGATGCATCATTTATATGAGTTTCTCTCTGATTGGTGGACGGCTTGAGGAAGAAGACCAGGAGAATTTATGGACACAGATTTGTGTCTAGTTCTCATTTCCTCTGCTTTCAAACATACACGAATGCAATATTCAAAACACACTATCAAAGAACAACGCATCACCATATTTGAAGGTCTGAATTTGAAGTGTCCTTTAAGCACTTGCCAGGCAAAAGTGGCTGTTAAATAAAAGGCTTTTCTTTTAAACAAGGCTTCAGTGGTCTCTATATCTGCTGTAATAGATCCCGACATTAATGAGGGAATTTCCACAACGGGATTCTCCATTCTAGCCTGCAAGTCTCAACACGGTCCTTTCCTTGATGCCCTGACAACACTTTCACCATTTCCACCAGCCTTCATGACCAGCAGCATAAGAGGGCATTTTATCTCATTTGCTACACTTTACTCTTTTTAAATATAATCTGCACTTGTTCCTGAAGTACATTTACAATGCTAATCAAAGGTTTCTAGCACCAAAAACTTCATTTAATATTTTCAACCTTTCTCTGACTTCATCAATTAAATAGGCTGCTGTTACTACTGTACCTTTAAGACTTTTAAGATGTAAAATCTGGTGAAAGGCTGACCTCTTCACAACTAGCAACTAATGCAATGCAAACTGTAAAGTTATAATATATATATTGGAAATATTCAAGTTAAAACACTTGAAATGTATCAAAAATGACAAAAACAGCAAAGATCACTGGTGAATGATGAAAATATAATCAATGTAACAGCTAAATCAACTACAATAATCTTGAATCTAAAAGCTTTTAAAAAGTATACTAGTTGTACAGATAATGTTGTAATTTCACAGTAAATAAGTTTGACTAATTTAAGTGAATCAGTTCTTTCAAACTGTTAATTTCAAATAGCTGAATCAAGATTTAACAATCCACTGATTCAAAGGTTTGTTTGCTCAAAATGTTCATATTAGTGGCAATATATGTTCTAAAATATTTTAATACAAAAGAACAATTGTAACAAAAATAAATAAATAAAATAATAAAATAAATTCAGTAAAAATACACATATTGCCTAAAAATACAAGTTGGATTTAAAAAAATGTAAATTATAATGTGTATCATATCTTTCACTACAAGTATTTTACAGTAAAATTACATGTTTGTCTTGTTAAATCTATATAATGATCACTATATATACGTATATATATATATATATATATATATATATATATTTTTTTTTTTTTTTTTTTTT